>NC_132793.1:43316057-43618461 GCF_048418805.1 Vulpes vulpes
TCTCACTGTAGCGTTCCAGCTGGTCTCTCTTTAAATCTCAGGCTGAATTCGTAGATTTTCAGGATGATTTGAATGTTTTCTAGGTAATTTGTTGAGGACAAGTGACTTGGAGACCCTACTCCGCCGCCATCTTGCCCCTCCCCACCTATTTATTTTTTTAATAAATTAATTTTTATTGGTGTTCAATTTACCAACATACAGAATAACACCCAGTGCTCATCCCGTCAGGTGTCCCCCTCAGTGCCTGTCACCCATTCCCCCCCACCGCCCGCCCTCCTCCCCTTCCACCACCCCTAGTTTGACAAACAGATTTTTAAAAAGCATAAGAGGGAATGCATTATAGATTCTTGCTGTATCCACTATAAAAAATATATCATGATATGTATTACATATACATTATATACAATAAATTAAAAGCCAAATGCATAAGTTGAAGCAGAAAAGTATTAGAAGAATATATAAGAGCATTTGTTAATAATCTTGGGATAGAGAAATTTTCTTAAGCAAGACACAAAATGCAAGGAGGGGGAAACATAACTGATAGATTTTAATAGATTACATCAAAATGAAAACTCCTGTATAAAGAGTGGTATCATAAATCCATTCAGTTGCAATAGGGTAACAACCAGCAAATATTTGTAATATATGACAGTTAAATGATTAATATCTGGATTATATGAAGCACTCCAAAAAGCAATCAGAAAAAAGATAAAACAGTGCTATATAAAAACGAGCATGTCTGAATCACAGAATTACCATACACTTAGAAGTGCAGACAAAATATATTTTACTTAATTTCTCTATGCTTGATCTTATCTCTTCCATTGGAATCCTATAATTTTGTGCACTCTAATAAGCTTACCATGAACTGATACATTAAGTAGTTTATTTAGGTAGATGCCAGTCTCATTTGGATAAGTTGCCTAGGCTTTCTGATTTCTATCTCTCCCTCCTTGCTCACTAAGATGCACCTGAGTGTGGGGTGAGTCTGTGGCTTGTGTGGCCTTGTGATGATAAGAACAAGAAGAGGATTTACAGGGTGCCTGTGTGGCTCAGTTAAGTGTCTGACTCTTGATTTCAACTAAGGTCATGATCTCAGGGTCGTATTGGGCCCTGTGCTCAGTGGGGGAATCTGCTTGAGATTTTTTCTCTCTTTCTCCCTCTGCTTCTCTCTCTCTCTCTCTCAAATAAATAAATAATTCTTGAAAAAAAAGAACAAGTAGAGGATTCATATGTTGACTTCTGCATCCTCTCTCATGTTGCCTCTGTTTGTGGATTGTGACAGCCCGGGTGCCACCTGTCCCATGACCAAGTCTTTGATTTCCATTTGCATCTGTGGCTAAACTCTGCATTGATGTCTTGGGTTCTGGTCTCTCTCCCAGCTGGGTCAACACCTGTGGCCCATTCTGGCAGACCAGACCTCACTGCTGCCTTCATTATGGTCCCTCTGAGGTCTACCTATGTCCCCAAGCCCTGTGGCCCATCCTGTAGCTCTTACCTATGAATAAAGTACTTCCCCTCATCAGTGTCCTCCTCTCCCTTTGGCATGCTCCCCAGCTAGGCACCCAGATTCCTTGGCCCTCAGAGAGGCTGTAAGAAACTCTGGGTTCCATCAGTGCCACAGGGAGGGTTGCCAGATAAAATACAGGCTATCAAGTTAAATTTGAATTTCAGATGAACAAAAAATAGTTTTTAGTATAAGTATGTCCCAAATATTGCATGTCTTAAAAATCGTATGATGCATAGTTACACTAAAAAAATTATTCATTGTTTATCTGAAATTCAAAGTTATCTGGGAAGTCTTTATTTTGCCTGGCACTTCTGGCACCTTGCACACTGGGTTGAATTGGTTGTGCCAACCCCTGCTGGGACTGGGGTTGAGCATGAAACCAGCCCTTTCCACAGCATGGAAGGGAAGGGAGGTTGAGGTTCTCCCAGCTTTTGCTTTCTCCCCAATTTATACACACGTTTCTACTCCTTTACCCCAGAGCAGTTGAACTACACACAGGCACCTCTTGACAAGCTACTGGCCTCTCCTTTGTTCTCTTCCAGGTCTGCACCTCTTTTCCTTAAGCCCTCCAGGCTCTCGATAAGTTAAAGGAGGGGGATAAAGGGGTTGAGTAAAATCTCTTTCTCTCTGCCCACAGCCTGACTTTAGAACCCATTATCTTGCTTTGAATATCAGAATATGAATATTAGTTCTTGGTATCTCTGCTGTAGATAATTCTAAAATCCCTCCCTGGAGTCCCCAGGCGTAAGTGTGCCTGAATTCCTCAAGCTCACTAGGGAAAGTCCACTAAGATATAATTTCCAAGAAGTTAGAAACATGACTCATACAAATATAAAATGAACATATGCCAAAGGTTTTATTTAACTCATTAATTCTTAAAGGAGTTAGCCAGTTGTTAGAGCAAGTTCAAATCAGAATTTGAGTTATAGAAAGTTATATCCTCTCTGGGACAAAATCCATTTATACTGTTACGGACAGGAACCATTTACATCGCTGCTACTTGTCTTCGATTTCACTGCTACCCTTACAGGTGTGTAAAATAGCCTAACCAATGGAAAGTTAGCCAGAGGAACACACCTCAATAGAATTAGATAATCCTTGGAAGGTCCCCTTGGCTATGTCCAAGTTGCCATTGAGAAGATATCCAGTGATTTCTTGCTCGCTCCCAAATCCTGAGCAATTTTTCCCAAAAAAAAAAAAAAAATTCTCAAAAAATTTAAATATTAAAAATATTTAATTTAAAATATTTAACTTAATAATAAGTTCAAAGAAGAGGAATTATGAATGGCGAATTAATATAAGACTTTTGTATTATGCTCAATCTCACCAGCATATGCATTGGAAATCCATAATAAAACAGCATAAGAATATTCATCAGTTGATATCCAGTTAATATGGAGAAGCAAAGATTCCCATGCATTGATGTTGGAAGTGTAAATTGGTTATGTTTCTTTGAGTACAGTTTGATAGTGTCTACTGGAATTTTAAATGCATGGGTGTTTAACCCAGCAATTTCACATGTAGGTATATTTCTTAGAGAGACATTCACAAACATGCAAATAAACAATCATGATAATAACATCATTCATTCACGCACCAAATGTTCATAAAGTGCTTATACTGTATGACAAGCTCAGAGATGCTAAAGATAAATCAATGAGCAAACCAGGCAAAAATCCCTGCCCTTGTATTCTCATGGGGGTAGATGGACAGTGATTAATTAATATAAGGAATATGTAAAATCTGTAGTATTTCAGAGGATAATTAATATAAGGGAGGAGGAAGTTTTCCTTGATCCTCTTAGGTTCCCTGGCTGGTCTGAAGATTAAAGTGACAAAGGTTAACAGGAGAAAAAGCATATGTATTTATTTAAAATAAATTTTATGTGACATGGGAAACTTCATTAGGAAATGAAAACCTGAAAACCTGTGTATTTTTTTTTTTTTATTTTATTTTATGATAGTCACAGAGAGAGAGAGAGGCAGAGACATAGGCAGAGGGAGAAGCAGGCTCCATGCACCGGGAGCCTGATGTGGGATTCGATCCCGGGTCTCCAGGATCGCGCCCTGGGCCAAAGGCAGGCGCCAAACCGCTGCGCCACCCAGGGATCCCACCTGTGTATTTTTTATGTTAGGTTTGATGAAGAGGGGATGGTCATGGAGGAATATGGTAGGTTAAGGAGTAGGAGCTAAGCATAGTAAACTGAGGGAAAAACATTGTTAAATTCAGATGCTTCTTGCTATTCCTCTGTCTTTGGAGATAAGAATGCTTCTTCCTCTGGATATAGGGAGGGTACCTCTCGTGTGAGGATTTATGACCTGTTCCAGGGGAGATGGTCAGAGTGACCTTCCTGCTTCTACTGTTATCTCAGACTCATTCAACTTAACATATTCAAGATGTGAAGTTGCCTTATTCTGGGGTAATGTGTCCTGAACCCCATCAGGAGAATTAGAAGCACTTGGGACGGGGGTGAAAGTTTAATTTATTCAAAATTAATAAGGTGGTTGGCATGGATCTCACTGAGGTGAGATCTGAGAAAGCCTTGGAGGTGAAGGAAGGAGTCATGCGGATATCCAGGGGAATAGCAAGAGGAAAGATGCTGAGCTGGGAGTGGTGGGCTTGGCATCTCTGAGTAATAGCAAGAAAGCCCATATACTTGGAGCAAGGTGGATGCAGATAGGGCACTTCTTGTTTCATTAAAAAAAAATAGCATTTATTTTAAGAAGCTAAAAATAAACTAAAAAATATTTGATAACTATGGTCATTGACTTTCTCAAACTCTACATGATAATGCTTCCATCTCATTTTTTTTGTCATAAGCAATTTGTTGTACTGATGTACAACAAAATTTTAAAGGTTCCAAAAAGTTTAAAGTCAAGTACCACTTAGAGATAATTATTATTCACATTTCAGTGTATTTACTTCCTACCACCCCCTCATGCATATGCTGTTAAAGAAAGAAATTATTCTGACACTTTTTTAAGATGGTAGAGAAGATTCTACTCAGGACTATTGTAATAGGTGACAAGGCTATTGCCATAGCAGACAGAGATTGGGCTCAACTCCAAATACAGCAAGAACAGGTAATGGTTTCTCACTAATGAGCAGAATGTGAGGGGTCAGTGGGTGGAAAACATCTGGAGGAGAATCAAAGGTAGAGTGACTCTTATGACAGGTCAGGGTGATCCCATGTCACAATTCTTGCTAAGAGTGGGCCATGCAGGCCCAGGCAAGGACAGGGCCTGATGTCAAGACCTAAATGAGAGGAGCCCAACTGAAGTTTGCTCAAGGAGAGCTTTGTTAGTGCAATGGAGAAATGAAATATTTATTTGGAAAGACCCTAGCCCCTCTTCCATCTCTTGCCATATGAGTGCTCTCTGGCAGAATGGGGAAAGCAGAGAAACAGGAGGACAGGGATAGTAGATTCTGAGTAAGCCAGTGAAGGTTAAGTAAGCTGAACAGAAGGCAAACCCTATATGCCCCAAGGGAACAGGAGAAGGTTGTGTCAGACAACAAGGATGGGAGCTTGGATATTATATGCAATTTCCCCATAATACTGCATGATAAAAAGTGAAGCTGTAACATTAGGTATTGGGAAGCACTGGTTTTGACAGATAACCGAGTAGGGAGCTCTTAATTAGCACCTAATGAAGTTAGCCTGACTGTTGAGACACAAGATCAACTTTGTGCTGTGAGGCAGGCAGCTTGGTGTTTAGTTTGCTATTCAGGTACCACTCTATTGTGTAACCTTGAATAAGTCACTCAACTTGCCCAAAGCTTTACTTTCTGTATCAGTGGGTAAAGTGAATGAGTGGAATTGGTTCATTTGTAAGCATCTATGAGTCTATAAAATTAAGGTTGTTGTGAAATAAGATCTGTGCTTTCCCCTTTTCTTGAGCAGCCTCATCCCATTTCACTTTGGCAAATGTATGTGTCTTCCCATTTCTTCAGAGTGGTGGCTGGCTCTTTGGCATCTGTTTGTTCCTGTGGTCTCTAGAAGAGTTCTTTCTGTTGTCTCATTGCACCAACCTCAGGGTGCTCAGAAAGAGCAGACTAGTGATTACCAGGATGTGCTATGGTGGTCAGAATATGGAGTCTGGTCTAGGGTGAACCTGAGGGAAAGGATTTTTTAATGAGTTTGTGTGGGCAGCGAGATGATCCATGTGGTGGTAAGTAGAATTTAATGGAGATGTTTCCTCCTTTCTCTTCTTCCATTCTACCCTCTCCTCCAGCCCTGCTCCTCGCCAGAATTGTACTACTTAACTATCCTTACTGATAAAGATTAATCGTAATCATTCAGCTCGTGAATGATTACAAAGAGAAATTGCATGTGCGTCACCCAAGGTCTTCTTCCAAACCTTGCTGGAAACTAAGCTGTGTTTTTATGACTTCCGTGCTTAGCAGGAACTCTAATTATACCCCCTTTGGTGACCATTACGGTGCTTTATATAGAACAGTAAAACAACGTGGCGCATTAATCTTTGCGAATGACACAGTTCGACAACACCTTCATAAGCAGCAGGCTCTGATGCAAACATGGGCAAATGAAACACAACTTAAGCTTACCTGCAACACTATTGTTTTTTTTTTTTTAAGGGGGTTGTATTTTTTTTTTTTTTTATTCATTTATGATAGTCGCAGAGAGAGAGGCAGAGACACAGGCAGAGGGAGAAGCAGGCTCCATGCACCGGGAGCCCGACGTGGGATTCGATCCCGGATCTCCAAGATCAGGCCCTGGGCCAAAGGCAGGCGCTAAACCTGCGCCACCCAGGGATCCCTGCAACACTATTGTTTTGCATAGCTTTCCCACTGTGGCCCACACAACACTTTTGAAGCATCATGGACAATGCCAGCTTTGTCCCTAACTCCTGGAGGTACGGAAAAGGGGCTGTCACAAATGGCCAGTTTAGAGCAGGATGTGGACATTTGACCTATACTCATGGCCCCCTCTGCTGCTCTCTGCTCTGGGCCACCAACTCTCTGCTGGATTATTGCAGTAGATTTGTGACTGGGCTCCCTGTTGCTACAGCTGCCCCTAGAGTATATTTTCAAATCAGCAGTTAGAGGAATCCTTTGACAATGTAAGTTAGATCATGTCACTGATCCTCACTCCTCAAAGCCTACCTAGGCTTCCCATCCCATTCTGAGTAAAAGACAGTCTTTACAATGCTCCAGTTACTTCTCTGCCCCCTTTCCTAGCTCACTCTGCCTGGAAGAGTCTTTGCATTGGCTGTTCCCTCTGCTGGGAATTCTCCTTCCCTCCCCTCCTTCAGGCTTTTACTCAAATGATGTCATTTCAGTGAGGTCTTTTCTACTATAAAGATGCACATTTATCCCTCACACTTCACTACTTCTTCCCTAACACTTATCAACATCTAACATGCTGTTTTTAAATTTAAGGCAAACAATTCATTGGTTATGGTGATTTTCTTTTTTTTTTTTTTTTTTTTGGTTATGGTGATTTTCAAAATTGTGCATTTTACATACTGTATTTAAATAAATAAATAATATATCTATATTTATCTCACAATTGACTGTTGAATAACATGGAGATTAGGGATGACAACCTGCTATGCAGTTGAAAATCTGCATATAACTTTTAAATCCTCCCAAATTAAACTACTAATAACCTATTATTGATTGGAAGCCTTACCAATAATGTGAATAGTTGATTAACACATATTTTGTACATTATATGTATTCTATATTTTATTTGTAGAATAAGGTCAGCTAGAAAAAAGAAAGTACTATTAAGAAAATCATAAAGATATAAATTAAATCATTGTTTTCTATCTAAAACTAATAAACTATTATATGTCAATTATATTTCAATAAAAATAAATGGATATCTTAACAAATCAGAAGGAAGAGAAAATATTTATAGTACTGTATTATATTTATTAAAAAATGCACATATAAGTGGACCCATGCAGTTCAAATCTGTGTGGTTCAAGGGTCAACTGTGTACTTACTACTATTATTATTTACTCTTTGTCTTCCCCAAGTGAAATAAGCTACCTGAAGTTGGGGCTTTTTGTCTGTTTTGTTCCCTGTTCTTGGGATTATACCCTTTCAAACAGAGCTCCACAAACTTTAACATGCCCAGGAATCATCTGGAGATCTTTCTAAAATATAGATTCTAATTTGGTAGCTTTGGGATGGGAACTGAGAATCTGAATCCCTAATAAATTTAGGTGGCCCACATCTGGAATAGCCAGTCTGGCATCCATGTGGATTCCCACCTACAGGCAGGGCCACCAGTTGTTTTCTTTCCAAAGCCAACCAAGTTCAAACTCCTAGGGTTGGGTTGATAGTATAAGAATCATTGGGAGATTTTCAGCTGGATTCCTGAGTGCCTGCCTTGAGGCTGTGTGATTTAGTAGGTCAGAAGTAGGGCCTTGAGATTTTGTTCTGTAAAGCTCTCCAGGTGACTAGAATGTGCAGCCAGCATGGGTAACCACCAATATAGAGAAATGAAGAACTTCTTGCATGTAGAGATGTGATTCTGATTTTGCCAAATTGTCATCTAGAGAATACAAAATGAATATTGATGTCTTGATTGAAAATTTAAAAATTCTCTTTTTTCTCATTTGCATCATTTGGTTGGCCTCCAAAAGAATCTAATGATTTCAACAGAGAAAAAAGGAAAACGTGGGATGCCTGAATGGCTCAGTGGTTGGGCAGCTGCCTTCAGCTCAGGTCATGATCCCAGGGATCTGGGATCGAATTCTGCATTGGGCTCCTGCAAAGAGCCTGCTTCTCCCTCTGCCTATGTCTCTCTCATGAATCAATCAATCAATCAATCAATCAATAAATCTTTTTTTTTTAAGGAAAATGTGTGTAATCAACTCCAAATATACCCATTCCTTCCTTTAAAGTTCTATTTAGAATTATGAAAATAACACAAGCACATGGTAAAGAATTCAAACGATAAAAAGGTATGCAATGAAAAGTAAGCTCTTCCATCCTGGATTTCCAGTCTCATTCCTTGGGGAAAATGATTTTCAACTGTTTCTTGTGAATATTTACAGAAAGTTACTAGACATATACCACCTACACACTTTTTTTTCTTGTTAAAAAAGGGGAAAGCACTTTGTGCCAGGCTTTTCCTTATCACTGTGTATCTTGGTTGGCCACATATGCTAATTGTATTTCCTAAGACGGCCACAACCCTAAGTTGCCCCTGATGCACCACCCACTGAGATGTGGGATTTGTGATTCATTCCTTGGAATCTGAGTGGGCTTGTGACTATGTTGGGAGTGACACTATGTTGTTCTTAAGGCTAGATCATTGAGAGTGATACAACTTCCACCTGGTCCTTTGGGATGCTCACACATGGAGCTCAATCACCAAGAGAGAGCTGTAGAAGCCATGTTTAGGTTTTCTGGCCAACAATCCTAGGCCTAGTCTGAACCAACAGCTAGCATCACCTTCCAGAAATGTGTGAGAGTGAGTGTCAGATGATTCCAGCCCCCAGCCTCAAGCCACTCCAGCACAAAGCAGAAAGGAACTGCAAAAAAATTGGAGATTTTTTTTCCTGATCCTGTTTAAGGGTGACAAAGCAAGAATTACAGAAGGATGCTATAACTTGAGTGACATTTGTGGGTGACCTTGAGTAAGTCATTCTGTGTGAGTTATGCTAGGTTAGGCAGTGCAGCAAAAGCAAACAAATTTCACATCTTAAAACTTCACATCATCAGTGTTTATTTCTCACTCACATGACAATTCAAGGAAAAGTATGTGGCTCTCTTCCACATCATGACTCAGGGATCGAGTTTCCTTCCATATGGTGGCTCTTTTACCTTTGAGAGCCTCCTTGGAATCCTTTACAGTATCCTCTTTGTTCAATTGGCCTATAAGTAAAGAAAGAGAATATGGAGGATCACATAGGAAATTGTATGGCTTGACCTTCAGTGAGCTCTACCATTTCTGCCAATAATCTACAGCCCAAGACCCAAACATATGGCCTCATCCTAACTGCAAAGGAGTCTGGAAAAGATGGTCTTCTTGACTACTCAGGGAGCGCATCTAGCTGGTTTCTGACACATAGTGCCTCAATTTCCTTTCTGTGGATGAGGATAATAATAATACTCACCTCACCAGCTAGCTGTGAGGACCAAAACGTAAGAAGTTGTTTTAATTCTCAAGAAGTTGAAAGGACTGTACACATTTTAAGTGTTATGGCATTTCGCATCAGAGAAATTACCTGAGGTGATAAACACTTTACATCACCATTCTGGGGTCCTTGTGGATAATGGGCAATGATAAGCCATTGCCCCTGCCTCAGGCTGCCTTATATCCTCAGGCTGTCTTATACCTAGCACTGGCAACTATTGCCCTATACCAACAATTGCTTCACCCTGGTGGAGAAACAACATGTTATACAAAGCAGCTCAACAACATGCTATTTAAGCTCAAAGAAAGAAATATCAGGAACACAGTTGGTCCTTCACCAGGCAACATTCAAGTGGGACATTAAGCAAAGATGCACTTGTTCTTTCTATCTTCAGCTTTGTACTATGCTGATGGCCACCAAGGCTCTGTTTCCATGGCAGCATATAAACTTCACATAAACAGGAGCATGAGAAAGATTAAGTAAAAGGAGCTGAAAACAAATAACATCCACAAGTCTTTTTTGCCCACTTCTTCAGTAAGGTACTTAAACTGGGGGAAGCCCAGTCTTTTCATCAGTATAATGGAAATAATAACTGAGCTGCCCAGCTTAAGCACTGTTGAGAGGATCACTTAAGGAAACGCTCTGGACAGAGCCTTACAAACTGCATAAAATGTATAGTGTAAGGTGGTGCACAATGGTGCTTCTCCTACTATTGCTTGAGAAGCAGTGGGCAATGGCCTTATTGTATAACTCTAAAAAATTACAGCCACTTTACTGATTATGAATTTTCCATATAAAACTTGGAAAACACAGGAAGGTATCATTATACCTTCTGTTACTGAGTAACTTCTATGTCCCATTGATTCACCTTCATGGAATGGGCAGTAGGATCCTGTCTTCCTGCTTGAATAACAAACAGCTGAGCAAGCTTATTAGATTTGAAGTACTTATGCTGCTTGCATTATCTGTTTATTTCCAAAGCAAGCAGCTCAGCAGTTTCATGACATGTGTCAGGGTCTGAAAAGTGTCCATTTCCTTTGGCCCTATATGTTTCTTCCTAAGAATCTTTACTGAATATATAAGCACAGCCCAGACTTAAATATCCAAAGATGGCTGCTGCAGGGTTATTTACAAAAGTGAGAAGTTGAAAATGTAAACACCTGTCATTAAAGCAATGATTAAGTAAATCATGGAGTATTCCTGCAGTAGAATATAATGGGATTCCCTAAGAATAATGTTTAAGTTATACTTATAATGATATGGGAAATTGCTTATTACATAAATATTCACAAGATGGTGAATGCTATATAGTTTTATCTCCACTGGGTTCAAAATATGTGGAAAAAGGATGGGGAATAAATAGGTCAAGAGGAACTGCATTACTTCTAGATGGTAAAATTATGAGAAAGTTTCTTTTTTTCTTTCTTTTTGTGCATTCGTTATCCCCATCACCTGCTTTGCCATAGTACTTTTAAAAGTTTCTACATGGACAAAAGAAGTTTCTACATGAAGCAAGATTAGAAAAAAAAGTAAAACACTGAGTTAAGTTTCAAACTCTGCAAATTATAGATTCCTCTCAAATGGACATTCCCTATCTCAATTCCTTTTGTCTCACTTGTTTACAGTTTCATTTGCCTTTTCTTATAAATGCTTATGTAGCCATTGGTGCCATCAACACTAGGTGAAATTCAGTTCCAAATATGTAAAGACTGGAACCAGCCACTCACCAAGCTTTCATCTACGGAGCGGATCTTCAAAGGAACTAAGAAGTAAGCGGTTCTCATATTGAATTTCCACCTTCAGGCACGGGTCAGAAAGCACAATCAAATGTTTTCCATAATGGCAAGCGTATCTTTCACAAACAAGATTAAGAGGAAAAGGAAGTATTAACATGGATCCAATTATAGCTGCAGCCTGTTGGAGTAATTAACCCTCATGAAGAATCAGGTCAATTTAGAGGACAGGTTTGTTGAGGATGCAAGCAGACTTGGTTTCCTTTAAAATTTGATAATCCCTGTGAAGGCTCACCAGAATGAGTTTCATATGAATGGAGACTGATTATCCTTTTGAGGAGTTTGCATGGAGGATAGTCAATGAAACAACCTACAAGTGAGATTTCCATCATCAGAAGTGTAGTGTCCATATGGGACAAAGTATTTCTGGGATCATCTTGCCTACCTCACCTGTTCTTGCTGGTTTCCCCTAAAGGCCTCTGGAAGATTGTCACATATGGAGTGACTTCTGAGTAGAAGCCAATAAAGTCTGATGCGTACTATCCTTTTGTGCCAGATACAAACACAAGGATATTATTTGTTCTGAATGTATTTCATGAGACCTTGCAGAACTCTTAACAACTAGAACCCTACAGATATTCACCTGGCATCTTTCCTGGTGAGGAAGAAGAGTCAAGCACAGATTTCTCTTATTAGAAATTTCTTTAAAACTCAAAATTTGGGTTGTGCTTGGAGGGTAGAATTAGTAAATGCAATGGCATTTGCTGATTTTAGGAATCTCAGAGATATCCACACTTGAAAGGGATCTTTAGGTTGAACACATTTTGTTGTCCTCTCATCTTTTGTGACTGTCTGATGTTGGTTCATATATCAAGTAAGGCTAGTATTAAGTCTATCATGTGGTCTTGAACTTTTCTGGGAGTATTTGTTAAGAAGGACGTTATACATGGGTTAGTTTAGTTTTGCGACCCGACCACAATTTATTAGTGCCAATAAGACTTTCATTTCCTTGTCTCTCATGATGTGGTTCCTGGCTGTTCGCTTTGCATTTCTCCCCCTTTGTCCCCATGAGGAATTTACCAGCTCCCCTTACCTTCCTGGGCTTGTTCTCAAACTTCCCTTGTATCTGTCTGACCAATTCTGGGTAAAGGTCCTGCCCTTCTTGTTTGGATCCCAGAGATTCTGCGCACATAAGTTCTTGCCAACCACTCCTGCCATGTCTCCTGTCATGAAGTCCCTGCATGGTGACCTGACATATACCCCTGCACCCTCCAGATCCTGGAGACCAGCTCTGCTTTTTCAGGATCCGTGCCAAATATTAGAGCCCTGACTTTGAGCCCAAGTCTAGCCTTTATTGCGCCAACCAATTCTAAATCTCACTATTTTCCTATCCCTCCTGGTCGGGGTGCCTACAGAATGGTTGTCATCTCTGCTATTTCACTCTGTCTCTCCAGTTTTCAAATATTTTTCTGAAATTCAGCATAGCCTTGACCTACCCTGACAACAAGATGCAGGGAGATACTTGCCCCTTGTGTAGAAGCTTTACAGGTGACTCAGTTCCACCCCTCAGATCTAAGAGATGAGGCAAACTAACTCAGTATACTTCCACCCAGAAAAGTAGATCAAATTGAAGAGTGGATTTTCTGAGGTGGAAAACCTTTCTCAATGACATCATTTTCTTGCCCCCAGCTTTCTTGAAGTATAATTGACAAATAAAATTATATATATTGAAAGTATATAATGTGATGATTTAATACAAGATACATTGTGAACTGATTACCATGATCAGATTAATTAACACAACTGTCACTTCATATACTTATCTTTTTTATGGTGAAAACATTTAAAATCTACTCTCTTAGCCAATTTCCAGTATACATTATTATTATTGTGGTCACTATGCTGTACATTATATCCCTAGAATATATGCATCTCATAACTAAAGTTTTGTACTCTTTGACCAACATCTCCCCATTTCCTCCACTTCCTAGCTTCTGGAAATCACCATTCTATTCTCTGTTTTAATTAAACTTTTTTTTTTCCTTTTTGTATTCCACATATAAGTGATACTGTTCAGTATTTGTCTTTGTCTGGGTTAACATTAGCTTCTGCTCACTCTGTGTGAGCAAAACTGAAACTAGATTTAGAAGCAGATAGATCTCCTTGCATGACAGGCAGGTCATTCAGGAAGGCAAGACCAAATTACAAGGATGGCCTTGCAATCTCTGGTGTTTGGAGTTGTACTATCGAAATATCCTCACCAACATCACGTGGTTTCATAGTCAATAGTGAAACATGTGCCCCTTCCTAAATAGAAAAATGAAGCCCAGATTATATGGGGAGAATATCCTTCATGTGTGGGGTAACTGGATCACATAGCTCAGATCTTGTCCTCAAATGTGACCTTTTTCTTGAAGATTTCTTACTCATGTTTTGGCCTGAGTAGGGACACAACTCTTCCCCTTAATAGTATAATTGGAAAAGTCTGACTCTCAATAGAGCTTTCCTAAAGTTTTCTGGATTGCAGAATGGAAATATACACTGAAATTAACTACAAATTAGATAATCTGGCTATAAAGTACAGAGTTTTCTTGTTTTGTTTGATTCTTGGAATGCTTTGCAGGGGATATATTCTTGTTGGATCCCAGCTATCTGATGTATCAAATGCTGGGTAGATGTTTAGAAAGTCAGTGGATGAAATTCAGCAAGGTCCATCAATACTTTGAAATTGCAACTGAATGTGTGCCTGTGCATTTTTCTGGGGATTGAATCTACAACTTTCATGGGATTCTAAAAGATTCCTTTGTATTTCTAAATGGTAGGTATTATCTTAGCCTCCATAACTGAGTCCCACAAACCTGGACATCTCAAAGTTAAGAGATTAAAAGTAGGAGACAACGGATAAATCCTCTCTCCAGTTTCTTTCCTTGGGTGATTGGCTCCAAGAGCAACCATCTCTTTTAAGGGGGATCAAACCACACTGCTAGCCAATTCAAAACACAACTTCACCTGAAAGAGTACCCTAACATTTGGGATCATGTTTATTCTATTTATTTTTATTTTTATATTTTTTTTAAAGATTTATTTATTTTTTTATGATAGAGAGAGAGAGAGAGAGAGGCAGAGACACAGGAGGAGGGAGAAGCAGGCTCCATGCCGGGAGCCCGACGCAGGACTGGATCCCGGGACTCCAGGATCGCTCCCTGGGTCAAAGGCAGGCGCCAAACCGCTGAGCCACCCATGGATCCCCCGGATCATGTTTATTTTAGAGCCAGCCTCTGCCTGGCTGTCAACAAGGTCCCATACGAACAAAAGTTTCTTATTTTACGACTGTAAAAACAGGAAATGGTTGTTTAAAGATATCACATCTTTTTCTCCCTGGATTTCAATTGAATTGGGTTTTTAGAATGTTTAGCAAATTTTGTTTTTATAGACACCCAGTGGGGAGAACTTTAACTTTAATCCATTTTACATCCTCAGAAGGTTAAAACAATTAATATTGTGGAAATAATACCACATATAGTCCCAGGGATAGCCATGAATATAAAATGATACATTAGTTTAATTCCACCAGTGAATGGCTTATTGTCTGTGTCAGCAAATGTGGGTTCGTGGATAATTGGCAAAATTACACAGATGCTTTCCCAAAGAATCCACATTGGGCAAGGAGGGGATCAGTGGCAAAGTAACTAGTTCTGACTTGATTGATTAAATGTTGATAGTGACTGATAGGGTCCTTGAAAACTAAAATAACAGTTTTGAGTTCCCATTAGAAGAATGCTACCCTTGGGATGGAGAGGCCAGAGTTATGCTGTTGTACTGGGTACAAACAAAGTGTGTAAACTTAGGTGAGTTACTTGGTCTGTCTGGATTCTCACCTGGGTTCTCATCTGAGAACAAGGCTCTCTAAAATCCAGTGCAGGGGATCCCTGGGTGGCTCAGAGGTTTAGCGCTGTTTTTGGCCCAGGGCGTGATTCTGGAGTCCCAGGATCGAGTCCCACATCGGGCTCCCTGCATGGAGCCTGCTTCTCCCTCTTCCTCTCTCTCTCTCTCTCTCTCTCTCTCTCTGTGTCTCTCATAAACAAACAAACAAACAAACAAACAAACAAATAAATAAATAAAAATCTTAAAGAAAAAATCCAGTGCAGCTCTGACCTCCATGAGTCTATTGACTGTACAAGTTTGAGTGGTCCTGAAAAGGCCTTACTTAACACATGGCATTAAGTATGGGCAAAAGGAGCCAGGGACAGGGCACCAGAACTATGGGTTGGGGTGATGCTAAAACAAATTTCAATGGTTGAATTGAAAAATATTGGGACAATGATGATTTTTTAAAAAATTTTATTTATTTATTCATGAGAGACACACAGAGAGAGGCAGAGACAGGCAGAGGGAGAAGCAGGGAGCCTAATGTGGGAATCTGAGGATCCCAGGATCCCAGGATCCCAGGATCATGACCTGAGCCAAAGGCAGACACTCAACCACTGAGCCACCCAGGTGCCCTGCAACAAAGATGATCTTATTTCACTCTCTGGGTTGTTCAAGTGGACAGTCCAAAATTTATCCAATAATTATATAATTTCCCATCTCTCTTTGGCTTCATGAAGGCAAGCAAACTTGAGCTGATCTCCAGAAATAAGAAATAATAAGCACAGTTGTTTATTAGGGCCAGATTTTCACTTCCACTATCATCTGTTTGCCCCAGTGCACTGTCTCCTTTACTCATGGTAGTGATCTGAAATTGAAATAACAATTATATGCTGGACAACTATGGAATGAACATAGACTAATATTTCTCAGGAGGACTCAGATTCACTCAGTGTCTGCCTTCAGAGACAAGGCACAAGGTCCCAAGCTAGGAAAGTATTGTCTTTCTAAATAGCTCTACATGGGACCTGGGTAATGGACATGCAGAATGGTCTTCACTTGAAGACATTAGTCAGCAGTTTAAGCAGCTTGCACATAGTCCAGTGACAAACCTGCTTCTCTCACTTCTCACTTGATAATTATTTGCAAAACCTGTGGTGATTGAGCAAAAGCTGAGTGTCCCCACTTGCAATGCCTACTAGCAAACTCAGGTTTGAACTTTAGAAATGTTTTTGATAGAGGAGATTTACAGTGATCCCATTAAGACTGCAAATCAATAGAAGGCACCATTTATGAATATTTCCCAATGGGGCAAAGGAGAGCTGAGTATAGAGCAGTGAAGAGACATCCAGATGAAAATAAAGCTCAATAATTTTATCCCTCATGTATTGAATATTTTGCTTAAGCCTAGCCAGTGACCTAGAAAGTCATGGCCAGAAAGGTGATATTTCAGAATGATTCAGAGTGAAATGATTTCTAGTATATACTACCATCAGAGACAAGTTTTATGATAAGATTGACACAAATGCAAATCAGATACAGAAAGCCTATCCTAAATGACTTTAAAGGGAAGAAGAGTTCATAAATAATCAGGATATGTAGTGATATGGGTAGAGGTATTTGAGGAGGTGTGAAGAGAAGGGGCCATGATACAGTGGTGGAAGTTGCCAGAATCTCCATAAGATATTGCATAGGAAACTATAAGCTCAGCTTGGTTGGAAACAAGGTTGAAAGGGTAAATTGGATTCAGGACCTGTTTGTGATATTTTTGTTGTCACAGGCTGGGACAACTTTAACTGTTTTAAAACTAACATGGTGGCCTATTGTCTCATGGAGAGCTGTTAGAGGCCCTTGTGGTCAGGGGGCTCTCAGGAGGCCATATCCCAACTGGACTGTCTTTTGAAATTTTCGAGATACTCACTGAACCTCCTATATAAAAAAAGCCCTACAAGGCATTACAAGAAATCCTAGGAAGGATCACTTCTAAGAATCTTGGGGGTGTAGCAACAATTTTAAGTATCTTAAAAAAGATATAAAGATAAAGAAAATAGATGCTGAACAGGCATTTGAATGTTAGTAGTTTCTGATAAAACTCTTTGAACTAGGATAAGAAGGATGAATACTTAATTTGATAAAGAGGATTACAAGGGACACTTACTGTTTGGGGTCACTCCATGCCTATTTTCTAATTGGCTTAAGCCAATTAGTATACCCTGTCTTCTTGGCCATAGTGACTTGTTTAGGAATGGGTAAGAGACTGTCCATTGGGCCAATGTGACATAAAGATGTTTCTTCTAGCCCCTGGGAAGGCAGCTACCTGGAAGGATGTTCTTTTTCTGTGAACAAGAATACATACAGCCCTGAGAGGCCTGTAGTGGCCATCTTGGGACCAGGAAGGACTGGGCCTTGGACCTAAGACTGAGGAGAGGGATGATTGGTTGGAACAAGCCTCCCCTGAACCCACTGTAGCTTTTCATTTGTTTCATAGGCCAATTTGAGTTTACTTCTCTGTTACTGAAAACAGTTGAAAAATTACTAATTGATTAAACATCGATCTTAAATTAAGAAGAAACATCACATTCCATGGAGAAAACTTAGAGACATTCCCACTAAAGTCAGAAACCAGAAAAGGTTCACACAGTCCATTCTGTAATTCAACATTGTTTTACACTGCATTAGCCAACAAAGTGCAACAGATTATGGAAAATGAATTTTGGAAAGGAAGACTTACAGATGATATTATCATCAGTTACACATCAAACTATTTCCATTTAAAAAACTTAAAATAAGCAACCAGAAAACTATTGCAAGGGAGTTGACATATATGGCGGGAAATCAAATACAAGAGGAACAATCTATGATTCTCCTCTCTACCAGTAATACTCAGCTATAGAATATAATGAAAAATGAGTTCATAATTGCAACAAATAATATGTGGAACCCATACTTAAAAATTACAGCACTTAACAGAGGCAGACATTTCAGAAATATATTTGAATAATACACAATGTTAGTGGGGGTGCAGGCCCACCAAACATTGCTATCAATTTTGACAAAAATGGTATATTCATTTTTGGAACTCGGTGAGACAATGAATACCAAAAGCCTTAACAGCTTAAGAAACAAAACAAAGCACTTTGTTTCTTATCATTTATTTGTCCAGAAACTTATCCTAAGAAAATTATAAGATTTGTTTAAAGATTTAATTCCAAGGAAATGTTTTAAAAATACAAGAAATAATTAAAATTTAGCACAAAATGGATTAGGCAAATTAATTCTGATGTATTCATACACAATGGAATTATTGAAAACATGCTATAAAAGTGTGTTTGTTGGTTTAGAAAGACATATATGATACAGTAAATGAAAAAGCAGTTTGCTGAGCAGTATGTACAGTGTAATCTCATTTTATTATTTTTTAACTTTTTGCAGTTTTAAGTTTTTATTTAAAGTTCCAGTTAGTTACTATATAGTATAATGGTTTCAGGAGTAGAATTTAGTGATTTGTTCACTTATATATGACACGCAGTGCTCATCACTAGTGCACTCCTTAATACCTATCACCCATTTAACCCATCTCTCTCCCTATTACCCCTCCAGCAATCCTCAGTTTGTTCTCTATGGTTAAGAGTCTGTTTTTTATGATTTGCCTCCCTTTTTTTTCCTATGTTCATCTGTTTCATTTTTTAAATTCCACATATGAGAGATATAATATGGTTCATATATCTCTCTGACAAACTTATTTCACTTAGCATAATACCCTCTAGCTCCATCCATGTAATTACAAATGGCAAGACTTCATTCTTTTTGTGGCTGAGTAATATTCCATTGTATCTATACACCACATCTTCTTTATCCATTCATCTGTCAATGGACATCTGGGCTCTTTCCATAATTTGGCTATTGTGGATAATGCTGCTATAAACATCAGGGTACCTGTATCCCTTTGAATCAGTATTTTTGTATCCTTTGTGTAAATAACTAGTAGCACAATTGCTAGATTGCGTTGTTCTATTTTTAACTTTTTGAGGAATATTCATACTGTTTTCCAGAGTGGCTGCACCAGTTCGCATTCCCACCAACAGTGTAAGAGGGTTCCCTTTTCTCCGCATCTGCTCCAACATTTGTGGTTTCCTGCCTTGTTAATTTTCCCCATTCTCGCTGGTGTGAGGTGGTATCTCATTGTGGTTCTGATTTGTATTTCCCTGATGGCAAGTGATGCGGAGCATTTTCTCATGTGCGTGTTGGCCATGTCTATGTCTTCCTCTGTGAGATTTCTGTTCATGTCTTTTGCCCATTTCATGATTGGATTGTTTGTTTCTTTGCTGTGGAGTTTAATAAGTTCTTTATAGATCTTGGAAACTAGCCCTTTATCTGATTCGGCCACAGTAACTTCTTGCAAGATACATCCACGAAGGCAAAAGAAACAAAAGCAAAAATGAACTATTGGGACTTCATCAAGATAAGAAGCTTTTGCACAGCAAAGGATACAGTCAACAAAACTAAAAGACAACCTACGGAATGAGAGAAGATATTTGCAATTGACGTATCAGATAAAGGGCTAGCATCCCCTCACTTTCAATCTGCAGGTGTCCTTAGCTCTAAAATGAGTCTTTTATAGGCAATATATAGATGGGTCTTGTTTTCTTATCCATTCTGACACCCTATGTCTTTTGATTGGAGCATTTAGCTCATTTACATTCAGAGTAATTATTGATAGATATGTATTTAGAGCCATTTTATTACTTGTTTTGTCATTATTTTGGGGGATTTTCTCTTTCTAGTCTTTATTGCTTTTGGTCTTTCTTTCCTACTCAATGAGTGTCTCCTTTCATATTTTTTGCAGGGCTATGTACAGTGTAATCTTATTTTAAAGCAGAGGTGGCATGACAGAGGTAGGAATGGGAATAGAGAGACTGGACCACATGTCCTAGGGGATGTCATTTGGCAGCGAGGCCACACATGAGTCTCTAGAAGGTGACAATTCTAAGAGGGAGGACATGGAGAGAGAGCCAACAAAAAGGAAGCTACCACTTGCTTCTGTTTCATTCTTCTCCCTTGAGGCTCCACACATATTCATTAAAATACATCTGTTGTCACTGGATTTCCTGTAAAAGGCACATGGACTGAATTTTGCACTATTTCCTCATCTTCCTACCAGCATTGGTTTGGGACACTTTCCTGAATTCTGAAAAAAATGTAGATTTCCATCAAAATTCAGTGTTTGTTTGGTTTGGGGCAGATATAGGAGGTTGTGCAAGGGAGGGAAAGCAGCCTGATGCCTGGAAATCTGACAAAGAATAATTATCCTCAATGGGGCCTGGGTACAGATTAATCAACAGTGGACAATATGTAGTCCAGATGCAGAGCTGATTACTTGACCTTCAAATCACCCCTCCACACTCTCCACCAAAAGTGTCAAGGGATAGGTTGGGGTCCCCAAAGCTGAGTGCGTGCATGCATCCCCCCAACACATACCAGTTGCCCACACACATACTAACATGCACATGTACATGCAGACAGAGACAGGTGGTATACATGATAACCTGGGGGTAATTTTTATTTTATTATGTAATCTATACATAAGATCCAGGACCTTCAATGGCCCAGTCTCAGTACTTTGTCAATTCAAAGAAACACAGTCTAGCAAATAAACATAATACAGAAATAAATGTAATCCTAATCTTTGTAAGCATCTGCCAAAAGAATGTTACAGGGCATCTAAGCCTTAATTCATAGCAATTTTTAGAAATTCCTTCCGTGCTCCTCTGTCTTTGTCTCATACCCCAAGATCGTACTCCTGATCCCCCTTTTGTGCAAACTCTCTTCTCTTGTCCTTTCTTTCTCTATTTCCTTCCCATCCCCTCCAGGACTGTGTCTTTCTGTCCTTCCTTCTTATTAAAAGAAGCGAGAAGTTAAAGAGTGGCATTGGGGATGTTCTTTGAAGAATGCAGTGATAGAGAAAGGGAGAGAGGGTATGAGCAAAGAGAAGAGATGGGGAGCTCACAAATTTGCCTCAGAATCCCAGAACCATGGGCTTTGGAGCCGGAAGGGTGATCAGGAAGGTGCAGGGCCACAGTGCAGCTTGAACAAAGCTCACCAAAGTGCATGTCATGGGACATACTCTCTAATATCTCATGTGAACTGGACATAAACTGCAGTGTGGCAAGGACACTCTAGAGGCATGAACAGGGTGATTTGGGAGGTGTGCACAGAGTGATTTAAGAACACAGAAGACAGAAGAAGGACTAGTGGAGGTCAAGGAAGGTTGCCTAGAGGAGGGTAACATGGAGGCAAGACAGAGATGTATAACATTAATTAGGCAACTGGGGGCTTTTCCAGGTAAAGGTAGGAAGATGAGGAAAGAAGGAAAGGAAGATAGGAAGGAAGGAGGGAAGGAAGGGGGGATGGTGGAGGGAAGGAAGGAAGGTCAGCTGGGGTCAGGCTCGCCATGGGGATGCAGAAGCAGCCACTGTTGTTGAGTCCAATAAGGAGTATGGAGGAGCAATGCGTAGCGTGGGTTGCAGGAGAGGACCACAAGGACACCAGCATCTAGGTGTGGGTAGAAGGAGAGCTATCCACTGCAGGGCAAATAAGAAGTGTGGCAGCTGGGTGGGCAATAGGGTGAGGAGGAGTGGAGAGGGGGCACCATAATGCTGGAGGGGCTGCTAGTTCAGCATTCAGAGAAGCTTCAGTGCCTGGGGGAGGGTCAGGGTAGGGCTGGGACTCAGTCTGGCCATGGTGGAAGATGACTGGGAGGAAGATGGGGGAAGAGCAGTTTTAGTGTCTAAACATGGACTAGAGAAGAGGGACCCTAGTGGGACATCCCCTGACGTTAAGAGTCCAGGTGCTAGAATTGTACTGCCTGAGTACCGGCCCTGCCACTTGCTGGCTCCATGACCTTGGGTAAATCCTAGTTGTGCCTCAGCTTCCTTGTCTATAAAACTGCAGTAAAAGTACTGTTGTAATGATGGTAAAATGTGTCAATAACTATATGTTATGAAAAAATACATAGTAAGTGCTACATCAAAACAGCTATTACTGTATTACATATGGCCTGTGTAGAATATATATATAGTATATAGAATATAAAGTATGTATTAAGCAGTACATATAGTATATATATGATATATACTATAAATATGATTATATATGTAATTATAATAAATACTACCATTATAATGTACTATTTAAAATATTATCATTATAATATAGCATATTATACACAATAATACACATACTATATAATATATTATGTATAAGATATTAAATATCCTATAAATTTATACATAGATAAATTGTATATATTGCTGGTAGAGACACACTGTATATATTGATATCACACAGGGATTATTATTGTCATTATCATAATTATTGTTAAAATCTAGTTAATGGTATAGATGCTGAGGTAAGTAGAAAAATAGAACAACAGAACTTGAGAGCCTAGGAGTCTGGCAAATGTTGATGCTTCATATTGTAACTAGGAATAGATGATCTGACGAGTGCGTGTGTGTATGTGTGTGTGTGTGTGTGTGTGTGTGTGTATGTGCACATACAGGTAGGTAATGAATTTGGCTTTAAACATGAAATCATAGAAAGAGTTGATAGAGATATAAGCTAGCTGGTTCAACCTGCTCATTTTATCAATGAGAAAAGTGACTCCAGTGCTTCACTGAGCCACCTGAGGTCATGGGGTCATTGGGGGAGGTCTCCTGCCTCCTCTTTTCTTGCAGGAGCTGAATTTGGGTAGAATTCAGCAGACATGGTAAGCCTGGAGGTGAGGGTGTAGCCCTGCAGGAGGCTTCTCCACTGGAATTTTTGTTGTTCTTCCTTTACTTAAGATCCAGCCCAACCTTCTCTCCCGCCCACCTTGCCCTTCTCCACTTTCCCTTACCATTTTGGCATTTAAAGACCCTGTCCTCTGTCATCCAGGGGTGCTCATATTTGCCTCTGGAGAGACTCCTGATAGAAGGCTCTGAGAACTCTTAAAAATATTAACAGATGAATGCTTCAAAAATCTAACATAATACAGGAAAGAGCCAGTCTTGTCCTCTAACTTGGAAATGGGGAGTCACTGTGTCCTCATGGTCAATTTCCTGGGAGAAATCACCTTGAAGATGCAGGCAGATGATGAGCTGCTGAAGAGCTCCAGAGCTGTTTTCTTGGCCCAATAAGTCCCAGGGATTGTTTAGTATCTCTACCAAAGACCCTATAGATGACCAAAATGTATTCTCCGTGAATTTCTCACACCATCTTGGCTTGAAAGAAAAGAGTAATTTCAGGTAGTTTATGATTCTAGAGGTGTTATGAAAGACGTCATCCAGATTTTGGGATATTGTCAGAATAAATTAACCACTGCCTTTTCTTTTCTTTTTAAAGATTATTTATTTATTTATTAATGAGGGTCAGAGAGAGAGGCAGAGACATAGGCAGAAGGAGAAGCAGGCTCCCAGCGGTGAGCCTGATGCAGGACTTGATCCCAGAACCCCGGGATCATGACCTGAGCCAAAGGTAGACGCTCAACCACTGAGCCACCCAGGTGTCCCTAACCACTGCCTTCTCTTCCCTGGTACATTGTGAGGCAACATGTGATGGCTGCGCCTTTTTCCTTATGCCATCTTGACCTTCCTCGCCATGCCCTGTTCTTCTCAGGGACCAGGGGGCTTTTGTATGCAGTCCAACAACTGAAGTGAGAGCCTAATGAATCTGTCCCATCCATTCAGGCTCTTTACTCTAAGAGTGAAAGCACCAGAATCTTGACTAATTTCCCATTCAGTCCTCCCAATATAGATACCCTTTCAAACTTAGGAGTTTATGGAGCATTAGTTTGGAGTGATGGAACCTGCTCCAAAATGTACTAAACAGTTAACTAAAAATACAGCTACACAAAAACCTGAGGAATGCTTTAACCATAATGAAATTGAAAAATAAAAAATTTCAAATTTGATTAAAGTTAAAAAAATACATCCATACACAACAATGTAATATTGAGCTTAAAAAGCCTCAAAATTGTGTACACTGTGACACACTTTTAATAAAATTAAAAACAACTAAAATGAAACAACAAACTTTTAGAAACACATATGTGTTAAAACGGTATGTAAAATAAAGTAGATGTGAAACCTGTGGCTACAACAGTTGTGAAGAGGTAGGGGATGGATTGGGGGAGAAGCATGTGGATAGATATGTAAATTATTGTATTTTGGGTCTTGTGTTCATGATGTATTCACACCTATGAGTTATAGTCTATTATTAAAATAATATAAATTATAATAATATAAATTAAAATGTACCAGACCAATTACAAAAATGTTGATTGATCTAGTTAACACTCGTATGCCAGATATTGTTCTAAGCACTTTATGAGTAGTTGATAATACTTAAGTCACTGAATTCTCAAAACAACCCTGTACAGTAAGTATTAGTATTATTTCCATTTCCATGAAGAAACTGAGGCACAGAGATCAAGTAACTAGCCCAGCATCACAAAGCTGAGCTGGAATTCTAACTCAGGCTGTGCATCTCCAGAGTCCTGCTCCTAACACCAATGTTATGATTAATGTACTTGTATGAACTCAAAGTCTATAAAGAAAGGTGAGCAAGGTAACTGAAGGAACCAGTTTCTGGATGAAGCAGGTGTGAATAACCACAGGAGGGATTCCTGGCTTTAACCTGGGCACAAAGCAGATGGTTTCAAGTAGGACCATCATTCAGTTGGTTACTGTCTCCACGTTCCCAGGCAGAGTATTTGCAGGTCCTTTCTGGATTGATTCTAATAGTGGGAGTTTTGACAACATGGCTGGCTAATGTGGCAATGTATTGATTGGATTTCCTTCATGTCCCAATGCTGAGCCAGCTGCTGGTTAGATGGAGTTAGTGCTTTTCTTTGTTTTGCCTCAAGATTTATCATCTATTGAGCAAATATTGACTTCTTGAATTAACTTGTAATGTCTCCAGCAACAGAATTCAGTATTTGTTTGATAGCATATCTGGTGACTGAGCACAGTGAATAGTCTGCCATCAATTGGAAGACCCGTGATGGAAGCCTCCTTTTCTCTTATTTTCTTAATGTTAATAATATATTTTAATTCATCATATACAAAACACCATTTCAACATGAAAGCAGTATCAAAATTATTAAGATATTTTACATTACATTTTGAATTAAATCTTTCAAATTCGATGTATATTATATACTTTTATATCACGATTTCTTTTAACTTTATTGAGGAATAATGAACACGTATAATTGTATACATTTAATGTGTACAATGTGATGATTTGTTATACACATACGTTGTGGAATGGTTACCAAGATCAAGATGATTAACACACCTGTCACCGCACACAGTTAACTCTTGTTTGTGTGGATGTGGTGAGAATGTTTAAGATCTACACTTGGCAACTTTCAAGTACACAGCATCATATTATTAACTGTAATCCTCATGCTGTGCATTAGGTCCTCAGAAGTCATTCTTGTTATAACCAAAAATGTATACCCTTTGGCTTATATCACCCATTTTGTCTTCTACATGGCCCTTGGCAACACTCGGCAACCATTCTATTCTCTTTCTGTGAAACCAACCTTCTCTCTCTCTCTTTTAGATTATTTTTATTTTTTAAAGATTTTAAAAATTTATTCATGAGAAGTACACAGACAGAGGCAGAGACTTAGGCAGAGGGAGAAGCAGACTCTCTGCAGGGAGCCTGATGGGGGACTTCATCTCAGGACTGTGGGATCACGACCTGAGCCAAAGGCAGATGCTCAACCACTGAGCCAGCCCCTCTCTTTTAGATTCTACATGTAAGTGAGATCCTGTAGTATTTGTCTTTCTCTGCCTGACTTATTTCACTTAGCATAATGCCTTCAAGGTCCACCCATGTTGTTACAAATGGCAGGGCTTCCTTCTTTTATACATCTGGGTAATACACACACACACACACACATACACACACACATTTTTAAATCACATTTTAAGCCATTTGGTTGTTGATGGACACTTAGGTTATTTTCATGTCTTGGGTATTGTGAATAATGCTGGGTATTGTGAAATGAACATGGGAGTGCAGATATGTCTTCCAGATATTCATTTAATTTCCTTCAGATAAATACCCAGAAGTGGAATTACTGGATCATGTGGTTTTTAATTTGTTTTTAATTTGGGGGGAAGTTACCTCCATACTGTTTTCCACAGTGGCTGCATCAATTTACATTCCCACCAATAATGCATCAGAGTTCCCTTTTCACCACATGCTCACCAACACTTGTTATCTTTTGCCTTTTTGATGAAAGTCCTTCTGACAGGTGTGAGGTGATACCTCATTGTGGTTTTAAGCCTCCTTTTCTTTTAAGTCAGAAGTTCTCTATTCTCTAAGAGTGATCTCCAGAACAGCAGGGCTAGCATTCTTGGGGAATTTTTTAGAAATGCAAATTCTTGGGCCTCTCTTTAGTTGTGCTAAATCTAGAGCTCCAGGGGTGGGGTCCAGCTTCCAGCTGGTGGTGTGCAGGCAAATGATTCTCTGGGAAAAAATGCATATATTTATGTATGCAAATTTATTATAAGTTTTACTGGTAAATAGAATATGTAGCAGATGATTTACAAATAATTATAATAATGAAATAGTCAATACTCCTTATTTTACTTTTGAAGTAGGAAATTGATTTTCACAGAATACTTTCAGACGACTTATGGTTGCAACTGATGAATGAGTGTAATTCCAACATGAATGTTTGCTGGTATTTTTGTTTACTTTACAGGGTAAGATCAAAGCAAGACAAAGGAAGATATATGTCAGACTATTTCCTTAAAAAAATCTTTTTTTTTTTTTTGGTTATTCACAATGTAATAGCTACAGGCTGACATACATCTAAGCTTAATCTGTATTTTTAAGCTTTTCTCCATCACTTTCTTAAGTCTAGACAATCAATGAAATAACCCAAGTCCAGACGTGTAGCATTTGCCTACTGCTGTGGTGTAAATTCTTCTACCATGGCCAATTTGAAGCCACATGACACCGCAAATGAGGAGCTAGGAAGAGAGGTGTAGCAGCTTGCCATGTACCCTGTTTCCTTCCTATAGAGACAATAGATATAGACATCCTCCAGGACAGACATAATAGAAACATGAAGAAGTTCTTAGGAAATGCCTTTTTGTTAGTTTTTTAAGACATAAATTTTAATCATAAATTTTTATGATTTATTTTTTAGTGACAGCTGTGTTTCACAATTGGCTTGCAATATTCCTGAAAATTTAACCATCAGCTCTCATGAACTGTTATGAATCATTCTAGTAAACCACTGAGCCCAGTATTGCATGTTTCAATAAGCCCTTCAGGTGATTCCAATGATGCCAAATTCTTTTTTTTTCTCTTTTTAAAAATTCAAGGAAAATTTACATACAGTGTTTCAGGTGTACAATATAGTGATTTGACAATTAGATACACTACTTGGTGCTCATCATAAGTGTACTCTTTTTTTAAAGATGTATTTGTTTATGAGAGAGAGAGAGAGAGAGAGCAGTGGGAAGGGTAGAGGGAGAGGGAGAGAAAGAATCTCTAGCAGACTTCTTATTGAGTGAGAAGCCTAACATGGGGCTCCATCCCATGGGTACTGAGATCCTGATATCATGACTTGAGCTGAAATCAAGTGTTGGAATCTTAACTGACTGAGCCACCAGACACCTGATAAGTGTGCTCTTAATTTCCTTCACCTATTTCACCCATCCACCTCCCTTCTGGCAACCATCAGTTTGTTCTCTACATGTAAGAGTCAGGTTTTTTTTTCTCTTTGTTCATGTGTTTTGCTTCTTAGATTCCACATAATGAGTGAATTCATATGGAATTTGTCTTTCTCTGACTGGCTGTTTTCACTTAGCGATGATGCAAAATTTTGAGACCCACTGGCTAAGCTTTGACGAGGACAAGAAATGCAGTTAGCTGTAATTAACCTGGTGCCACCTGCTTGGGTCTGGCCAACCAAATGTTGTACTTAAATGTTTAAGCAAGTTCAGATTTTGGGAGGAAGTATGTCTAAAGAATAAGATAGGAATGAGAAAAAGTTCTAAGTTTGAAGTTTTGATTTCTTTCTTTCAGATTTGGCCCAGTTTGGTAAACAATTAATAGATATCCAAATAAACCTTAAACCAAATTATAGCTCAGTTTATCCTCTTGAGCCAAAACAAAATGATAGCCAATGAAACTGTTCAAAAGACATTTCTCCTACAGTCTTAAAGAATTGATTGATTGATTCAATAAGTATTGATTAAACTTCTATAATGTGCCAACCACTGTTCTGGATATTAGTGATGCAGGACACAGAACAAGATAGATAAGGACCCTCATCTCAAGGAGTTTATATTATAGGAAGTAGAGAGTAGACAAACAAAACAAGTAAAAGTCAGATAAGCAAGGTAACTACTAGAACTATTTCATGCTACAGAGTAAATAGAAGAAAATCATGTTGTGGAGGGTGATGTGTGAGAAGGTACTATTTTTTGGCTCGAGTAGTCATGGAGGGTCTCTTTGAGGAGGTGACAGTTCAGTGAAGAACTGAACAGTGAAAAGAATCCAACCATGGAACTACCTGGGTGAAGAGCATCCAGGCAGAGGGTATGATAACTGTAAAAGTCTTGAGGTGGGAACAAGTTTGATGTGTCCAAGGCCTGCCTGGCAAGGAAGACAACATGTCTGGAATAGTGTGAATGAGGAGAGGATGATAGGAGATGTGTCAAGAGGCAGGCAGGCAGGGCCAGATTAGGTAGAGCCTTTTAGGCGACAGCAAAAGTTTGGGATTTTATTCTAAGTAGTGTTTGGGAGGCTTAAAGCAGGGCAATGGTTGGGTTAATATCTGCTTTAGAAAGATCACTGGCTGCTGAATGGAGAATGAGCTGTGAGAAGTAAGGGTTAGAAGCAGTGAAAAGCAATGGGAGATTGTTGGAAGAGTCCAAGGATCATATAACATGGCTTGGAATGAAAATAGCCAGGTTTGGGAGGCATTACAGGGGACAAGCAGATGGCCTGGCTAAGAGGTTGTGACAAACTCTAAGAACAAATGGGATCATAAATCTTACCATCTTTAAGGAAAGTGGACTAGAATTTTTTCTAGCAGTCGATGCCTGCTAATCTCTTACCCATTTTGGTCCACTTATCAGTTTCTACCTTCCTTACAGAATCATAGGCACAGTGTTTAAAAAGGTGGTGCCTTCTCACTTGGGTGGGCCACTGAGAGAGGAGGCATCCATCCAAACAGACTCCATGGAGATGAAGTATAATCTTAAATCTATCCCCAGGAGCTTAGGTCAATAAGGGCCAAGCAGGAGTTAAGAATGAGATCACCCCAATAGCTCCTTGTGCTTGAGTGTGTGTGTGTGGGAGCAGCTGTTACCAGTATGTATTTGCAGCATCCCCACCCTGCTTATAATGGGTGGGAGTGCCCTGCATGGGTCTAGAGAACTTCACCTTTCCCGTGCAACCTGGCCAGGTTTGTATGTGCATTTTGCCCCCAGTGGGTTTGGAGGTTCTGTCCATCAGGTTGCTTAACCTGTGGTTGACCATAAATATCCTTTTATATATAGGGAATAGGTGTTGTCACTGGGGGATTCACAGGTATTCTCAGACTGATGCTCAGGCCTTTACTATGGTGTATACTCTGTCAACTATTGAGCACATACTTTGTATTCACTGATTGAAGAAAATTACGAACACTGGAACACCTTGTTTATCCAGGATTCTCCGAGAAAATGGCATTTCATATAAATGCATTTTTCATATATGCCTTTAAATGTCAAGGCAACTTTTTTTTCTTTACTTATTTTATTTTTATTTATTTTTTAAAGATTTTTAAATTTTTTAATAAATTTATTTTTTATTGGTGTTCAATTTGCCAACATATAGAATAACACCCAGTACTCATCCCATCAAATGCCCCCAGTGCCCATCACCCAGTCACTCCCACCCCCTGCCCACCTCCCCTTCCACCACCCCTAGTTCGTTTTCCAGAGTTAGGAGTCTCTCATGTTCTGTCTCCCTTTCTGATATTTCCCACTCATTTTTTCTCCTTTCCCCTTTATTCCCTTTCACTATTTTTTATATTCCCCAAATGAAGGAGACCATCTAATGTTTGTCCTTCTCTGATTGACTTATTTCACTCAGCATAATACCCTCCAGTTCCATCCACGTCGAAGCAAATGGTGGGTATTTGTCGTTTCTAATGGCTGAGTAATATTCCATTGTATACACAGACCACATCTTCTTTATCCATTCATCTTTCGATGGACACCGAGGCTCCTTCCACAGTTTGGCTATTGTGGACATTGCTGCTAGAAACATCGGGGAGCAGGTGTCCCAGCATTTCATTGCATCTGTATCTTTGGGGTAAATCCTCAGCAGTGTAATTGCTGGGTCGTAGGGCAGATCTATTTTTAACTCTTTGAGGAACCTCCACACAATTTTCCAGAGTGGCTGCACCAGTTCACATTCCCACCAACAGTGCAGGAGAGTTCCCCTTTCTCCACATCGTCTCCAACATTTGTGGTTTCCTGCCTTGTTAATGTTCCCCATTCTCACTGGTGTGAGGTGGTATCTCATTGTGGTTTTGATTTGTATTTCCCTGATGGCCAGTGATGTGGAACATTTCCTCATGTGCTTGTTGGCCAATGTCTTCCTCTGTGAGATTTCTGCTCATGTCTTTTGCCCATTTCATGATGGATTGTTTGTTTCTTTGCTGTGGAGTTTAATAAGTTCTTTATAGATCTTGGAAACTAGCCCTTTATCTGATACGTCATTTGCAAAAATCTTCTCCCATTCTGGAGGTTGTCTTTTAGTTTTGTTGACGGTATCTTTTGCTTTGCAAAAGCTTCTTATCTTTATGAAGTCCCAATAGTTCATTTTTGCTTTTGTTTCTCTAAAAGTCAAGGCAACTTTTATGTCATGAACATTTTGAGCATTTTGGAAGGAAGGCTTTCTAAAGCAGATGAGCCTCTTAAGCAGAGTGTCTACATGATTTACCTTCTTTTGGTGACTCATGTTCACCCAATGTGACCATCAATCACTCCTTCGTACTGTACTGCAGTGACGCAGTGACTCCATGCCCAATGAAGCTAACTATTGTGTGAATTTCTTCACTCCCTTACTTCCTATGTGGAGAAATAGACCTCTGTTGAGGGTTTTATGTCATTAACACTTATTAATGGTACCCACAATGAGGGTACAAGCAAACCCTTCACTGTTTCTTGTTAGAAAATTGGTGCTTTTAAGGAGATAGTTTTTATTTGGGAGGTTTTTGTCTAAATTAGGTAGCTTGCTGTACTGAAAACAGATGTCTCCAAAAGCCATGCTTATGTTTTTGTGAGTAGTGTGCAATATAAGTGACCATATTTCTGTGCTATTAATTAATACAAAAAATTTTAAGGGGGGTAGGGCAAGATGGCAGAGGAGTAGGGTCCCCAAGTCACCTGTCCCACCAACTTACCTTGATAACTTCCAAATCATCCTGAAAACCTATGAATGCGATCTGAGATTTAAAGAGAGAACAGCTAGAATGCTACAGAGAGAAGAGTTTGCGCTTCTAACAAGTACAACTCATTTTTAGCCACTTTGCATGAGCAAAATGACTAGAAAGAAGAACTCACTACAAAAGAAAGAATCAGAAATGGTACTCTCTCGCACAGAGTTACAGAATTTGGATTACAATTTGATGTCAGAAAGCCAATTCAAAAGCACCATTATAAAGCTATTGGTGGCTCTGGAAAAAAGCATAAAGTATTCAAGAGACTTCATGACTTCAGAATTTAGATCTAATCAGGCCGAAATTAAAAATCAATTAAATGAGATGCAATCCAAACTGGAGGTCCTAACGATAAGGGTTAGTGAGGTAGAAGAAAGAGTGAATGACATAGAAGAGAAGATAAGTTGATGGCAAGGAAGGAAGCTGAGGAAAAAAGAGAAAAAACAATTAAAAGACCATGAGGAAAGGTTAAGGGAAATAAATGACAGCCTCCCAAGGAAAAGTCTACATTTAACTGGGGGTCCAGAGGGCACCAAAAAGGACAGAGGACCAGAAAGCATATTTGAACATATCATAGCTGAGAACTTCCCTAATTTGGGGGAGGGAAACAGGCATTCAGATCCAGGAGATAGAGAGGTCCCGCACCTAAAAATCAATAAAAACTGCTCAACACCTCGAAATTTAATAGTGAAACTTGCAAATTCCAAACATAAGGAGAAAATCCTTAAAGCAGCAGGAGGCAAGATCCCTAACTTATATGGGGAGAAATATTAGATTTTTTTAAACTATAAGCTTACAAATGTGGTTTATTTATTTACTTTTGGCATATATATACAATAAAAAATTTTTTATTGGAGTTCAATTTGCCAACATATAGCATAACACCCAGTGCTCATCCCGCCAAGTGCCCCCCAGTGCCCATCACCCAGTCACCCCAACTCCCCACCCACCTCCCCTTCCACTACCCCCTGTTCATTTCTCAGAGTTAGGTGTTTCTCATATTTTGTCACCCTCACTGATATTTTCACATTTTCTTTCCTTTCCCTTTATTCCCTTTAACTAATTTTTATATTCCCCAAATGAATGAGACCATATAATGTTTGTCCTTTTCCAATTGACTTGTTTCACTCAGCATAATACCCTCCAGGTCACTCCATGTCGAAGCAAATGTTGGGTATTTGTTGTTTCTAATGGCTGAGTAGCATTCCATTGACCACATCTTCTTTATCTATTCATCTTTTGATGGACATCAAGGCTCTTTACAGTGTTTGGCTATTGTGGACATTGCTGCTATAAATATCGGGGTGCAGGTGTCCCGGCATTTCACTGCATCTGTATCTTTGGGGTAAATCTCCAGCAGTGCAATTGCTGGGTCATAGGGCAGATCTATTTTTTAACTCTTTGAAGACCCTCCACACAGTTTTCCAGAGTGGCTGTACCAGTTCACATTCCCACCAACAGTGCAAGAGGGTTCCCTTTTCTCCGCATCCTCTCCAACATTTGTGGTTTTCTGCCTTGTTAATTTTCCCCATTCACACTGGTGTGAGGTGGTATCTCATTGTGGTTTTGATTTGCATTTCCCTGATGTCCAGTGATTTGGAGCATTTTCTCATATGCTTGTTGGCCATATCTATGTCTTCCTCTGTGAGATTTCTCTTCATGTCTTTTGCCCATTTCATGATTGGATTGTTTGTTTCTTTGCTGTTAAGTTTAATAAGTTCTTTATAGATCTTGGATTCTAGCCCTTTATCTGATACGTCATTTGCAAAAATCTTCTCCCATTCTGTGGTTGTCTTTTAGTTTTGTTGGCTGTTTCTTTTGCTGTGCAGAAGCTTCTTATCTTGATGAAGTCCCAATAATTCATGTTTGCTTTTGTTTCTCCTGCCTTCATAGATGTATCTTGCAAGAAGTTGCTGTGGCCAAGTTCAAAAAGGGTGTTGCCTGTGTTGTCCTCTAAGATTTTAAGGGAGTCTCACATTTAGATCTTTCATCCATTTTCAGTTTATCTTTGTGTATGGTATAAGAGAATGGTCTGTTTAATTCTTCTGCATGTGGATGTCCAATTCATAGGTTTACAGGATGATTTGAGAGTTATCTAGGTAAGTTGGTGGGATAGGTGACTTGAGGACCCTACTCTTCCTCCATCTTGCCCCGCCTCCCCAGAAATATTAGATTAGCAGCAGCCTTCTCCACAGAGACCTGGCAGGCCAGAAAGGGCTGGCAGGATATATTCAGGGTCCTAAATGAGAAGAACATGCAGCCAAGAATACTCTATCCAGCAAGGCTCTCATTCAGAATAGGGGAGATAAAGAGCTTCCAAGATAGGCAGAAAGTGAAAGAATATGTGACCACCAAACCAGCTCTGCAAAAAATATTAAGGGGGACTCTGTAAAAGAAAGAAGAAGCCCAAAGAAATAAGCCACAAAACAGGGACTGAATAGGTATTATGATGACACTAAATTCATATCTTTCAATAGCAACTCTGAACGTGAATGGGCTTAATGATCCCATCAAAAGACGCAGGGTTTCAGACTGGATAAAAAAGCAAGAGCCATCTATTTGCTGTCTACAAGAGACTCATTTTAGACCTAAGGACACCTAGAACCTGAAAATGAAAGGTTGGAGAACCATTTACCATTCAAATGGTCCTCAGAAGGAAGCAGGGGTAGCCATCTTCATATCAGATAAATAAGTTTATCCCAAAGACTATAGTAAGAGATGGAGAGGGACACTATATCATACTTCAATGATCTATCCAACAAGAGGACCTAACAATCATGAATATTTATGCCCCTAGTGTGGGAGCTGCCAAGTATATCAATCAGTTAATAACCAAAGTAAAGACATACTTAGATAATAATACACTAATACTGGGAGACTTCAACACGGCACTTTCTGCAAATGACAGATTTTCTAAGCACAACATCTCCAAAGAGACAAGAGCTTTAAATGATACACTGGACCAGATGGATTTCACAGATATTTACAGAACTTTCCATCCAAATCCAACTCAATACATATTCTTCTCAAGTGCACATGGAACTGTCTCCAGAATAGAGCACATACTGGGTCACAAACAGATCTCAACAGACACCAAAAGATTGGGATGGTCGCCTGCATATTTTCAGGCCATAATGCTTTGAAACTTGAACTCAATCACAAGAAGAAATTTGGAAGAAATTCAAACATGTTAAACACGTTTAAAGAGCATCCTGCTAAAAGATGAAAGGGTCAACCAGGAAATTAGAGAAGAATTAAAAAGATTCATGGAAACTAATGAGAATGAAGATATAACCATTTAAAATCTTTAGGATACAGCAAAAGCAGTCCTGAGAGGGAAATACACCACAATACAAACATCCCTCAAAAAACTGGAAAAAACTCAAATACACAAGCTAACCTTGCACTGAAAGGAACTGGAGAAAGAACAGCAAATAAAACCTACACCTAGCAGAAGAAGAGAATTAATAAAAATTAGAGCAGAACTCAATGAAATAGAGACCAGAAGAACTGCAGAACAGATTAACAAACCCAGGACTTGGTTCTTTGAAAGAATTAATAAGATAGATAAACCATTAGCCAGCCTTCTTAAAAAGAAGAGAGAAAAGACTCTAATTAATAAAATCCTGAATGAAAAAGGAGAGATCACTACTAATACCAAGAAAATCTAAATGATTTTAAAAACATTATGAGCAGCTATATGCCAATAAATTAGTCAATATAGAAAAAGTGGATGCATTTTTAGAAAACCACAAACTACCAAAACTGGAACAGGAGGAAATAGAAAACCTGAACAGGGAGGAAATTGAAGGGGTCATCAAAAACCTCCCAAGACCCAAAAGTCCAGGGTGAGATGGCTTCCCAGCTGAATTCTATCAAACGTTTAAAGAAGAAAGAATATCTATTCTACTAAAGCTGTTCCAAAAGATAGAAAGAGAGGGAATACTTCCAAACTCTTTCTATGAGGCCAGCATCACCTTAATTCCAAAACCAGACAGAGACCCCACCAAAAAGGAGAATTATAGACCAATATCCCTGACGAACACAGGTGCAAAAATTCTCAACAAGATACTAGCCGATAGGATCCAACAATACATTAAGAAGATTATTCAGCATGACCAAGTGGGATTTATCCCCAGGATGCAAGGCTGGTTCAAGACTCATAAAGCAATCAACGTGATAGATCATATCAACAAGAGAAAACACAAGAACCATATGATTCTCTCAATAGATACAAAGAAAGCATTTGACAAAATACAGCATCCATTCCTGATCAAAACTCTTCAGAGTATAGGGATAGAGGGAACATTCCTCGGCATCTTAAAAGTCATCTATGAAAAGCCCACAGCAAATATCATTCTCAATGGGGAAGCCTTCCCCTAAGGGGAGCCTTTCCCCTAAGATCAGGAACATGACAGGGATGTCCACTCTCACTACTGCTATTCAACATAGTACTAGAAGTCCTAGCCTCAGCAATCAGGCAACAAAAATAAATAAAAGGCATTCAAATTGGCAAAGAAGAAGTCAAACTCTCCCTTTTTGCAGATGACATGAAACTGTACATAGAAAACCCAAAAGCCTCCACCCCAAGATTGCTAGAACTCATACAGCAATTTGGTAGTGTGGCAGGATACTAAATCATTGCCCAGAAATCAGTGGCATTTCTATACACTAACAGTGAGACTGAAAAAAGAGAAATTGAGTGAATGCCCTTTACAATTGCATCCAAAAACATAAGATACCTAGGAATAAACCTAACGAAAGAGATAAAGGATCTATACCCGAAAAACTACATAACACTTCAGAAAGAAATTGAGGAAGACACAAAGAGATGGAAAAATAGTCCATGCTCATGGATTGGAAGAATTAATATTGTGAAAATGTCAATGCTACCCAGGGCAATTTATACATTTAATGCAATCCCTATCCAAATACCATGGACTTTCTTCAGAGAGTTGGAAAAATCATCTTAAGATTTGTGTGGAATCAGAAAGACTCTGAATAGTCAGGGGAATATAGAAAAAAAAAAAAAAAAACCCAGAGCAGGGCGGCATTACAATGCCGGATTTCAAGTTGTACTACAAAGCTGTGATCATCAAGACAGTGTGGTACTGGCACAAAAACAGACACATAGATCAATGGAACAGAATAGAGAACCCAGAAATGGGCCCTCAAGTCTATTGTCAAGTAATATTTGACAAAGCAGGAAAGATTATCCACTGGAAAAAGGACAGTCTCTTCAATAAAGGGTGCTGAAAAAATTGGACAGCCACGTGCAGAAGAATAAAACTAGACCATTCTCTTATACCATACATAAACATAAACTCAAAATGGATGAACGATCTAAATATGAGATAAGAATTCATCAAAATCCTAGAGGAGAACACAGGCAACACCCTTTTTGAACTTGGCCACAGCCACTTCTTGCAAGATACATCCACGAAGGCAAAAGAAACAAAAGCAAAAATGAACTATTGGGACTTCATCAAGATAAGAAGCTTTTGCACAGCAAAAGATATGGTCAACAAAACTCAAAGACAACCTACAGAATGGGAGATTTGCAAATGCATTTGCAAATGACATATCAGATAAAGGGCTAGTTTCCAAGATCTATAAAGAACTTATTAAACTCAACAGCAAAGAAAAAAACGATGCAACCATGAAATGAGCAAAAGACATGAACAGAAATCTCACGGAGGAAGACATAGACATGGCCAACAAGCACATGAGAAAATGCTCCACATCCCTTGCCATCAGGGAAATACACATCAAAACCACAATGAGAAACCACTTCACACCAGTGAGAATGGGGGAAATTAACAAGGCCGGAAACCACATATGTTGGAGAGGATGCGGAGAAAAGGGAACCCTCTTGCACTGTTGGTGGGAGTGTGAACTGGTGCAGCCACTCTGGAGAGCAGTGTGGAGGGTCCTCAAAGAGTTAAAAATATAACTACCCGATACCCAGCAATTGCACTGCTGGGGATTTAACCCCCGAGACATACAGATGCAGTGAAATGCCTGGACACCTGCACCCCAATATTTATAGCAGCAATGTCCACAATAGCCAAACACTGGAAGGAGCCTTGTTGTCCATTGAAAGACAAATGGATAAAGAAGATGTGTTCCTTCTTCTCTTCTTATATACAGTGGAATATTACTCAGCCATTAGAAACGACAAATACCAACCATGTGCTCCAACGTGTGTGGAACTGAAGGGTATTATGGTGAGTGAAGCAAGTTGATCGAAGGACAAACATTATATGGTCTCATTCATTTGGGGAATATAAAAATAGTGAAAGTGATTATAGGGGAAAGGAGAGAAAATGGGAAATATCAGAGAGGGTGACAGAACATGAGAGACTCCTAACTCTGGGAAACGAACAAGGGGTAGTGGAAAGGGAGGTGGGCAGGGGATTGGGGTGACTGGGTGACGGGCACTGAGGGGGGCACTTCAAGGGATGAGCACTGGGTGTTATACTATATGTTGGGAAATTGAACTCCAATAAAAAACATACAAAAATAAAAAAAAAATTAAATTGGTTCTGATTCGTATAAAGCAAAGAGTAAAGAGGAGTCCTCAGGATGAAAAAGTAAGATGCCTTTTGTATCACCCAAGCAGAAACCAAGTAAGAAATTTGACTAGAGAAGACCAGGAAACTCCAGTATGTAAAATAATGTCAGTGAGACCCCTTTCCCAGTGTTGGGCCCATGCTACTCTTTCCCAGCCATGAGTGGACCCCGATGGGGAGCTTTGGGGCAAACAGTCACAGCTGCAATGCACACAGATTTTTTTTAGAACTGGTTTGTGTACTAAAGAGAACCTGGCTGATAGAGGAGGTTTCATCATGGAATCTTCTAGAGATCTCACTTCCTGCTACAGTGTTAAGAGCTGCCTTCCTCTAGTATTTGTGGTGGGAAGAATTTGATACAGTTATTTACATGAAACCATAAGTGGTGTCTTTCTTTCTTTTTTAAAGATTTTATTTTTATTCATGAGAGACACACACAGAGAGAGAGAAGACATAGGCAGAGGGAGAATCAGCCTCCCTGCGGGGATCCTCATGCAGAACTCCATCCCAAGACCCTAGGGATCACGACCTGAGCCAAAAGCATCTGCCACCCAAGTGCCCCAGGGGTGTCTTTCTTACAGTCCCCGGACCTAGCAAACAGAAAGCTACTCCAGTACACTGATGATGTCCTTATCTTTAACAACAGTTAATCCTCCATCAGTAAAATCACAGGCAGCACAGAAAGAAATTTCTTCTGATAGTCCAGATACTGGAAGTGTAGGTAGGAAGGTTCAGGGCTGCTTTTTGAACCAAAACAGAAGAGAGATGAACCAGAAAAGTGTCCACATTTGGCCTGTTGTTTTGTTTCCTTTGTTTGGGGGAAATAATATGATTATTTTGTAATATTTATACAGAGATGCAGGTAAGATTGTCATAGTCTATGTCACATCAAACTGAAACAGCTTCAGCCTCTTCCTCTATATTTCTGTGATAATCAGCTCCATGAGCTACAAACAAAGCACACAAGGGTTGAATAGGATGAGGCCATCTGAGCTTGGGTAACATGTGCTTTTCTAGGGGAGGGAAGGAATAGGGCTGCCTTGGGATGTTGGCTCTTACTTGAAGAGAAATCCATATCCAATTCCTCCAATCCAATCCAATTCCTTTGTTCCTTGTTTCTTCACCTAGACCCACGGGACATGTACTCTGTTTGTCCTGAAGGGGAGGCTGTTGGCAAAGTCTTTGTGTCTTGTAAGTGGTCAAACTGAGCCTTCTGGGTCATTATTGACAAAGATTTGTGGACAGCCTCTTGGGTAAGATCCTGTGCTTGGCTGGGAGGATGATGCATAAGATCTATGGGGCCATCCCCTCAAGGGGCTAGTTTGGTTAGACAAACAAAGAGGAATCAAGACAAAACCCAAACAACCAAACAAAATAAAAAACCCTAGAACAGCCACCAGCCCACCATTCCTTTCCCTCTCACCCCTGCCATGTAAGCATATTCATTTCATTGCTGACCTTTTTTCTTTTACATGAATGTTTGTTTGGGGAGGGCGCTGTGGATTTCTTGAGTTGGAGATTATTAGCACTTTATGACCAATGAATATGGTCAGATCTCTCTGTTTTCTAGGTGTAGGGAATGCTGTCTATAAATCACAACCATCCAGCAAATGCTTTACAAAGAGCTTTCTGAACACCGCATTTCATTTGTGGAGGGGGAAAAATGCCTGCATTTGACTTCTGGCTCCTAATCTTTGGTTGACAGAAACCAGGAAACTGCTCAATTTCATATGTTTACTTCAAAATACCCTATCTCAGCCAAGTGTCTGGCTGCCTCATTCTATAAATGCAAGGCACCACCATCATGCCTTGTATTTCTTTCCTCTCTCCCTATGTTGGCTGATGCTTGTGTCCAAAAGGAAGGTTTTCAACAAATTGCATTCTGAGTGACTGACCTGGTTTTCTGCTGGGGAGCTGAACGCTAAAGCCAAATGGATTTGACCAAGACTTGCTTTGCTGGTTTTTTAAAGTCTCTTTTAGAAACAGCCTTGGACATGTTTTATGAGAGAGATGAACAATATTTTTTAAAGACAATGGTACAAGCCAGAGTCACAGCAAAGAGGTTTTAGAGTTGGGTGAAATCTCAGGTTATCTGTCTGCAGTTTTTAGCTATTCAAGAAGACTCTTTTGCAGTATCTGTTGAGACCAAGCTTCTAGGTTCATAAAACCACAGACCTCTGAGTGATTGGAGCTTGTCTTTTGATTATACACCTTGATATTTGTTTTGAGCTTGAGTCTCAGAGAGCCATTTTAACCTGTCTAAGCAAGGACCCTGGTATCCAAAGTGAGATATAGTCCTGTGGATTTCGTAATGATACTTGGTGGTGCTGGGGTAAAATATGGTGATCTGTAACCTCCTGATTGTTCTCAAGGACACCAGTCAAGACCATTACCATTTCAGCTGACCTGGCTGACCTCAATGGCTTTCAGATGATTTCTTGGACTCTAGCCATTTCTTATTCCAATACAACCACAATGGTTTTCCAAAGCCCCCCAGGATTATCATGATACTTTCCCCAGTATAAGCACTTTAATGGCTCCCTTTTATTTTTCTAAATAAACTTTTTACTTCAGAATGGTTTGATTTTTTTTATTTATTTATGATAGGCACACAGTGAGAGAGAGAGGCAGAGACATAGGCAGAGGGAGAAGCAGGCTCCATGCACCGGGAGCCCGACGTGGGATTCGATCCGGGGTCTCCAGGATCGCGCCCTGGGCCAAAGGCAGGTGCTAAACCGCTGCGCCACCCAGGGATCCCCAGAATGGTTTTAAATTTATTTTTTTTCATTTTTTCTAATTAATTTTTATTGGTGTTCAATTTACCAACATACAGAAAAACACCCAGTGCTCATCCCGTCAAGTGTCCACCTCAGTGCCCGTCACCCATTCCCCTCCAACACCCGCCCTCCTCCCCTTCCACCACCCCTAGTTCATTTCCCCTTTATGTTCTGTCTCCCTTCCTGATATTTCCCAACATTTCTTTTCCCTTCCTTTATATTCCCTTTCACTATTATTTATATTCCCCAAAAGAATGAGAACATACACTGTTTGTCCTTCTCTGATTGACTTATTTCAATCAGCATAATACCCTCCAGTTCCATCCACGTTGAAGCAAATGGTGGTATGGGGCAAATGGGTATTTGTCGTTTCTAATTGCTGAGTAATATTCCATTGTATACATAAACCACATCTTCTTTATCCATTCATCTTTCGATGGACACCGAGGCTCCTTCCACAGTTTGGCTATTGTGGACATTGCTGCTAGAAACATCAGGGTGCAGGTGTCCCGACGTTCCATTGCATCTGAATCTTTGGGGTAAATCCCCAACAGTGCAATTGCTGGGTCATAGGGCAGGTCTATTTTTAACTCTTTGAGGAACCTCCACACAGTCTTCCAGAGTGGCTGCACCAGTTCACATTCCCACCAACAGTGTAAGAGGGTTCCCTTTTCTCCGCATCCTCTCCAACATTTGTTGTTTCCTGCCTTGTTAATTTTCCCCATCTCACTGGTGTGAGGTGGTATCTCATTGTGGTTTTGATTTGTATTTCCCTGATGGCAAGTGATGCAGAGCATTTTCTCATGTGCATGTTGGCCATGTCCATGTCTTCCTCTGTGAGATTTCTCTTCATGTCTTTTGCCCATTTCATGATTGGATTGTTTGTTTCTTTGGTGTTGAGTTTAATAAGTTCTTTATAGATTTTGGAAACTAGCCCTTTATCTGATATGTCATTTGCAAATATCTTCTCCCATTCTGGAGGTTGTCTTTTAGCTTTGTTGACTGTATCCTTTGCTGTGCAAAAGCTTCTTATCTTGATGAAGTCCCAATAGTTCATTTTTGCTTTTGTTTCTTTTGCCTTTGTGGATGTATCTTGCAAGAAGTTAGTGTGGCCGAGTTCAAAAAGGGTGTTGCCTGTGTTCTCTTCTATGATTTTGATGGACTCTTGTCTCACATTTAGATCTCTCATCCATTTTGAGTTTATCTTTGTGTATGGTGAAAGAGAGTGGTCCAGTTTCATTCTTCTGCATGTGGATGTCCAATTTTCCCAGCACCATTTATTGAAGAGACTGTCTTTTTCCAGTGGATAGTCTTTCCTGCTTTGTTGAATATTAGTTGACCATAAAGTTGAGGGGCCACTTCTGGATTCTCTATTCTGTTCCATTGATCTGTGTGTCTGTTTTTGTGCCAGTACCACACTGTCTTGATGACCACAGCTTTGTAGTACAACCTGAAATCTGGCATTGTGATGCCCCCAGATATGGTTTTCTTTTTTAAAATTCCCCTGGCTATTCGGGGTCTTTTCTGATTCCACACAAATCTTAAAATAATTTGTTCTAACTCTCTGAAGAAAGTCCATGGATTTTGATAGGGATTGCATTAAACGTGTAAATTGCCCTGGGTAACATTGACATTTTTACAATATTAATTCTGCCAATCCATGAGCATGGAATATTTTTCCATCTCTTTGTGTCTTCCTCAATTTCTTTCAGAAGTGTTCCATAGTTTTTAGGGTATAGATCTTTTACTTCTTTGGTTAGGTTTATTCCTAGGTATCTTATGCTTTTGGGTGCAATTGTAAATGGGATTGACTCCTTAATTTCTCTTTCCTCAGTCTCATTGTTAGTGTATAGAAATGCCATTGATTCCTGGGCATTGATTTTGTATCCTGCCACGCTACCAAATTTCTGTATGAGTTCTAGCAATCTTGGGGTGGAGGCTTTTGGGTTTTCTATGTAGAGTATCATGTCATCGGCGAAGAGGGAGAGTTTGACTTCTTCTTTGCCAATTTGAATGCCTTTAATGTCTTTTTGTTGTCTGATTGCTGAGGCGAGGACTTCCAGAACTATGTTGAACAGCAGTGGTGAGAGTGGACATCCCTGTCTTGTTCCTGATCTTAGGGGAAAGACTCCCAGTGCTTCCCCATTGAGAATGAGATTTGCTGTGGGCTTTTCATAAATGGCTTTTAAGATGTCGAGGAAAGTTCCCTCTATCCCAACACTCTGAAGGGTTTTGATCAGGAATGGATGCTGTATTTTGTCAAATGCTTTCTCTGCATCTAATGAGAGGATCATATGGTTCTTGGTTTTTCTCTTGCTGATATGATGAATCACATTGATGGTTTTACGAGTGTTGAACCAACCTTGTGTCCCTGGGATAAATCCTACTTGGTCATGGTGAATAATTTTCTTAATGTGTTGTTGGATCCTATTGGCTAGTATCTTGTTGAGACTTTCTGCATCCATGTTCATCAGGGATATTGGTCTGTAATTCTACTTTTTGGTGGGGTCTTTGTCTGGTTTCGGAATTAAGGTGATGCTGGCCTCATAGAACGAATTTGGAAGTACTCCATCTCTCTCTATCTTTCCAAACAGCTTTAGTAGAATAGGTATGATTTCTTCTTTAAACGTTTGATAGAATTCCCCTGGGAAGCCATCTGGCCCTGGACTCTTGTGTCTTGGGAGGTTTTTGATGACTGCTTCAATTTCCTCCCTGGTTATTGGCCTGTTCAGGTTTCTATTTCTTCCTGCTCCAGTTTTGGTAGTTTGTGGCTTTCCAGGAATGCGTCCATTTCTTCTAGATTTCCTAATTTATTGGCATACAGCTGTTCATAATATGTTTTTAAAATCGTTTGCATTTCCTTGGTGTTGGTAGTGATCTCTCCTTTCTCATTCATGATTTTATTAATTTGAGTCTTCTCTCTCTTCTTTTTAATAAGGTTGGCTAATGGTTTATCTATCTTATTAATTCTTTCAAAGAACCAACTCCTGGTTCTGTTGATCTGTTCCACAGTTCTTTTGGTCTCGATATTATTGAGTTCTGCTCGAATTTTAATTAACTGTCTTCTTCTGCTGGGGGTGGGGTCTATTTGTTGCTTTTTCTCTAGTTCCTTTATGTGTAAGGTGAGCTTTTGAATTTGAGATCTTTCCAGTTTTTGAATGGATGCTTGTATTGCGATGTATTTCCCCCTCAGGACTGCTTTTGCTGCATCCCAAAGATTTTGAACGGTTGTATCTTCATTCTCATTAGTTTCCATGAATCTTTTTAATTCTTCCTTAATTTCCTGGTTGACCTTTTCATCTTTTAGCAGGATGGTCCTTAACCTCCACGTGTTTGTGGTCCTTCCAAACTTCTTGTTGTGATTAAGTTCTAATTTCAAGGCATTATGGTCTGAGAATATACAGGGGACTATCCCGATCTTTTGGTATCGGTTCAGACCCGATTTGTGACCCAGTATGTGGTCTATTCTGGAGAAAGTTCCATGTGCACTTGAGAAGAATGTGTATTCAGTTGAGTTTGGATGTAAAGTTCTGTAGATATCTGTGAAATCCATCTGGTCCAGTGTATCATTTAAAGCTCTCGTTTCTTTGGATATGTTGTGCTTAGAAGACCTATCTAGTATAGAGAGAGCTAGATTGAAGTCACCAAGTATAAGTGTATTATTATCAAAGTATTTCTTCAGTTTGGTTATTAATTGGTTTAAATATTTGGCAGCTCCCACATTCGGGGCATATATATTGAGGATTGTTAAGTCCTCTTGTTGGATAGATCCTTTGAGTATGAGATAGTGTCCCTCTTCATCTCTCACTATAGTCTTTGGGGTAAATTTTAATTTATCTGATATAAGGATGGCAACCCCTGCTTTCTTTTGAGGACCATTTGAATGGTAAATGGTTCTCCAACCTTTTGTTTTCAGGTTGTAGGTGTCCTTCTGTCTAAAATGAGTCTCTTGTAGACAGCAAATAGATGGGTCCTGCTTTTTTATCCAGTCTGAAACCCTGCACCTTTTGATGGGGTCATTAAGCCCGTTCACGTTCAGAGTTACTATTGAGAGATATGAGTTTAGTGTCATCATATCTATTCAGTCCTTGTTTTTGTGGATTGTTCCACTGAACTTCTTCTTAAAGGGGAATTTTAAGAGTCCCCCTTAAAATTTCTTGCAGAGCTGGTTTGGAGGTTACATATTCTTTCAGTTCCTGCCTGTCTTGGAAGCTCTTTATCTCTCCTTCCATTTTGAATGAGAGCCTTGCTGGATAAAGTATTCTTGGTTGCATGTTCTTCTCATTCAGGACCATGAATATATCCTGCCAGCCCTTTCTGGCCTGCCAGGTCTCTGTGGAGAGGTCTGCTGTTACCCTAATATTCCTCCCCATAAAAGTCAGGGACTTTTTTCTCTTGCTGCTTTAAGGATCTTCTCCTTATCTTTGGAATTTGCAAGCTTCACTATTAAATGTCGAGGTGTTGAACGGTTTTTGTTGATTTTAGGGGGGGATCTCTCTATTCCCTGGATCTGAATGCCTGTTTCCCTTCCCAGATTCGGAAAGTTTTCAGCTAGGATTTGTTCAAATACATATTCTGGCCCTCTGTCCCTTTCGGCGCCCTCGGGAACCCCAATTAAACGTAGGTTTTTCTTCCTCAGGCTGTCATTTATTTCCCTTAATCTATCCTCATGGTCTTTTAATTGCCTGTCTCTTTTTTCCTCAGTTTCCCTCTTGCCATCAACTTGTCTTCTATGTCACTCACTCGTTCTTCCACCTTGTTAAGCCTCCTCGTTAGGACTTCTAGCTTGGATTGCATCTCATTTAATTGATTTTTAATTTCTGCCTGATTGGATCTAAATTCTGCAGTCATCAAGTCTCTTGAGTCCTTTATGGTTTTTTCTAGAGTCACCAGTAGGTGTATAATAGTGCTTCTGAATTGGCTTTCTGACATTGAATTGTAATCCAGATTTTGTAGCTCTGTGGGAGAGAGGGCTGTTTCTGATTCTTTTTTTTGAGGTGAGGTTTTCCTTCTAGTCATTTTGCTCAGTGCAGAGTGGCCAAAACCAAGTTGTATTGGGAAAAGGAGAAAAAGAGAGAGAGAAGGAAAGAAAAGAGAAAAAGAAAAAAGAGAAAGAAGAAAAAAAAGGGGAAAAAGAAGAAAAAGAGAAAGAAAAAGAAAGAAAGGAGAAAAAAAAGGGGGTGTGGTGGGGGAAGCAATCAGAAATCAAGAAGAAAGAAAGAAAAAAAAGCACAAAACAAAACAAAAACAAAAAACAAAAACAAAAACAAAAAAACACGGGGGAGTATCTTCCGTTTCTGTACACTTTAAGTCCCTTGACTTCCCCTGGACCTGGTCCGTCTAGCTGGTCTTCTGGGGGAGGGGCCTGCTGTGCTGATTTTCCGGTGTTAGCACTTGGGGAAGCTGCTCGGCCCCTGCCTGGTGCAGGGCTCAGTGGGGGTTGTTCACCCCGTGAGGCCCCGGGAGGAAGCCACAGTGGCGGGGGCAGCTCTGGGACCCTGGAGTCAGCCCCCGCAGTAGCTCCGGGGCTCTCCGTCTGCAGGGCCTGGGGGCTCCCGGGCGGGGCCGCTGATCTGCTCAGCTCGGGGCAGGAGCGTCCTTGCTGTCCTGGGCCCTCCCGGCCTCTGCCTGTCGCGGGGGAGGCCGGATCCTGGGCTGTGTCCCGGCGCCCTGTGCTCCAGGGACTGCGCTGTTGGATTCGTGCTCCCGCCCCGCAGCCCCCTTCGCGGAGCCGCCGCCCGAGCCCCTCCGAGCTGCTCCGGGTCCCACCGTGCGCGCTGCAGCCCTTAGGGAGCTCGGCGCATCTCCCCGGGGCGCAGGTGCCTGTTTGTGTCCCAGGGAGCCTGAGGGCAGCCCCGCCTTTCTGGGGATCCTGCTCCAACTCCCTGGGAGGCCTTTCCGCCCGGGAAGGTTGGTGCAGCTCCTGCTCCTCCGGGACGGGGCTCTCCTGTCCTGGGGACACTCGCCCCGGCCTCAGCCCGGCTCCTGGCGGGGCCCCTCCCCCTTGGAGGCCTTTTGTTTCTTTATTTCTTTTTTCCCGTCTTCCTACCTTGATAGAAGCACGAACTCTTCTCACTGTAGCATTCCAGCTAGTCTCTCTTTAAATCTCAGGCCGAATTCGTAGATTTTCAGGATGATTTGAAGGTTTTCTAGGTAATTTGTTGGGGACAGGTGACCTGGGGACCCTACTCTTCCGCCTTCTTGCCCCTCCCCCTAGGTCTGTGATACATTTTGAGTTCATTTTTGTGAAGGGTATATGGTCTGTATCTAAAGGCATTTTATTTATTTATTTATTTATTTATTTATTTATTTATTTATTTACTTACTTACTTATTTACTTATTGATGTCCAGTTTTTCCAGCACCATTTATTGAATAGACTATCTTTGCTCCATTCTTTTGCTTTCACTCCTTGTCAAAGATCAGTTAATTATATTTATGTGGACCTATTTCTGGGCTCTATATTTTGTTCCATTGATTTGTTTGTCTATTATTTCACTAATACCACACTGTCTTGATTACTGTTGCTTTATACTAGGTCTTAAAATTGGGTAGTGTCAGTCCTCCAACTTTGTTCTTTTCTTTCCATGTTATATCGGATATTCTGGGTCTTTTACCACTCCATATATACTTTAGAATCAGTGCCAATATCCACAAAATAACCTACTAGGATTTTTATTTGGATTGCATTGAATCTATAGCTCAAGCTGGGAAGAATTGACATGTTGAAAATTTTGAGTCTTCCTATCTATGAACTTGGAATATTTCTCCATTGCTTTCATTCTTCTTTGATTTATTTCATTAGAGCTTTGTAGTTTTCTTTATATAGATCTTGTTCATTTTCCTTAGATTTATACTTAAGTATTTAATTAAGGAAAGTGCTAAAGAAATAGTAGTGTTTGTTTTTTAAATTTTAAATTCCACTTGTTCATTATTGATATATAGGAAAGCAATGGACTCTTACATATTAACTTTGTATCACCGTATTCTCCAATCTTGCTGTAGTTGCTTATTAGTTCCAGAAGGGTTTTTGTTGTTGTTGTTTCTTTAAGATTTTCTATGTCAATAATAATGTCACCTGTGAACAAAGACAATACAATTTCTTCTTTTCCAATCTGCATATCATTTATTTCCTTTTCTTGTCCTTGTCCTTGTATAATAATATTAGTTAGAACTTCCAGTATGGCATTGAAAAGAAATGGTGAAAGGGAATATCTTTGCCTTTTCCTTGATCTTAGTGTAAAGTTTTGAATTTCTCAACTTTAAAAATGATGTTAATTGTGGATGCTTTGCAGATATTCTTTATCAAGTTGAGAAATATTCCCTCTATTCCTAGTTTGCTAAGAACTTTTTTTTCAGCAAGAATGAATGTTTGTTTCTAAGAGCAGCAAGTGTGTGCAGATACATTTCCCAACCTCATTCCAGCTAGGTATAACCATGTGAATAAGTCCTGGCTATTAAAAACTAAGCAGAAGCTACCGGGTAAGATTTTTAGATTTGTTCCTTGAAGTAAAGGAAAGATGACCAGGGGATGTCTTTTTGTCTTTTTTCTCCTTCCTTTTTCCTATGTCTGAAATGTAGATAAGATGACTGGAGATTAAGCCATCATTTTGGATCATGAGGATAAGCCATATATAAAGATGAAGGTCATCTGATAAGAAAGTGGAACAGAAAGAGCTAAGGAACCTATGTCTTCAATGATTTTATACCACATCTGTTATACTCATTGTAGACAACCAGTCTCTGGATTAGGGTCTGTAATGGTTCTTCATTGTTATATAATAGATTACCACAAATGTACCAGCTTAGAACAATACAAATTTATTATATTATAGTGTCTGTGGGTCAGGAGTCCAGGTATAGTTTAGCTCATTTCAGGGTCTTGTCAGCCTTCAGGCTGTCATCAAAGTGTTGGCTGGGGCTACAGTCTCATCTAAGGCTTGGTTAGGGTCCTCTTCCAAGTTCATTGGTTTTTGGAAGAATTACTTTCCTTATGTTGTGGGACTTAAGTTTGTATCAGCCAGGGACCACTGTTAGTAACTAGAAGCCACTTTCAGCTCTTTGCCATGTAGCTACCATAGGTAGTTTGCAACATGGATGCTTGCTTTCTTCAAGGACAGCAGGAGCAAGTTTATGATATCTAATCTCTCTTTGGTCTATTATGATGGAGTCTTACATAATCTAACCTAATAAAGAGAGTGATTGTACTATCATATTCATACTAAAGGAGAAAGGGTTATACAAGATGTGTATGACATGAGTGGGAAACTTGGGTCCATGTTAGAATTATGTCCATCACAGCTGACAACCACCAGTATGCCAAAGAGTGCTTAACAATACTTGTTGGTGGGTTGGAAAGGTGACTTTTTTGTCTTAGACCTGGCTTTCTGGCCATTCTATTGCTCCTTTGCTGCTGGAATTGTTATAGTCAAGCTCCTCAGCTCCAGTTCAGAGAACGGGTGCTACAGGCAGGGTAAGAGTTAGAGTTTTCTCATATTTATGAAGAATTTAGACAGGTCAATAAGAAAAATTATAAAAACAAGAGCCATTAAAATCTTCCCAATTCATTCTATGAGGCCAGCATCACCTTAATTCCAAAACCAGACAAAGACCCCACCAAAAAGGAGAATTACAGACCAATATCCCGGATGAACATGGATGCAAAAATTCTCAACAAGATACTAGCCAATAGGATCCAACAACACATTAAGAAAATTATTCACCATGACCAAGTAGGATTTATCCTCGGGACACAAGGCTGGTTCAACACTCGTAAAACAATCATTGTGATTCATCATATCAGCAAGAGAAAAACCAAGAACCATATGATCCTCTCATTAGATGCAGAGAAAGCATTTGACAAAATACAGCATCCATTCCTGATCAAAACCCTTCAGAGTGTTGGGATAGAGGGAACATTCCTCCACATCTTAAAAGCCATCTACGAAAAGCCCACAGCAAATATCATTCTCAATGGGGAAGCACTGGGAGCCTTTCCGCTAAGATCAGGAACACGACAGGGATGTCCACTCTTACCACTGCTATTCAACATAGTACTGGAAGTCCTCGCCTCAGCAATCAGACAACAAAAAGACATTAAAGGCATTCAAATCGGCAAAGAAGAAGTCAACTCTCCCTCTTCGCCGATGACATGATACTCTACATAGAAAACCCAAAAACCTCCACCCCAAGATTGCTAGAACTCATACAGAAATTTGGTAGCGTGGCAGGATACAAAAATCAATGCCCAGTAATCAGTGGCATTTCTATACACTAACAATGAGACTGAGGAAAGAGAAATTAAGGAGTCAATCCCATTTACAGTTGCACCCAAAAGCATAAGATACCTAGGAATAAACCTAACCAAAGAGGTAAAGGATCTATACCCTAAAAACTATGGAACACTTCTGAAAGAAATTGAGGAAGACACAAAGAGATGGAAAAATATTCCATGCTCATGGATTGGCAGAATTAATATTGTAAAAATGTCAATGTTACCCAGGGCAATTTACACGTTTAATGCAATCCCTATCAAAATACCATGGACTTTCTTCAGAGAGTTAGAACAAATTATTTTAAGATTTGTGTGGAATCAGAAAAGACCCCGAATAGCCAGGGGAATTTTAAAAAAGAAAACCATATCTGGGGGCATCACAATGCCAGATTTCAGGTTGTACTACAAAGCTGTGGTCATCAAGACAGTGTGGTACTGGCACAAAACCAGACACATAGATCAATGGAACAGAATAGAGAACCCAGAAGGGACCCTGAACTTTATGGTCAACTAATATTCGAAAAAGGAGGAAAGACTATCCACTGGAAGGAAGACAGTCTCTTCAATAAATGGTGCTGGGAAAATTGGACATCCACATGCAGACGAATGAAACTAGACCATTCTCTTGCATCAGACACAAAGATAAACTCAAAATGGATGAAAGATCTAAATGTGAGACAAGATTCCATCAAAATCCTAGAGGAGAACACAGGCAACACCCTTTTTGAACTCGGCCACAGTAATTTCTTGCAAGAAGGCAAAAGAAACAAAAGAAAAATGAACTATTGGGACTTCATCAAGATAAGAAGCTTTTGCACAGCAAAGGATACAGTCAACAAAGCTAAAAGACAACCTCCAGAATGGGAGAAGATATTTGCAAATGACGTATCAGATAAAGGGCTAGTTTCCAAAATCTATAAAGAACTTATTAAACTCAACACCAAAGAAACAAACAATCCAATCATGAAATGGGCAAAAGACATGAACAGAAATCTCACAGAGGAAGACATGGACATGGCCAACATGCACATGAGAAAATGCTCTGCATCACTTGCCATCAGGGAAATACAAATCAAAACCACAATGAGATACCACCTCACACCAGTGAGAATGGGGAAAATTAACAAGGCAGGAAACAACAAATGTTGGAGAGGATGCGGAGAAAAGGGAACCCTCTTACACTGTTGGTGGGAATGTGAACTGGTGCAGCCACTCTGGAAAACTGTGTGGAGGTTCCTCAAAGAGTTAAAAATAGACCTGCCCTACGACCCAGCAATTGCACTGTTGGCGATTTACCCCAAAGATACAGATGCAATGAAACGCCGGGACACCTGCACCCCGATGTTTCTAGCAGCAATGTCCACAATAGCCAAACTGTGGAAGGAGCCTCGGTGTCCATCGAAAGATGAATGGATAAAGAAGATGTGGTTTATGTATACAATGGAATATTACTCAGCCATTAGAAACGACAAATACCCACCATTTGCTTCAATGTGGATGGAACTGGAGGGTATTATGCTGAGTGAAATAAGTCAATCGGAGAAGGACAAGCAGTGTATGTTCTCATTCATTTGGGGAATATAAATAATAGTGTAAGGGAATAGAAGGGAAGGGAGAAGAAATGTGTGGGAAATATCAGAAAGGGAGACAGAACATAAAGATTCCTAACTCTGGGAAACGAACTCGGGGTGGTGGAAAGGGAGGAGTGCGGGGGGTGGGGGTGAATGGGTGATGGGCACTGAGGGGGGCACTTGATGGGATGAGCACTGGGTGTTATTCTGTATGTTGGTAAATTGAACACCAATAAAAATAAATTTATTATTAAAAAAACAAATTTAAACCTGATATGAAGCTCAGGGGCATGGCCTTACAGTGTGGTTATAAGTGAAAAATGAGGAAGCTGATTTCTAGCTGATTTGCAATGATTGATTATTATAATGGGATTTTCAGATAGCAGAGGATTCATTGAAAGTGACTGTCTCATACTAGTTTTAGGAAGATGATTTAAGCTCTTTTATGATGATCACAAGCATATACAAAAAAAACAACAACTAAGTTTTGCTTATGTTGATAAAATAAGCTCGATTTAATTTTTGCTTATACGGGCAAAATAGTTTTGTCTTCTCAAGGAATTCTTACACCTGGTCTCCATTTTGTACTTAATTTTAACAGGATACAAAGAGACATCTAGACAGGTAAAAAATTTAACAAAGGTCCAAAGTGTGTTTTTTCTATAGAATGAGTCACCTCAAGTTCTACCCAGGTTCCTGGGAAGCCCCAATCTAAGAAAGCACCCCTATCTATACAGTGAGGCCAAGTCTGCATCTTTGTCTTCTGCTGTAGGTGCACAGACTGGACTATGAATGCCCAGGGGTCAATTTATTTAACATAAATTTGTTTGCTAAGGCTGTGGGACCTGGGCCAAACCCTGATCATGAGATTACCTTTAAAAGTCATGAAACTCTTTTAAAAAAGAACTGAACCTCAGAGAGATGCTTTGATTAAAAATAGGATGAAATCTAGATTTTCTCCTTCTTAACCATAAGGATAGCCCTCAAGACACCCCAAAATGTTTATCCATATCCACCTGGGTTTTTCCAATCTTAAATTATTTCCCAGTTCCAAGATCCTTTACCTCAGCAAATTCTCAGGCTGAGATGAATTGGAGAGGGCTGCACATTTCTCAACATTCATCCCGTGGAAAGGTAAGGTCTGTGCTCTGCCCCTTAAATCTGGGCTGGCCTTAGTGACTTGCCTATCCAAAAGGATGTGGCAAAAATGATATTCTGAGAATTCTGTGCCTTAGTCATAAGAAGTCTTACAGCTGCTGCCTAAGGCACTAGGAACTCTCACACTTGGGATGCTCTTACTTAGAAGTAGCCACTATACTGTGAGAAGCCCACACCACAGGGACAAGCCACATAGTGCTTCAGTGACAGCCCCAGCTGACAGCTGGCATCAGCTGCCAGCCATGTGGATGAGGCATCTTGGACATCCAGCCCAGTTAAGCCCCCAGATAACTACAGCCCCAGCCACCATCTGACTGCAACTGCAGAGGAGATCCCAAGCAAAATCTGTCCAGAATAACCTAGCCAACCCCAACCCACAAAAGCCTGAGAAATAATAAATTATTGTTTTAAGCTACTGTATTTTTGTGTCAGTTTTAACCAGTATATGGGTAACAGGAATATAAGTACAGGGAAACCTAATGAGAACCAAGTTCCCTGACCACAGTGAGGGGCTAGTTCCTCTAATCCAGCTGCCCCATCCTTTGTGGCTCTTCATATCTCCTGGGGACTTGTGGGATTCTTAGGGACTCAGGCTGTACATTAGGGTCAGAAGTGCCTGTGGAGACTCTCAAATCCAAGAACCTCATTGTACAAAGAACCTGAAGCTCAGTGAGACAGAATGAAAAGTTGGTGACAGAGCCAGAGCTACAAATGGGCTCTCTTGTCCCATGATCCAACTATATATGCTGCCTCTCCATATATTCTGGAACAGAACAGGCAAAATCTCTAGCAGATTCTGCCAAGCATAACTCCTTTCCTGGGAGAATTACTCTGAGAACCACAGGAATGCTGCTTGCATGAGACCTCTGAATTAATCTGCTCTCTACAAGCTCATCATATTGCCTAGAAAGGAGGATTGCCAAATGATGCCCTTTAACATTCACTCATTATACCTGTTTTGAGCATCTACTTTATGCCAAGAAATGAGTTAGGCTTAGATATAAGGGATACAAGCATGAATAAAATAAGGTCATTTCCCTAAAGCTATCAGCAAGGTCAGATCACAGACACAATCTGCTACAATGCCATGAAACAAGTTTTCTAACAGTAATACCATGAAGTACTATTCAGTCATACATGGCACACTTCTAAGTGGTGGCACTTGAGCCAGCTTTGAATAATCAGTAGGAATTGACAAAGCAGGTATGGCATAAAAATCCAGGCAGAAGGAAAGACAAAACAAAGGTATAAGGGAATCAAAGTCCAAATCATCTTCAAACCTTCAAGTATTCTGGATGGTAATTGAGTCAGAGTCATGATAGAGTGAGATGGAAATAAGAACCTGAGGTTGGGCAAGGCAGGGCTTCCATGCCTGGAAAAACATTTGGAATTTTATCCTACAGGAAAAATCAGATGCTGTATACCAATAACAAGATAGAGCTATATCTCACAATGGAGACTAGGCAGTAAGGAAAACAGATGGAAACTGTGTATTAGCCTGCTTTTGCTGAGTAACAAACACTCCAAAATCACAGTGGCAAACAGCAATAAACATTTACTTCTCACTCTCACACCTGTGTTTTATCTAAGTATAAATGACCTCAGCTGGGATTGGCTAGGCTTAGCTCCAGACTGTGAGCGGGGTCCAGGTCTACCTCATGCATCTCTCATCCCTCTTGGACCAGAAGCTACCCAGAGCATTTTCTTCCCATAGTGAAGGCAGAAGTGCAAAAAAGGAATCCCAAAGGCACAAGAACTTTCCAAGCCTCTGCTCAAATCACCCTTGTAAAAATCCCAGTGGTCAAAGCCTTACTTCAAGCCTTACTTGACCAAGCCTTACTTCAAAGGCCATCCACCTTGGTGGCAGAAGATGAGTGAATAATTCTATTACAGAGGAGTAAAGAATTGGGACCAATGATGAAATCAACCACAAGCCAGGAGAAGCAGAAAGAAAAGAGACTCGATGGGAAGACCATTGGAAAGGCCCAGGGAGGTATAGAAGAAAAAGCACACAGAAACAACAAGGTGATTTCCAGCTAAGCAACCAGGTAGTACATGATTAGCTGGGTGAGGTCAAGAACGCAAGCAAAGCTCAGACACGAGATGGGGTTAGTAAGGCATTCTAGATGTAACTCATTTGGTCATTGAGGTCAGGCAATGTTCAGTAGTCAAATGAAATTTTATGTGGAGGCTCAAGGGAAAGACCTGGGTTGGTGGCAGCAATGTGAGAGTTGAATCTAGATCTACCTTTTACAATATGGTAATAACCAGTCACATGTAACTATTTAAATTAATTAAAACTCAATAAAATTCTAAATTCAGTTCCCTGAATGTAGCTAATGTAGGATTAGCTACATTTCCAAGGCTCAATAGCCACATGTGGCTAATGGCTACCCTGTTAGGCAGCATAGATATAGGACATTTATATCATCACAGAAAGCTCTATTGGACGTGGCTGCATAGTGACTGAAGCCACGAGGAGTTAAGATAGAGGAGGAAGAGACTGGATGGCTTGTAGGAAGAGTGGTGATATTTGAGACAAAATGGTTTGGGTAATGAGAACATCTACAGAAGGTTGTTGGAACGCTGGGGAGCCAAGCTACTCTCCCTTGCCAGGAGATCCCTCCTTCAAGCACTCAGTAAAATATAGACACTAAAGACCATGTTAAATTCACTCCCAATACCAAATATAGCTAACAACTGAACTAAATCTGAACACTCACTCACTTGACATTAGATGAGCACCTAGCTTATACTGGGAGCTCATATTACAGAGAGAAATAGAGCAGGGTTTCTGCCCTCAGAAAGCTTACTGTTTGACTAAAAAGATGAGATAAACAAGAAAATATGAGTGCTTCCAGAGTTAGCTACCTGAGATCTTGGTCCAGTCTCTGCCTGCCCTAGCCTCTTGGATAAATCCCCCCAACTTACTAAGCCACAGTTTTCTCACCTGGGTAAAACAAGAATGTTTGTCCCCATCTATTAGGGTAGAACTATAATTCAGCGAACAGACTTCAGAGATACAGGTTGAGATTTAAACCTTAATCTCACCATTTACTAGCTCTACGATCTTCAGCAACTTTCTTAAGTTTTCTGTATCCAATTTCTCCACATGTAAAATGAGGATTGTACAAGGCATAGATGAAACAATGCACCTAAAAGTCTCTGGGTTAATGGTAAATACTTAATACATAATACCGTCATTGTTTAGCTCCATTCTTTTTTGCTTGCCCATGTTGGGGAGTGCTGCTGGCTAACTGGGGAAAGACCTTGGAATCAAAAGAATGTAGGTGCCTGTTTGCGTTGGCCAGGTTCATCTATTTAAATTCCACCTCCCATCTATCCCTTAAACAAACCAAAAGAAATCAATTGAGAATTGCATTCTCCATGGGAACCACTTTCTCTTCTGACTCTCACTACACGGCTCACCCCCTCTCAGATGCAGCCCAACCACACTGAGTGAAGCCTCTCTCCTTTCTCTCTCACCACCTTTCATCCATCTCGGAGTTTTTAGCAAGTTCACAACTCACACCTGACTAGTAGCTGGGAGCAGCCCACTCTCCTAGGCTCTGATCCCTGAAGAGCCACCCCTAACTTAATCCACTTGACCTGAGAAAGTTTATGATCTCCCAATTCTAAGGCTATAAGCAAAACCATAATAACTGCTCCCACACCCACCATCTGAGGGTACACATCTCTGCCTTCCCCATACGTCATCCAGGCCACAGGCAAATACTGTGGACCTAGCTTATTCCTGGGGGATATTCTTGAGATATTTCTGTAAAAAGTCTGTGTCTAGTAGATTTGAACAACCTGGGAAAGTGGAAGACAAGAAAATCCAGAATTGGCACTTCCTGAAAATCTAAAATCCTAAAAATTCCTCTCTGTCATGACTCCTTATATACTTAAAGCTCAGCTCCCAGTATTCACTACTACATCTCCCATCTGGAGAATTTGAGGATGTTTGTATCGATTTCTACATTTACAGGTTCTACTCCCACACTCAACATCAGAGTTTGACATGCCCACAACAAATGTTGTGTGACAACACAACACAGCTTAACAGTTTATACCCTTGCTACTCTAAGTGTGGTCCTTGGATCTGTATCATCTAGAGCTGGTTAGAAATGCAGCATCTTAGGCCTCACACTCAATAACTTTTTTTTCAAGATTGTGTTTTAAAGATTTTATTTATTTATGTGAGAGAGAGACCATGCACACATGGTGGGGGAATGGCAGAGGGAGAAGGAGATGCAGGCTGCCCACTAATCAGCCTAATCAAGGCTCAATCCCCAACCCCAGGATCATGACCTGAGTGGAAGGCAGATGCTCAACTGACTGAGCCATCCAGGTGCCCCAAACTGAATTAGGGAGACTGGGTGTCTCAGTTAGTTAAGGGTCTGACTCTTGAGCTTAGGGCTACGAGTTTGAGTGCCACATTGGACTCCATGCTGGATATGGAGCCTACTTTAAAAAAAAAAAAAAAAGAACTTCTGAATTAGAATTTGTACTTTAGCTCCCAGGTGATTCATGTGCACATTAGCATTGATTTGAATACAAGCATCGACTTCAGTCTATCTGGGTTCGAAATCTGGCTCTGCTACTTGCTAGTTGTGTGAACCTGAGAAAGTTATTGGTTTCTCTGTTTCTGTTTTTTTTTTTTTTCATCTGCAAAATGGGGATAATGATAGTACCCACTGCTTAGATTTATTATGAGGATTCAATTAGTTCACACATGCAAAGTATTCAGCAAACCACCTCAGTTATTGGTAAATTTTATTTTTTTTATTTTTTTTCAAAATTCTTTTTTTATAATAAATTTATTTTTTATTGGTGTTCAATTTGCCAACATACAGAATAACACCCAGTGCTCATCCCGTCACGTGCCCCCCTCAGTACCTGCCACCCAGGCACAGCCACCCCCAGACCTCCTCCCCTTCCACCACCTCTAGTTCGTTTTCCAGAGTTAGGAGTCTTCATGTTCTGTCTCCCTTTCTGATATTTCCCACACACTTCTTCTCCCTTCCCTTCTATTCCCGTTCCCTATTATTTATATTCCCCAAATGAATGAGAACATACAATGTTTGTCCTTCTCCAATTGACTTACTTCACTCAGCCTAATACCCTCCAGTTCCATCCACGTCAAAGCAAATGGTGGGTATTTGTCGTTTCCAATGGCTGAGTAATATTCCATTGTATACATAAACCACATCTTCTTTATCCATTCATCTTTTGATGGACACCGAGGCTTCTTCCACAGTTTGGCTATTGTGGACATTGCTGCTAGAAACATCGGGGTGCAGGTGTCCCGGCGTTTCATTGCATCTGTATCTTTGGGGTAAATCCCCAACAGTATACAATTGCTGGGTCGTAGGGCAGGACTATTTTTAACTCTTTGAGGAACCTCCACACAGTTTTCCAGAGTGGCTGCACCAGTTCACATTCCCACCAACAGTGTAAGAGGGTTCCCTTTTCTCTGCATCCTCTCCAACATTTGTGGTTTCCTGCCTTGTTAATGTTCCCCAATTCTTACTGGTGTGAGGTGTTATCTCATTGTGGTTTTGATTTGTATTTCCCTGATGGCAAGTGATGCAGAGCATTTTCTCATGTGCGTGTTGGCCATGTCCATGTCTTCCTCTGTGAGATTTCTGTTAATGTCTTTTGCCCATTTCATGATTGGATTGTTTGTTTCTTTGCTGTGGAGTTTAATAAGTTCTTTATAGATCTTGGAAACTAGCCCTTTATCTGATATGTCATTTGCAAATATCTTCTCCCATTCTGGAGGTTGTCTTTTAGTTTTGTGGACTGTATCCTTTGCTGTGCAAAAGCTTCTTATCTTGATGAAGTCCCAATAGTTCATTTTTCTTTTGTTTCTTTTGCCTTCGTGGATGTATCTTGTAAGAAGTTGCTGTGGCCAAGTTCAAAAAGGGTGTTGCCTGTGTTCTCCTCTAGGATTTTGATGGAATCTTGTCTCACATTTAGATCTTTCATCCAATTTGAGTTTATCTTTGTGTCTGATGCAAGAGAATGGTCTAGTTTCATTCTTCTGCATGTGGATGTCCAATTTTCCCAGCACCATTTATTGAAGAGACTGTCTTTCTTCCAGTGGATAGTCTTTCCTCCTTTATCGAATATTAGTTGACCATAAAGTTGAGGGTCCACTTCTGGGTTCTCTATTCTGTTTATTGATCTATGTGTCTGGTTTTGTGCCAGTACTACAGTGTCTTGATGACCACAGCTTTGTAGTGCAACCTGAAATCTGGCATTGTGATGCCCCCAGATATGGTTTTCTTTTTTAAAATTCCCCTGGCTATTCGGGGTCTTTTCTGATTCCACACAAATCTTAAAATAATTTGTTCTAACTCTCTGAAGAAAGTCCATGGTATTTTGATAGGGATTGCATTAAACGTGTAAATTGCCCTGGGTAACATTGACATTTTCACAATATTAATTCTGCCAAACCATGAGCATGGAATATTTTCCATCTCTTTGTGTCTTCCTCAATTTCTTTCAGAAGTGTTCTATAGTTTTTAGGGTATATCTATATACCCTATAGATATATCTATATCTATAGTTTTATGGTATCCTTTACCTCTTTGGTTAGGTTTATTCCTAGGTATCTTATGCTTTTGGGTGCAATTGTAAATGGGATTGACTCCTTAATTTCTCTTTCCTCAGTCTCATTGTTATTGTATAGAAATGCCACTGATCTGGGCATTGATTTTGTATCCTGCCATGCTACCAAATTGCTGTATGAGTTCTAGCAATCTTGGGGTGGAGGCTTTTGGGTTTTCTATGTAGAGTATCATGTCATCGATGAAGAGGGAGAGTTGACTTCTTCTTTGCCAATTTGAATGCCTTTAATGTCTTTCTGTTGTCTGATTGCTGAGGCTAGGACTTCCAGTACTATGTTGAATAGCAGTGGTGAGAGTGGACATCCCTGTCTTGTTCCTGATCTTAGGGGAAAGCCTCCCAGTGCTTCCCCATTGAGAATTATATTTGCTGTGGGCTTTTCGTAGATGGCTTTTAAGATGTTGAGGAATGTTCCCTCTATCCCTACACTCTGAAGAGTTTTGATCAGGAATGGATGCTGTATTTTGTCAAATGCTTTCTCTGCATCTAATGAGAGGATCATATGGTTCTTGGTTTTTCTCTTGCTGATATGATGAATCACACTGATTGTTTTACGAGTGTTGAACCAGCCTTGTGTCCCGGGGATAAATCCTACTTGGTCATAGTGAATAATTTTCTTAATGTGTTGTTGGATCCTATTGGCTAGTATCTTGTTGAGAATTTTTGCACCCATGTTCATCAGGGATATTGGTCTATAATTCTCCTTTTTGGTGGGGTCTTTGTCTGGTTTTGGAATTAAGGTGATGCTGGCCTCATAGAACGAATTTGGAAGTACTCCATCTCTTTCTATCTTTCCAAACAGCTTTAGTAGAATAGGTATGGTTTCTTCTTTAAACGTTTGATAGAATTCTCCTGGGAAACCATCTGGCCCTGGACTTTTGTGTCTTGGGAGGTTATTGATGACTGCTTCAATTTCCTCTCTGGTTATTGGCCTGTTCAGGTTTTTCTCTAGCTCCTTTAGGTGTACGGTTAGCTTTTGTATTTGAGTTCTTTCCAGTTTTTGAATGGATGCTTGTATTGAGATGTATTTCCCCCTTAGGACTCCTTTTGCTGAATCCCAAAGATTTTGAATGGTTGTATCTTCATTCTCATTAGTTTCCATGAATATTTTTAATTCTTGCTTAATTTCCTGGTTGACCCTTTCATCTTTTAGCAGGATGGTCCTTAACCTCCACGTGTTTGAAGTCCTTCCAACTTCTTATTGTGATTTAATTCTAATTTCAAGGCATTATGGTTGAGAATATGCAGGGGACTATCCCAGTCTTTTGGTATCAGTTCAGACCCAATTTGTGACCCAGTATGTGGTCTATTTTGGAGAAAGTTCCATGTGCACTTGAGAAGAATGTGTATTCAGTTGAGTTCGGATGTAAAGTTCTGTAGATATCTGTAAAATCCATCTGGTACAGTGTATCATTTGAAGCTCTCGTTTCTTTGGAGATGTTGTGCTTAGAAGACCTATCGAGTGTAGAAAGAGCTAGATTGAAGTCACCAAGTATAAGTGTATTATTATCAAAGTATTTCTTCACTTTGGTTATTAATTGATTGATATATTTGACAGCTCCCACATTCGGTGCATACATATTGAGGATTGTTAAGTCCTCTTGTTGGATAGATCATTTAAATATGATATAGTGTGCCTCTTCATCTCTCACTACAGTCTTCACGGTAAATTTTAGTTCATCTGATATAAGGATGGCTACCCCTGCTTTCTTTTGAGGACCATTTGAATGGTAAATGGTTCTCCAACCTTTTGTTTTCAGGTTGTAGGTGTCCTTCTGTCTAAAATGAGTCTCTTGTAGACAGCAAATAGATGGGTCCTGCTTTTTTATGCAGTCTGAATCCCTGCGCCTTTTGATGGGGTCATTAAGCCCGTTCATGTTCAGAGTTACTTTTGAAAGGTATGAGTTTAGTGTCATCATGGTGTCTATTCAGTCCTTGTTTTTGTGGATTGTTTCACTGGACTTCTTCTTAAAGGGGAATTTTAAGAGTCCCCCCTGGTTTGGAGGTCACATATTCTTTCAGTTCCTGCCTGTCTTGGAAGCTCTTTATCTCTCCTTCCATTTTGAATGAGAGCCTTGTTGGATAAAGTATTCTTGGTTGCATGTTCTTCTCATTTAGGACCCTTTATATATCCCACCAGCCCTTCCTGGCCTGCCAGGTCTCTGTGGAGAGGTCTGCGGTTACCCTAATACTCCTCCCCATAAAAGTCAGGGATTTCTTGTCTCTTTGTGCTTTAAGGATCTTCTCTCTCTCTTTTTTTATCATTTGTCTTTGTCAGTTTATTTATTTGTTTATTTTTAAAAAATAAATTTATTTTTTTTTTGGTTTTCAATTTACCAACATACAGAATAACACCCAGTGCTCATCCTGTCAAGTGCCCCCCTCAGTGCCTGTCACCAGTCAGCCCACCCCCACCCACCTCCCCTTCCACCACCCCTGGATAGTTTCCCAGAGTTAGGAGTCTCTCATGTTCTGTCTCCCTTTCTGATATTTCCCACACATTTCTTCTCCCTTCCCTTCTATTCCCTTTCACTATTATTTATATTCCCCAAATGAATGAGAACATATAATGTTTGTCCTTCTCCAATTATTTCACTCAGCATAATACCCTCCAGTTCCAGTTCCATCCACGTTGAAGCAAATGGTGGCTATTTGTCATTTTTAATGGCTGAGTAATATTCCATTGTATCCACAATAGCCAAACTGTGGAAGGAGCCTCGGTGTCCATCTAATGGATAAAGAAGATGTTGTTTATGTATACAAGGATCTTCTCTTTATCTTTGGAATTTGCAAGCTTAACTATTAAATGTCTAGGTGTTGAATGGTTTTTATTGTTTTTAGGGGGGGGATCTCTCTATTTCCTGGATCTGAATGCCTGTTTCCCCTCCCAGATTAGGAAAGTTTTCAGCTAGGATTTGTTCAAATACATATTCTGGCCCTCTGTCCCTTCTGTTGCCCTCGGGAACCCCAAATTAAATGATGTTTTTCTTCCTCAGGCTGTCGTCTATTTCCCTTAATCCATCTTCATGGTCTTTTAATTGTTTGTCTCTTTTTTCCTCAGTTTCCCTCTTTGCCATCAACTTATATTCTATGCCACTCTCTTGTTCTTCCACCTCGTTAACCCTCATTGTTAGGACTTCTAGTTTGGATTGCATCTCATTCAATTGATTTTTAATTTCTGCTTGATTAGATCTAAATTTTGAGTTATGAAGTCTCTTGAGTCCTTTATGCTTTTTTCTAGAGCCACCAGTAGCTGTATAATAGTGCTTCTGAATTGGCTTTCTGACATTGAATTGTAATCCAGATTTTGTAACTCTGTGGGAGAGAGGATTGTTTCTGATTTTTTCTTTTGAGGTGAGGTTTTCCTTCTAGTCATTTTGCTCAGTGCAGAGTGGCCAAAAACAAGTTGTATTGGGAAAAGGAGAAAAAGAGAGGAGAGAAAGAAGGAAAGAAAAGAGAAAAAGAAAAAAGAAAAAAGGACGAGAAAAAAAAAAAAGAAAAGAAAAAGACAAAGAAAAAGAAAGGGAAAAAAAGGGTGGGGGAAGCAAACAGAAATCAAAAAGGAAAAAAAAAATACCACGGGGGAGTATCTTCTGATTCTGTATACTTTAAGTCCCTTGACTTCCCCTGGAACTGGTCCGTCTCGCTGGTCTTCTGGGGGAGGGGCCTGTGGTGCTGATTTTCAGGTGTTAGCACTTGGGGGAGCTGCTCTGCCCCTACCTGGTGCAGGGCTCAGTGGGGGTTGTTCACCCCGTGAGGCCCCAGGAGGAACAACTGCAGTGGTGGGGCCAGCTCTGCAGCCCTGGAGTCAGCTCCTGCAGTAGCTCCGGGGCTCTCCGTCTGCAGGGCCTGGAGGCTCCAGGGCGGGGCCGCTGATCTGCTCAGCTCGGGGCAGGAGCGTCCTTGCTGTCCTGGGCCCTCCCGGCCTCTGCCTGTCGCGGGGGAGGCTGGATCCTGGGCTGTGTCCCGGCGCCCTGTGCCCCGGGGCCTGCGCTGTTGGATTTGCGCTCCCGCCCCGCAGCCCCCTCCGCGGAGCCGCCGCCCGAGCCCCTCCGAGCTGCTCCGGGTCCCGCGGTGCGCGCTGCAGCCCTTAGGGAGCTCGGGGTTCTCTCCCGGGGTGCAGGTGCCTGTTAGTGTCCAGGGAGCCCGAGGGCATCCCCGCCCTCCTGGGTCCTGCTCCACCTCCCTGCGGGCCCCTTTCCTCCCGGGAAGGTTGGTGCAGCTCCTGCTCCTCCGGGACGGGGCTCTCCTGTCCTGGGGACACTCGACCCGGCTTCAGCCCAGCTCCTCGCGGGGCCCCTCCCCCTTGGAGGCCTTTTGTTTCTTTATTTCTTTTTCCCCGTCTTCCTACCTTGATAGAAGCGCAAACTCTTCTCACTGTAGCATTCCAGCTGTTCTCTGTTTAAATCTCAGGCCGAATTCGTAGATTTTCAGGATGATTTGAAGGTTATCTAGTTAATTTGGTGGAGACAGGTGATTTGGGGACCCTACTCTTCTGCCATCTTGCCCCTCCTCCCCAGTTTTAAATTTGAAAGCTCCAGTTCACAAATTGTTCTTATATGCCCAACAAACTCTTACTAAATACTATTCATTGACCTGATGTGTTTAATTTTATCATTTTTGGATTTTTTACATAATTAACTCAGTTTCTCAATTAGAACCAGGGTCCACAGGTATACCCTGTCACTTCTATCATCTAGTTTTTATGAGATTTGACGGGAGATACTAACTGAAGCCCCCCCCCCTTTTTTTAAATGCTTGTTTTTTATTTTTTTTAAAGATTTTTATTTATTTATTCATGAAAGACACACACACACACAGAGGCAGAGACACAGGCAGAGGGAGAAGCAGGCTCCACACAGGGAGCCGGACGTGGGTCTCCATCCCGGGACTCCAGGATCACACCCTGGGCCAAAGGTGATGCTAAACCGCTGAGCCACCCAGGGATCCCCAAACTGAAGCCCTTTTTGAAAAAGCCTAAGAGCCTCATCTTCCTCTGTCGTTAATTGTCATTTGCCTCATTAGACTGAAATCTCATTGAGGGTAGGAAGTGAGTTTTCCTCATCATCTTTGTGTCCCCCTTCCATCCTATTTGTACAGATAGACTCTCAATGATGTTTATATCTGGGCTGGATGAACTTAAAAGCTCCAAGCTGATCTAATGACTGTTTTCTTGGGAATCCCTTCATGAGTCTCTGAATGGCCTTGAATCCAATGCTCTGAAGGAAATATTTTGCACTTAAAAAGGAGAGGGCTATCTTTTCTCCTTTGATGGATTGGTGTCTGGGCTAGGGTGAAGAAAGATGACTCACTACAGAGGTCAGGGTGGACAGGGAGGGGAGGAAGTCTTGGCTGGTCATGCTGCTTGGGGAACCACTCCAAGGCTGGGCTAGTCTTTCTCCTTGTCTGCTTGTAGTCACTGGGGTTATTAGGTTCAGTTGCACGTGGCCCTGACTCTCAACTCTTAGAAGCATGGAAAGATGGTTTGAGAATAATCCAGGTCCAAAACTTGCCATAAATTTGTCATGGTTCAATTTCCCTTTTCAGGAACCACACTAAGTATGTATATTTGTGTGTATTTGATGGAAGCCTGGGAATTAGATAACTCTAGGACAGTTGGCTGTTCAACCACATGTCCTTGGCCCCACTAGGGTGTAAATATCAGTGGGAAAAAATGGAAAAGCAATAACTAGCCCCTGTAGAGGCAGCACTAATCCTGCCACTGCCCTTTCCCTCAAACTAGTAGTTGGTTCATCTCTTAAGAATGACCAGATTTGGGATCCCTGGGTGGCACAGCGGTTCGGCGCCTGCCTTTGGCCCAGGGCGCGATCCTGGAGACCTGGGATCGAATCCCACATCGGGCTCCCGGTGCATGGAGCCTGCTTCTCCCTCTGCCTGTGTCTCTGCCTCTCTCTCTCTCTCTCTCTCTCTCTCTGTGACTATCATAAATAAATAATAATAAAAAAAAAAAGAAGAATGACCAGATTTGCTGACACATTGTGCTTCGGTGACAGACAGACAGGCAGACAGAAAGAATGACCAGATTGAAGGGTTCTTCCGTGTGTGTGTGTGTGTGTGTGTGTGCTGTTCACTGGTGAGGACTTGCGGCAACAGGACTGAATATTTCTGGACTGATGAAGCCAGACAAAATGGAGGTCCTGAGCCTTCAGTAATGGAGTCTGTCTTCGTTTGAGTTTCCTCTCAAGAGTAGAGTTTGAGACTAGGGCTTGGGTGCAGGTAGTTTTTAGGAAGGTGATCTTAGGAGGCAGGAGGGAGGCACCAAGGAAGATGAGATGAGGAAGAGAAAAAAATCAAAATGAAGGTGTATTACTGTGAGCATCAGGGCTCTGTTTTGCAAAGACCTCTGAGAAGCATAGAGAATGCCCCCCTGAAGGATAAGTGGCTGGGGCACTTGTCCACTGGTCCCTTGCTCCCCCATTGGTTGTGGGTAACCCTTGGAATGTTGATGTCCCTGCCATCTTGGCTGCTCTTGTGCTGAGCCTAGAAAGGTCCCACAGTGTTTTAGAAGGCTCTGGGAGAAGAAAGTGGACATACAGGTGGGATGTGCTTGAGGATGTGTTTGTCAGTGAGAGGTAAAACTCACAAGGAACTGTCCACCAAGAAGGTTAGAATCAGGGGTGAGCTAAGCAGATGTGATGTAGGAGATCTTCCACTTTCGACAGGGGTGACTTCTGATGTTGTCTTGAACCATAAGGATTAATGGGCCCCTACAACTTACTCATTGAGAAGCAACAGGAGCAATGGGTTAGGTGGTAGACTTGATTAATTCAGGAATGTTTAAAATATAATTGTTGCTAATTGGAAGACCTACCACTATTTGTCTACTCCTGGCTCTACTTTTGCCAACTTGAGGTATTTTCTCATCTGAGACCAAAAATATACTATTAAAAACACATGCTTTATACTTACCTTAAAAAAGTTTTACAATTTTTCCACTTCATTTCTATAAGTGGAAATATTTGAAGAGATAATGGCCAAAAATTATCTAAAATTAATGAGAGACCATAAGCAAGAGGCTCTGTGTACCAAACTGGGATAAATATAAAACATACATACACACATACATGTGCACACCATAGTCAAACTGCTGAAACCTAGAGATAAAAACTTGAAGGCAGCCAGAGATAAAATAAAAATTATATAAAGAAGAATAAAAATAAAAGCATTTCTTCTGTTCCATTCTCTCTCTCTCTTCTTCTCCTCTTGGGAATTCAATTTATATGTGTGTTAGGCTGCTTAGTATTGTCCCACAGCTTTTGAAAGCTTGTTCTATTTTTCACTCTCTTTTTTTCTTTTTGGGATTGAGTCTTTATAATTTTTATTGACCTATCTTTAAGTTCATTGATTTCTTGCTCAGCTGTGTGCAGCCTGCTGATAAGGCCAGAGGAAGAATTAATCTCTAAAATTGCATTTATATTTCCAGCATTTCCATTTAACTCCGACTTACTGCTGAAATTCCCTGTTAGTTCATGTTTCTATTAAATTCATCAGATTCATGTTCAGTGTTTCCATTAGATTTCTAAAATTTTTTTTTTAATTTTTATTTATTTATGATAGTCACACACACACACACAGAGGCAGAGACACAGGCAGAGGGAGAAGCAGGCTCCAAGCACCGGAAGCCTGACGCGGGATTCGATCCCAGATCTCCAGGATTGTGCCCTGGGCCAAAGGCAGGCGCTAAGCTGCTGCACCACCCAGGGATCCCCATTAGATTTCTTAACATAGTAATCAGTCATTTTAAAATCTCTGACAGTCCTAACATTTGAGGCATGTGAGTCTGGTTCTGTTGGTTGTTTTATCTCTCTACGTTTGTTTGCTTTTTTCTTGCCTTTTGTGTGTGTGTGTGTGTGTGTGTGTGTGTATCTCAAAATTTTTTATTGCATGCCAGATATTGATTGTAGAAAAACAGAGACTGAAGTAAACAGTATTTATACCCAGAAAAGGATGTGTCTCTTCTTTCAGGCTATCAGCATGGGTGGTTGAGTTAGTTTATATAGGAAGTGAGCTGGGTTTTGATTTTGTTTCTGCTGTCATTTCCTTCAGTACACCATAGACTTCATATTCTTCTATTGGTGAGGTGCTGTTATCTTGTGCTTAGTGTGGGGATTCAAATGCTTGCAGTGGGGGAAGGAGTGGGGGGGTTGTCTTAGTGTTCCTGTTTCACATTCTGCTTTCAGTAGTAACTGTGTAGTCAATTTCTCCAAAATCTTGACCTCCCAAATAATAGACACTTTGTTGCTTGTTACTTGATGCTCTTGACAGGAATTGGGGATGGGAGGTGTCTCACTTTCTAGTCTAGCCTCAGGCTTAGGCAGGGGCTGTGTACCTGAGTCTCAGAGATAGGGGATTTATCAGCGTACCTCCCACTTCCATGGAAACCAAGCTCTGCAGGGTTTATCTGTGTTGGATCTTGGTTGGGAGGGAGTTTTTTTACCCCTCTTCAGCAGTAGGAAATAACAGGTTTGTACTGGTGTAGTATTCTGAGCTCAAGAGCATTTCTTTCCCATACCTCAGCAGCTTAAGACTGTTGTTTTATCTGAGGGAGGGTCTGGGAAGTGTGTAGGGTATTATGCTTACACTGTAGTGGCAGCAGATCATTACTTGCACACATGCACCACGTTGGGGGCATTCATTCTACTATCTTCTTTTGCACTGGTCTTTCCATGTGCTTCTGGTGAAGGCCCATGACAAAGAATCTGTGAGCAACTTGGAACTGTTTGTGTCTGGGACTCCCAGTATTTCTAAACTGATATTTTGGCCCATACTTGACTTTTTATGATTCACTAAAATTTTAGCTGATTTCTTCTTACCTACTTTTGTGGTGACCTCCTTTGTCAGTCTGTTGTGAGCTGACAAAGGCTAAACAGTTTGTGTGATCTTTCTCTCCTTGGAGGGGTTTTAATCCTTTGGAATTTAGTTCACTTGTTTGCCTTGTGACCTTAACTCTTTGATGAGCTCAAAAGAGTTATGTTTTTGTAGATTTTCTGGCTTTTTCTTATTGTTAGAGTAGAAGAAGTGTTCTCTTGTGACTTTATACATTTTTTTTGTGGAAGTGGGGCAGCTATTATTTGAATGTCTATTATATGCAGGAAACTGGGCCAGGCTCTGTTTGTTGACTTTGCACCATGACTTGTCCTTTTTGACATACCCCTCTTGATGGACAACTTTTTGATTTGTGGAAAAGTCACTTCCTGGGTTTCTCCCTCAACTTCAAACATCACAGTCTTTGTAAGAGCAAGGACCCACCCTGATTCTGTACCCAACATTCTGGGATACCACCCTGGCCCTGGCCCAGCATCACTTGTGTGGGAGGGGATGGTGGGCACATCTATTTTACTATCTAAGGGTAGTGTGGCAGAGTAGGAGGAGATCAGGTATGTTGTCAGAACTGCTAACTCCATGAGAATGTTGACCACATGTTGGGGCTGAATTCAAGCAAATCTCCTCAAGTTCTCATCTCCTTAACATTAGAGGTTGGACCAAATTTCCTTAGAATTGATACCCCTGAGACAATGGTGGACTAGTGATTCCTGGAGTTTGGGATTTATGTGCACATGCATGTCTTCTCACTCAAGAGGGGCAACTGCTGTCATGTGGGGTTATAAGAAATGCTCTGTGTTAAAAGTGGTGCTCAGATTTGGGAAGGAGGAAATCATTGCTGAGCTTCTGTGGTTTTCAAGCAGGACACCCTTGTCCTCCACCATTTCATCCAGGTCATCTCAGACTTCACATAGCTTATTTCTTGGGCATATCAGTAGTTACCTGGGGTCCAGGGTTGAAGGGAAGAAGGTGAGAACTTTTTGGGAGATGTAAGTGTTCTGCATCTTGATTGTGGTGATTATTACATGCACATTGTGTGTATTTAGCAAGACTCATCAGACACTTCTTATTAAAATAGGTGAAATGTGTGGGGTGCCTGTCTGGTTCATTTGGTAAAGTATGATCTTAGGGTCACGAGTTCAAGTTCCATGTTGGATGTAGAGTTTATTTATTAAAAAAATAAAATGGGTGAAATGTGTTGTACGTAAATCATACTTCAATACAATTGATTTAATAATTGAAAATTGCTGCTTCATATTAGTGTTTCTTAAATTTTAAAATATCCATGCTCCTTTTGATTAGGCTAGCACCTTCACACTGTCCTTTAATTACTTAGAATTTCAAAATAAATTAATTGTAATGGGAAAGAGCAAATAAAAACAATAGTAATTTTAGAATATGCTCTGTAAATTTGGAGGTAAGACTAATAAGATCTAGGTGCCCCGCTTCAAATTACTCAGAATTTGTATTTGCTTTTTATTGTTTTTACTTAATTTTGTGTGTGCAAGTGTGCATGCATATGTATGTGTGTGTGTGTAGGAAATACATAGTATTGATATATTTGAAGTTCCCTTGGCTATAACCATTTCATCCCAATCTCATTCTGACCTCTGTCCTTGCCTTTGTTCCCTTTCTTCCTGGAGGTAATAGTACAAAAATTTGGTGGACATTTTTCCTGTCTATTTTTTTGACATCTTTTTATATACTTATATACACCTAGCAACAACTCATAATATTGTTTTGAAATTTTGTCAATTTGTGCATTCAGTTTCAGAATATATAGATCATTCTGCAATTTCCTTCTTTCAATCAAAATTGTATTTTTGAGACCTACTCATAATGATATGTATCTAAACCTAGGCAATTTCTCTTACTGTTGTGCAGATTTCCATTATACTAATATACCACAACTTAGTTTATAATTTTCCTTTTTTTGTTATTGTTAGAAACATGTAACATAGCCTTCCTTTTACATGCAGAGGGTTTCTCCAAGTTATACATACAACTGGATTTCCTTGGTTATGGGACTAGTTGCTTTTCTAACTACACAGTGCATCCCAAATTCCACACAAAGATCCTGATGTTCACAATTTCCCCTTTCATTACTTTGACTCTATTGAAAATCACTATTCTAGAACAGGTGTTGGCAAATGTTTTCTTAAGGGGCCAGGGCATAAATATTTCAGGTTTTGCTGGCCAATAGATAAAACTGAGAATATGCTGTGGGTATTTATATAATCATTTAAAAAAAAGCCAGTAGAAAAAGTAAAAACCATTGTTAGCTCATAAACTCTGAAAAAGCAATGACTTGGTAGGATTTGGTAGGATTCATGCACTGTAGTTTGCTGATCCATATAGACGCTTACAGTTCTAGATAATTTTCCAGTTCTAGTATGAGTTTACTACTTAATAGATCAATTAATCCCTCTGTTAGCCACACACACACACACACACACACACAGACAGACACACACTGTAAGAAGTTAGGTTGTTGGCATATTGGCATATCCGTACTACTGATTGAGGAAAGCCCTGAGGGAAATGGTATCTTATTTCTTGCAAAGTTGCTGTTGCCCTTGGTTTTTAGAAGCAACAGTTCTAAGAGTGGCTTCATTTTCTACCTCCAGGATGTTTCAAGTTTCTGTGCCCCCTCAGCTGATGGTGACTAGACACACAACAGTGATGCTTCTGTTTTCATGCCTGTTTGTAGTTTTAGGAACAAAAAGGTAAAATCTCCTACATACCCTGTGACTCTCTTACAAGGAGTGTGGTGTATGTACTGGGCAGGGTCTCCGTGATCTCAAGGACAAAAACCTGTGAGGTGTCTAGAGGAACAGTAGAAGGCAGAACCACACAAATGGGCAGAATTCTGGAAAGCACAGACATTAGGAAGCGTCAAAGGGTTTGACTTCCTGTTTCTTTTTTGACCATGATGTTCTGAGGGGGTAGGAATGGGGTATAGGCAAGATTGATCTGGGGGAACCATCTACCCCATGTAGTTCCCCAAGACTACTAGGAAAGCAAGATTAATGGAATAGATGACAATAAAAAACGACTCAGATTAAGTCAGTTTTTCATAAGACCCAAATCCTAAGTAGAATTTGGCATAGCCAGTTTCTGTCCTTCCAGTAGGACTACATTCAGATTCACTATGACAATTGACCTCCAAGCTGCTCTACCATATTTGGGCAAGGCATCCTTAGAGTTTCTTTCTCCAGTGACCTTGAAGGCATTCTCTGGAGGTGGGGGACTATGTAATGTTCCTTACTGGCACAAGAATAACCATTTTGTGTGTTGGGCAAGGAGATAACAAGGAGGGGCAAGGAGGGAATTTGCTTGTGTGTGTATGTATATATTGGCAGTGGAAGGGGCAGATAGAGAAACTGTCCCTTTTCAAAATGCCAAACACACATAGAAAACACTCTTTCAGATCCCAGTGCCCTCTCCAATTCTATCAGTCCACCTAATTTGGACTGGCCCAGCACTGCAGTCTTCCACTTCCACCATTACCTGCCTCTTATTAAAGGTATCTATCCATCTCTCCACCCTCCATTTCATTCCAGCAAACACGCTCCCCACTTCTGTGTCAACCACTCTGATCAGACAGAACCCAGAGAAGATAGGATGATAAAGAGGAACAATTCATTGATGTTCAGGATCTGATTTCCCGAAGGGGTGCCCCTACCCACCAAATGTCTTCCAGGCCCTGAATCTGAACGATGGGGCTTATGCTGTGGCTGAGGTATGCAACCCCATGAATAGATGAGTGGAAATAGGAGAGCTAGTAGATGAGGTAAGGCTCCATGCTTTGTTTTCCAGAACTCTCTACCTGTGCCTGGGGCAGGTAGCTGTCAGAGCTGGTAATCAGTGCAGGTTTTCGACCACTGGTTTTATGATCTATTGACTCAAACATGCTGCCTTTTATCTGGATCAAACAGCTCATCAGTAAAGCCCCACAAGCCCTGGAGCTCCAGTTAGCTGTAGCCCACACAGAGGGCTGCATCAGACTGTTTGTACCTCTGCAATGTCTTCTAAGTGGTTCTGTGGATAAAGGTATCTATCCCCTGCTGAGATGGAATGATGCAAAGGGAGGAACTCACAGGTAGGATTCCATAAGAAAACAAAGCTCGCTAGTGAACCAACCATCCACAAGTTTAAATATTTAAATCCAATTTTTAGCTGAGAGGAGAATGTGCCATGACATATTGCCAGGCTCTGGTGTTAATTCCCCCGCTCTATAACATGGAGTGTCTCTTGTCCCCTCTGACCTCTCCACACGCTGCTCCCTAAGCCACATACATGCATCTCCCTCCTACTCTTCGGCAGTGAATGCTCATTCATGGCTGGGGCACCACTCTTAGCGCCTTCCTGTGCTATCCTGCCACTGGACTCTCTCCTGTCACATGAGTTGGAATTGCTCATGCATTCACCCGAGTCCTCCACTAGTTCAGAAATAGTGTCTTCACTACTGTCCTCACAGCCCAGCACTGTGCTTGGGACAAGGTTGAATGGAGCCAAAATGACCTCTGGAATAGCCAAAGGCACAAAGACTCAAAGAGAAGACCCCCCAGAACATCATGGTCAGAAAAGCAAGAGTAATCATCAAATGAGGTGGCACAATGTGCCATGGTGAGGAAAGGCAGGAGGTCAGGAGCTGAGGACATTGAGGACTGGCCTTGGGATGAGTTCTGGTGACTGGAGTTCTAGATGCAGACTGTCAACCATGCCAAGGTGTCTTCACTCATTCCCTACTGGCTGACTGAGGATGAGGAGGTCAGGCAGGGGGTTCAAGGTGCTGGGATGGCCAAAGGCTCAGTACTGGGCATGTAGGATCCTAAGCTGGTACTAGAAGCTCAGGGGTTCTGGGCTTCCAGGACAAGTCCAGAGGGTATGCAAACCCAAGACTAGCTCCAACATGGACTTTCCAATAACTCAATCATGTGGGACAGAGTAGGGGATGCTGGACACCAGGCATATTCAATTCCTGACAGGGTTTATCCAGGGCTGGTAATGTGCAATGCAGGAGCCAGGACCCCTACGGTGGAAGAAGATGAGGATCAGAGGGTTTCAGGGTCCAGGTGAACCTGGAGAGAAAAAATAGAAGGCTTTTTTTAAAAAATATATTTTTATATTGGAGTTCGATTTGCCAACATATAGCATTACATCCAGTGCTTATCTCAAGTGCCTCCCTCAGTGCCCGTCACCCAGTCATCCCCACCCCCCGCCCACCTCCCTTTCCACCACCCCTTGTTCGTTTCCCAGAGTTAGGTGTCTCTCATGTTCTGTCACCCTCACTGATATTTCCCACTCATTTTCTCTCCTTTCCCCTTTATTCCCTTTCACTATTTTTTAATATTCCCCAAATGTTTGTCCTTCTCCGATTGACTTACTTCACTCAGCATAATAATAGCAAGGCTTTTATTAGCTAGTTTCCCCCAGACCAGAGTTGCTGGGACAAGGACACCCTATTTTGATTCTTCTACATTCCCTTGTCTCCCAGGCTTGCTATGAAGAAGACCCTGAAGAAGTTTTGATTGAACAGATCTAAAATACAGTCCAAGAGGAGAAGAGGCTGATTGAATGCCCAAAGACCCTGAGGCTGAGGGCACCATCAGGGACCGGTATTCTCAGGTAGATGCCTGCCTCACCTGAGCCCCTATGAGCAGCAGTAGCCCACATCCACAGAGCACTTACTATCTGCCAGGCACTGCGCTCCAACCCTTACATACTTTCTTTCATTTAGTCACCAGTGTCTTTGGAGGTAGGTACTAGAAACATCCACATTGTACAGATGAGGAAAACTTGAAAGTCTAGGATGTAGTTTGTCCCAAACCTCCATTCTTTGAGATGGGGTCCCTATGGGATGCTTACCTTCATTTTACCTCTTCCTGTGAATGGGCAGCTTGTCCCAAACCTAGTGCTGGTCATACTGGGTGAGCTCACAGCAGGATCCGTGTACTTTGGAGAGCAGAGCTTCCCAGATTCAAGACCTCATGGAACCCAGCCTTCATTTTACAGTGAGAGGAAATGCCTGCTCTAAGGTTTCTCCAGCTAGGTCTAGAGCCCCTCTAGGATTCTAAGACCAGAGATGCATTTATTTCATCACACTGCCTCTCCTGCTGACAGAAAAGCAGTTTCTAAAATAATTTTGCAGGCAGCTCTGGTGGCTCAGCGGGTTTAGCGCCATATTCAGTCCAGGGTGTGATCCCGGGGACCTGGGATCGAGTCCCACATCAGGCTCCCTGCATGAAGCCTGCTTCTCCCTCTGCCTGTGTCTCTGCATCTCTCTCTCTCTCTCTCTCTCTCTCTCTCTTTCTGTGTGTCTCTATGAATAAATAAATAAAATGTTTAAAAAAATAGAATAAAATAATTTTGCTTATGCAACCCATTTTCTAGGTTGTATTTTCCCAGATGAATATCTTGTGTGTGTGTGTGTGTGTGTGTGTGTGTGTTGTGTGTAATGGATGCCTTATAGAATTGTTATACAATGTTTAGTCTAGGACAAAAAGCTAATTTTTGGCAAGAATTCTATAACTATTAGAAAGAACTTTTTGGTTGGACCAAGGGCTGGGCCTTGGGAAAGAAGGCTGAGGGAGACTGAGGCAGCCCCGCCTTCCAGATCTGTAGTTGCCCATGAGCCTGAGGTGAGGTCAACCTGGCAGTGGTTTCAGGAGGCCTGCTCTGTCTGATTCCTTGGGTTCACAAATCCTACATACTTATTCCAATATTTAAGGCATTGTCCAGTAAAATGATTTTGACTGCTGCTGGAAAGACCTCTTTCTTTCCCAGAGTTTTGGATGTATATAATTATCCAATTTTAAAAAGTGAGAGTGATATTTTGTCAGCAGGGTCTGTGGAAGGAAGGAACAGGGTCACAGTCACTCTCTGGCTGGCTGTCCTTTCCTCTCCGTCCCACATATTCATCCCTGCTGTTGGCCTGGGAGAGCCCAGGTCCTTACCTAGCTCTCAACCTTCTCCTTCATGGCCCTAGGATGTGGTATCTCTGTCCTGTCATATTCGTCCTCTCTCAGCCTCTGGTTTCCAAGAAACAGAAAACTTGATTGTCCCATTTCTTCTAGTTATCCATGTATGACAGGGAGCCATTCTGAGGTTTTTATTCTGAGTATTCCCCAGTGTCATCTGTCTCTGCAATTAACCTGAGAAATGCCCAACCTTTCTGTCATTTTTCTGACCAATGTTTCCAGGCCAGGTCTCATTCTCTCTGGGACCTGAGATTGAGTGGGTATTAGGCAGGGTCCTCCCTGAGGACATCCCTCCCAATAATGCCCCATTCCTCTGCAAAGCCACAGTGGTGCCCACATAATAACACCTACAGAAAAAGGCAGCAAGAGGCAGTGGTGATAAAAGTAAACACGTCATGGGTTTCCAGACCTGATTGCACCACCAGATACACCTGCAGGGCTTACAAAAATACAGAATCTTGGCTCTACATCAGTTAGCTTTTGCTGTGTAACAAACAGCTTCAAAACTTAATCCACTTAAAACATCATCCACTTTTTAACTCATGATTCCATGGGGGGTTCTTTTGGTCTATGCTTGCTCACCTGATGTTGGTGGGGTTCCTTTAGGCACTGTGGTCCACTGGCAGGTTGACTGAGGTCTGGCTCATCTAGGAAGGCCTTCCTTGTATCCTCTAGGGCAATCAAGGTTACTGGACCCCATGTCTCTCAGCTTCTGGCCAGCCAGCTCCGGCTTGTTCACATGGAGCCACAGAATTCTGAAGCACAAGCTCCTTTCAAGTCTCTGCTTGTGTTATTTGCTCATGTCCTATTGGTAAAGCTAGTTACATAGAAAAGCCCAGAGTCTTTGTGGGATGGGACTGCTCAAGGTCATGGATATGAGAAGTGTGAACAATGGAGGGAATTACTGCAAACATCTACCACAGACTGAATTTTGAGGGTGGCCCCAGGAATCCCTAGTTTTAACCAGTGCCCTGGGTAATTCTCACATAGGAAGTCATTTGGAATTCGTTTGGAATTCTCACATAGGAAGTCGACCACTGAACACAATGATGAGTTGTGAATTCAGAAGCCTGCTGAGGCAAGGAGAGTAACATAAATGTTTGACATCACAGGTGTAGGGCAACAGGAGATGTTCAGTTTGGGCAAACTGGATGGTCCCTGAATGGGAGGAATTAAAATTCATTTTCCTTAACATACTGACTTGGCCAAACCACTTAGGTCCAAGTGGCATATGGCTGTAAGGCGGTGGCCCTGTTTTATCATGATGACTTCCCAAAACTGTTAGAAAAACAGGTAGCCCTAGAAGAAGGGGCCCCACATCAATCCACAAAGACCACTACTGGCCTCCCAGTTGTCCACTTATGCAGAATAGCTGGCACTCAGGAGGCCTCCCTCTCTCACTCTCATCTTAGACTCAAGCTCACCCTCCTGATGAGATATTCCCCAAGCAGCTCCCACTTTATTTGCCCTTCCAGCACTTCTCACCATGTGTTTTCTGTTTATGGATTTCTGCCCCTCTCTCCCAAAGGAACATAAGCTCCAGCGACTATTGTCTGTTATTACCACTTCATCTTTGTATCTTTTTTTTCTTTTTATTTATTTTAGAGAGGAGGGAAGTTCAGAGGGAGAGAGAGGATCTCAAGCAGACTCCACACTGAGCCCAGAGCCCAATGTGGGGCTTGATCTCATGACCCTGAGCATGAGCTGGAACCAAGAGTCGGAAGCTCAACTGATTGAGCCACCCAGATGTCCCTTGTTTTGTCCACTTCTGGACCCTCAGAGCCTGGCACTCAGCAGGCACTTAATGAATTTTCTTCAATGAATGGAACTCCCTTGCTCTCATTTTTCATTTTAATTATCACTGTTTGTTGTTTAATGTCTGGCCTCAGGAACAGTGTCAGCATGGCCTCCAGTGTCTCTCCCAGTGCTCTGTGCTTGCCTGTGGATTGAAGTGTGTTGGAGAGACAGATTCCTCCCACATATGCCCACACATTCCCCCCAAACCATTCAGACTGTAAGAGTTTTCTCTTGAAGATTCTCAGATATGGATGAAATCTCCCCATTCTCTGTGAATCAGGCCTCATCTGGAGGTGGAGCCGGGAGGATGGGAAGGACTGTGAGACTGGGGAATGAGCAGGTGTTTGGAGACCTTTGCTTTAGGTGTTCCTCCACTCAGAATTTATTATTATTATCATTATTATTTTTGATTATTATTATTATTATTATTGTTATTATGGTGAGGACATTTAAGTTCAACTCTCAGCATTTACAATTATACAACACAATGTTATCAGTTGTAGTTGCCATGTTATACAACAGAGCCTCATCTCAGAGCTGAAAGTTTCTACCCTTTTACTAACCTCTCCCTCCTCCTTCATTCCTCTAGCAGAGGCAACCACTTTTGTACTCTCCATTTTATGAATTTGTCTTTTTTTTTTTTTTTAGGTTCCACATACAAGTGATACCATGCAGTATTTGTTTCTCTATCTGGCTTATTTAATTTAGCATAATGTCCTCAAAGTCTATCAGAATTCCTTCTTTTTCAGGTTTAATAGTATTTTGTTGCATATATGTAGCTCCTCTTTATGCATTCAACCCCTGATGCACACTGAGGTTGTTTCCATGTCCTGGCTACAGTGAATAATGCTGCACCACCCGGTCTTTAGAACACAGACCATTAGGACCAGAAGGACTACACTTATGAGAGAAATGGAGGGGGAGATGTGTGTGTGTGTGTGTGTGTGTGTGTGTGTGTGGCCAGCACGGAGCATGCAGCTCAGTGCATCACGGTGCCTCTTACTTACTTGGGGAGCATCTGACTTTGCTCCCCCAGATCTTACAGGGGAGAAAATAGAGCTTCAGAAATGTTAGAAATTCTACCCACAGTCTCAGAGCAATTTGAGACCCCACCTTCCCACTTCTCAGCCCATTGAAATCCTACCACCCTGCCCCCTTTTATCCTAAAGGGGTGAGCAAACTAGATTTTTCCTTACCAAACCAAATTCCATCTTGACTGTCCCTGAAGTAAACAATATATATGGGCCCCAAAATGCTTTTAGAAAAAGAGAAAAAGATTTAAGCATTGTATAAATAGAAACTCCCAAGAGGCTGAGGTTTGAATTTTTCAAGAGTGAGACAGAACTGCTCCCCCCTCACCCCAAATGGGCTTTTGATGAGTTTGTTTAAAATACAGGGGAGCAGGAGAACAATGTGGCAGGACCCAGTCTCTTCAGAAATGTGGTGTTGTTGGAGCTCCTGTAGGGTATTTGGAGCAAATCTCCTGCAGCACATATCTGGCTCTCTGTTATTGCTTAGACAAAATCATCCAACCACTTGGGTTTGTATGTCTCTAGAAGCAGGGGGGGAGCAGCCCAGGCTGTTTTAGATCACAGTTTATAGGCTGGAGATATGGCACTTTTTCAAGGGCCAAACGTTCGAGGCAGATGAACCGTGTTCCCACTTGGAAATGCAGGACTTATTGAATGAGAAATCTCACATAAAACATGAAAATCGAGCAGTTCCAAGTATCAGAGGAGTTGCAGATCCAGGTCTTTTTCTGATATGCCTCAAAACATGTCCAGATGGTTCACTGGAAAAAGCATATTGCTTTGTGATGCCAAGAGATGGGCCTGTAGGGGTCTCCTTTAGTCCAGTCCAGGTGGGGTGGGTGGCATCACTAACTGGGCCTGGACCCAAATGACACTTTTTCAGAGGAGATGCTCTGTGCTTCATTTGTGGGACAATGGGTGTTCCACCCCAGCCCCATCTCTTTCCTGAGGGTCTGGCAGGAGTTTCACAACGTGAAACTGTTCCTGTTCCAGCTGCTCCGTGGCCTGGTCTACTGCCACCAGCAGAAGGTGCTACACCGAGACCTCAAGCCCCAAAACCTGCTTATCAATGAGAGAGGAGAGCTGAAGCTGGCGGATTTCGGCCTGGCCTGAGCTAAGTCAATTCCAACGAAGACCTACTCCAACGAGGTGGTGACACTGTGGTACCGGCCCCCCGACATCCTGCTTGGCTCCACAGACTACTCTACCCAGATTGACATGTGGGGTGTGGGCTGCATCTTCTATGAGATGGCCACGGGCCGGCCCCTCTTCCCAGGCTCCACAATGGAGGAACAGCTGCACTTCATCATCCGCATCTTGGGAACCCCAACTGAAGAGACGTGGCCAGGCATTCTGTCCAACGAAGAGTTCAAGACATACAACTACGCCAAGTATCAAGCCGAGGCCCTTTTGAGCCATGCACCCCGACTTGACAGTGATGGGGCTGACCTCCTTACCAAGCTGCTTCAGTTTGAAGGTCGCAATCGGATCTCCGCGGAGGATGCCATGAAACATCCATTCTTCCTCAGTCTGGGGGAGCGGATCCACAAACTTCCTGACACTACTTCCATATTTGCACTAAAGGAGATCCAGCTACAAAAGGAGGCCAGCCTTCAGTCTTCGTCAATGCCTGACTCAGGCAGGCCAGCTTTCCGCGTGGTGGACGCCGAGTTCTAAGCTAAGTTCTAAGCCACAAACCGAGGCCCCAGCAGGCAGCAGCAGCTGGAAGGATTCCATTCCCCTCACAGGGCAGCCCCCAACTGCATCCTTCTTGCTTGCTGCCTGCCTATCTGCCTGACTCATGCTCGCCTGCCCACATGTTCCCTGCTGCCTGTCTGAACACCCGACCATTGGCCTGTCAGTCCACCCATTGGCCTGTCTGCTGGGTGCTAACAAAGCTCTCATCGCTCCTTAAAAAAAAAAAAAAAAAAAAAAAAAAATATATATATATATATATATATATATATATATATATATATATATATATATATAACTGAAGCCTCCCCGCGAGTCCTGAGGCCTGTCTGTCCCTGTCAGAGCATCCCAGAATGTAACCCAATCAGTCTGTGTTGCACCAGGAGGGCATTTGCTCAACCCAGCTTCCCAAGTGTCTTAGCTTTTAAGGCCAGTGCCCAAGGCCAATGAGATGCTGATTCTCCAGAGGAGTTGGTGGGAGATAAAGTAGCCTTTTATAGGTGCCTCTCAGAGGTGTCAGGCATCTAGTGGCAGCTCTTGAGAGGCAAGGCTGGGAACAAGAGACCAATAGGGGTAAGCCAAGGATAAACAGTGGTATGAGTGAAAGCTCAGCCCTACATCCAGTAATTTGGGAGCTGAGCAGAAATTGGAAATGCTTCTCTACTAAAGAAAGTCTACTTCGTTGTCTGAAGAGCTGCCAATAGGACTCATTGTCAACCTCAAAAACAACTTTCTGAGCCCAGTGACAATTACCAAGGGAGGCAGAGGCACCTTCCAGCTTAATGGGGTTATTTCCCATTTTTACCTTCCAATTTATATGTGCAACCAGACCATGGTTCTGAATTCCAGGTCTACCTTTCCAACTGCCTATTCGGCATCTCACATTTGCCATATCCAAGACAAGTTCCTAAGCTTTCTTGTCCACATCAGACCCTTTGTGTCTTTCCCATCTCAGTCAATGGCAAGTCTACCCTTCCAGGAACTTGGACAGAACATCTTCCAGTCACTCACGACTCTTCTCTTTTGTTCACACTGTACACACAGTTCATCAGCAAGTACCAGTGACTGAACATTTGAAACATACCAGAGTCTGCTCGTGTTTATGGCCCCTACAGCCACCATTCTGGTCTGGGCCATTGTCACCTCTTGTCTGAAGTATTGTGGCAGTCTCCTAACTGCTCAGCCATGTATTTCCATCTTTCCTCAGCAAGCAGAGGGATTATCTTAAAAACATAGGTCAGGGGCACCTGGGTAGCTCAGTCAGCTTAGCATCTGCTTTCAGCTCAGGTCATGATCTCAGGGTCCTGGGATTAAGCCCCAAGTCTGGATCCTCGCTCAGTGGGAGAGTCTGCTTCTCCTTCTCCCTGCTCGTGTTCTCTCTTGTCTCTTTCAAATAAATAAGTAAGTAAGTAAGTAAATAAATAAATAAATAAATAAAATCTTAAAAAAAAAAACCCTCTAGGTCAGATTGTGCCATTCTGTTCCAAATCATCCATGACCTTTCTTTCTTTTTAAAATTTTACTTTTTTTAAAAAATTTTTATTTATTTATGATAGTCACAGAGAGAGAGAGAGAGAGAGAGGCAGAGACACAGGCAGAGGGAGAAGCAGGCTCCATGCACCGGGAGCCCGACATGGGATTCGATCCCGGGTCTCCAGGATCGCGCCCTGGGCCAAAGGCAAGCGCCAAACCACTGCGCCACCCAGGGATCCCCAAATTTTACTTTTTAATTTAAATTTAATTAACCAGCATATATATACATCATTAGTTTCATTTTCTAACCACAGTAAAATCCAAATCCTGACTGTGGTCCTGTATGCTTTGGCTTACCACCTCCTCTCTGACCTCCTTTCCAACCTGCTTTCCAAGTCCCTACCTCGGGACCTTTGTGCTTGCTGCATACTTCCCATTGAGCTAACTACATTGGAGCAGTTAGATGATGACACTGTGGTGCCTGTCCATACCTTGCCCCCTGTATGCATTTTTCTCATGTGGGTTGATGGCTTCCTGGTAGGGGCACCTCCCACCCCAGGTGGTGTGCTCAAGGCTTGCATGAGATAGGCTGGTGATTTGGAAAGTACCTCAGCTTCCTTATCCCCAGGATATGGCAACTCTGAGGCATGTTAGACATGGCTGGAGGGCCCCACTAGGATTGAGCCCCAGTTGCCTGCAGTGGTACCTCACTTGATAACACAAATGTTGTTTGCTGCCTTCCCTTCCATGTCTTACTTCCTGATGATCCTCTGTGTTTTCTGGGTAATCTTCCAAATAAATCACTGGCTTTCAGGTCCTCATCTCAGGGTCAGCTTCTGGGGATGTGTTAAGGGAATGACTTCAAGCCTCTGCTGGTAGGAGATTCATCCAGGAAGACAGTCTGGATGGAAGACCCTGTCCACACCTGGTGGCCGAAAGCTCAGTGTGCAAAGTTCCACTTTCCCAAAGAGACTGCTGCTCATGGCTTCCATGTGGACAAAAGGCTATGGGTCTTAAAATGTGAAAACAGACACAACGTGAGGCCAAGAAAGAAGTCTTCTTATCATGCCATGTGTGCTTTCTCTCTACTCTCCCCTCACATGCCAGTGGACCATTCTCACTGGAGTAGAGGATTTATTTTACATCATCCAGCAAGAAAGGAAAGTAACCCCAGTTCTTAGGGCCCTTGGAATTTCAGAACCTGGATTTGTCAGACTGTGCTCGTCAGCTCCGTGGGCATCTCTCTCTGCCTTCTGTCGTCTTTCTATGAGATCTCTTCAGCATGAGACTCAGGGTATCCAGACTTCTTACAGGGTGACTCAGAGCTCTGAAGATGTGTGTGTCAAGTTGGAGAGAGCTTGGTGGAAGCCATGTCATCTTTATGGCTGGGCCTAGGATATCACTCAGCATCACATCCACTGCATCCTGTTGGAGGAAGTGACAAAAGTCTAACCATATTTGGTCTCTGTTGCCATATAGATCTTTGCTCTTAGGTTCTTTGGTGGGATATTCCTCATGGCTAGAAGCTTCTAATCTGCAAAAGACACTTCTGCAGGCCACCAGGGGCATTGGCCAATAATGGTGTAACGGGGATCTTGGCTGGACTGGAGCTGGGCCATGTTCTTCTGCAGGGAGGTCAGGCTACCTCCCAGCCCAAGTGTTTGCATGAGTTCCTAGACATACATTGTGTGCTTGAAGGAAGTTGGAGGGAGAAGGAGAGACAGAAAGACAAAAGCAGGAAGGCAACAGCAGGGGCTGGTTCCCTGTCTGGCATATGGGACTATTTGGGACCCTGGTGGGAGACCCTGAGACAAAAGATACAAGTAGCTGTGCTTCAGAGTCCAGGTGATGAGGTGCAGTCTGGCATTGAGGAGCATGGAATCTTGCCTGCTCTGGCACCTTGGGTATGGGGCTCTGGGAGCCCTGAGAGGTGGGGTGTACCTGGGTATGTCCACAGAGGGCATTGACAGTGACTGCCAGGAATCTTAAGAAGGGGCTGGAGAAGAACAGGGGGATATTTATTCCTTTGCATCTGTAAACAACATTCTGGGCACATCCCAAAAGGATGGGAAGAGATGGGGGAGAACCTGTGTCCTTGTGTCACCAGGTACACAGTTGGAGCTGGGAGGAGTCCGGGAGTGACATGAGTGTGCCCTCCTCATGTTCATGGTCAGGTTGTTTGGGGAGGGTTATAGTATGGTAAAGAGACAGTCGTATCATAGCCATGTGCAATGAATTGTGGTGGCAGTCGTGTGTGCACATGAGCAAGTGTGTGTGTCTGCATGTGCATAGCTAAAAAATGAAAGTCAAAAGTGGAGTGGGTAAGGTCAACATGTTTACTGAGTGCCTCAGTTGTTTGGCCGCACACTTTGATACAAATGACCACTCTTCCATGCTGTGGCTACTACACTAAAGAAGTAGTCATTTCTGGGGCTGGTGGGCGAATCTCAGGAAAAGAAAACAGGATGGGAATTTTTAGTTGAAAAGAGACCATAGGGCTTCAGTGTTTCACTAAGGAAGACATGACACTCCTGGAGACATCCTGGGGACCTCAGAGCAGTCCTGGGCCTACTGGGAAGGTACTCACTATTTCAAGGGCATGAATTTTTAACAACATTCACGGTCGACTTTGTAATTTCTTCAAGGCAAGTCATCAGACTTCTAAGTGCTACAGTGTCCCATGGAGTTTATCATTTAAGAAAAGCCTTTCCCCCTTTATTTGGAAAAATACTTATTTACTTTTGAAAATAAAAGAAAAATCTGAATAGGCAAATAAAATAAAATTACCCCAAATCTTTTTTTAAAGATTTTATTTATTTATTCATGAGAGACAGGGAGAGAGAGGCAGAGACATAGGCAGAGGGGAGAAGCAGGCTTCATGCAGAGAGCCCGACGTGGGACTCAATCCCGGGGCCCCAGGATCACGCATCCCAAGCATCCCAGGCATCCCAAATTACCCCAAATCTTAACACTCAGATATGTCCACTATTAATATAATATAGTATTATAATATGGTATAATAATATAATGGTATAGTATAATAAATAATATATAAATAATATAATATATATTAAATATTTTAAAATATTAGATTATAAGTACTTGTGTTTCTCCCCTCCTTTCCTGAGAAAGGAAGCCTTTATTTTGCTGGGTAGGGAGATATGAGGGAAAGAAATTTGGACAAGTGAAAGAGGCCAAGCTGATCTATATATGGAGGGACATGGAGATACCCTAAGGAAGAAAAGATAAGAGATGGGGAGGAATTTTGAAAGAGAAAGAGAGAAAAGGAGAGAGCTAGAGAAGGTAGGGAAGGAGAAGGTGGAAGGAGGAGGGGAGGAAAGAGGAGAGAAAGAGAGAGGGAGAAGGGGAGAAGAAGGGAATGGGGAGGGAGGGGAGGAGGAGAGGGTTAGCAAGGAGAAGACACAGTGGTGAGTGAGGAGGAAAGGCACAAAGGCTGTGAGTTTCGGGGGGATGAACAAGATCAAAAGGAGAAGGAGAGGTGTGTATGTAGCTGTAGCGTAGAAGCAAATGTTGAGGAAAGGGTGGTAAAAGAAAATTTTTTAAAGAAATATTTGTCACCATACACCATCAGAAAGATTTAGTAAAGATATGCATTCCTCTTCAATTATGGCTTGATAATTGAAGACTTAGTTTTTAAGTCTGAAGATAAGCCAGTTTTATTTGGGATATTTATATCCATCTGTATAATCCCATATCATTAAAAAAATCAAAGTAAGGTCTTTTTCTACATGTTATTTTATAACCTGCTCTTTTCACTTAAAGGTATGTATAGAATATAATTCTTAATGACCACATAATACTCCATGGTGGGAATGTACCATAATTTAACTCCTCTCTCGGCTATTTGAATCATTTCCAATTTTTCTTTTTATATTCTAAGCAATATAGCGATGAATAACTTTATAAACTAATCTTCATGCACTTTTTTGGTGATTTACATATATGATGATGTCCTTAGGATATATTTCTTTTTTATTTTTTTTCTTTTTTTTTTAAACATTTTTTTTTAATCTTTATTTATTTATGATAGTCACAGAGAGAGAGAGAGAGGCAGAGACACAGGCAGAGGGAGAAGCAGGCTCCATGCACCGGGAGCCCGATGTGGGATTCGATCCCGAGTCTCCAGGATCGCGCCCTGGGCCAAAGGCAGGCGCCAAACCGCTGCGCCACCCAGGGATCCCTATTTTTTTTTTCTTAGGATATATTTCTTGAAGAAGATTTGCTGAGCCAATTGGAATATAAAATCTTATTGCTTTTAATACCCATTACTGAACTTCCTAACAGAATGGATAACTAATTACTCTCTTATTGGGTGGATAACTTCTGAACTATTTTTTTTTTTTGAACTATTGATCCTAAACCATCTTCCCTTTGTTCTGTAACTACATCCTGAGGGTAATTCAACTAGAATGTAAGCTACAGGAAGGTAGCAGTCCTTTGTGGCTCTATATAGCATGGATCTTAACATATAATAGGAACTCAGTAAATACGTTTGAATGAAAAAATGATTGTTGGACAGATGGATGGATTCAGACTCTTCAAGGTCAAGGTTTCTACTTGTCTAAAGCCCTTTGATGTCTGATATACTGCCAAGCACAAGGTAGGTGCCTAGTACTAAATACCCTAAGGAGGATGGTCTCAGTCTAACCAAACTGCTAATCTGGAAGTAAGTAATTTCTTCCAATCTAAGAAATCAGATTATTCACTTGAAGGTCCCTGATTCCAAAAGAAATAATGAACCCAAGAATAAATTGTAATCCCTGGAGGATTGGGTCCTAATCTTCACACATCCTGCATCCTAATGACCTCTACTGATAAATTTCTTTTAGGGTGGACCCAACTTAAGTAAATCCTTATCGTCTTCCAAAAACAGATCAAGCCACCTTTTGGACATTCCTTTAAAATGTTGAGTTCTGAGGGTGCCTGAGTTGGTTGAAGTTCTGACTCTGGATTTCTGCTCAGGTCATGATCTCAGTTGTGAAATTGAGGCCGGCGCTGGCTCCTTGCAGGATGTGGAGCCTACATAAGATTCTCCCTCTCTCTCCACCCCTCCCACCTAGAAAAGAAGGAAGGAAAGAAGAAAAATAAAATGCTGGTTGTGAAGACTGAGGAAGAAGATGGATGGGAGGCATCTGGCACAGTGCCAAGCACAGAGTTGGCTCTCAAAAATGGCAGCCATTCCTGTGATTAAATCATTACCATCACTCTTCAGCATCACCCCCTGGTCTCATCTACTGAAGGAAAAAGAAGTAGATAATACTGTATTAGTTTTTGAGTTTAATCTACTCTGTGCTGCTATGAGTTTGGTGTACTTTTTCCTTTTTTCAGTTCCAGAAACTGGGGCTGGAGAGGTAAAGTGACATTCCTGCTATCTCACAGTTGTTAGTGGTCCATCTGACTCTAGTCCAGCATGTGTGCCAGGTCAGTTTTAGTCATTGGGCAAACTCAACCCTTTGACCAATCTGCAGAGATGAAGCTCAGGGCTGCCTGGGTGCTTGTTATGTTCCTGAGGAAGGTGGTGGGCATTTTCGTTAGAGTCCCTCTGACAACAAAGGAGGCAGAGGCCAGCTAGGTTTAAGAAACTCCATTGAGGTCAGCCAGACAAGTTGTGGTAGCTCAGGCCACATGCTGTCTATGAAAAGGAAGCCAGTACCTAAAGATTCTCTTGCCAACATTGGGAGGAAGGACGTTCCTGTGAGGAAAGACAGTGTCAGGATTTGCTGCATCAGGTTGGAAGTAAGATGAACAAATGTTTGTGGTGAAAGTGAAGCCATACAAGAGTCCAGGTTTTTGTTTTGTTTTGTTTTGTTTTGTCTTCATTTGGTCTGGATTCTTGTGCTTCTCAATCAGCCCCTGTGCTGAAAGAATGCAGGGAGCTTATCTGGCTGGGCACAAACATGAATTCTGTCCTCCCAAACCCCACCACCTGGATCCCCTTTCCATTTTTGTAGTGATGCCAGTGGCAATGGAAAAGGGAAGTAGTTCAAATTGATTGGGTTTTACTTTGAATGTGCAAATTTTTGCTATTGGGGCCTTTGCTGTAAACCTGATCTCAAAGTTTAAACAGGGCTGTGCCTACCCTGGTATGCAGGGTAAAGCTTGGTATCTTTAGTGGGGGAAAGGGCACTTTGGTGTCCTCATGTCAGCACTCAGATCTTGGTTGCTGTGGGAGGAGATTACATATGGCATCACTGGCTTGTCTAGAAGACTGTGATATGGCCCCAGCAGAGCAAAGCTGGGATGTAAGAGGGGCATGCACGTATCCATGCAAACACCACAGGATGGTTTCTTTTCACAACTCTTCAAGCCTGACCTTTATGTGTCTAGATACTTGAAAGATGGCATCTATGTGGCAGACACCATGCTTCCAGGATTTCCAAGACTGCCAGTGTGACTTTGAGTGAGTTATTTGACTCTGTGGAACTTCATTTTCCTTAAGTATAAAGGGAGGAACAGTGGTGTCCTAGGTTATGATAATACCTGGAAAAGTAGCCAGCATTTATTTAGTAGGTACATGATACGTTCCTAATTCCATCTTTATTTCTTTAGCACTAGTTTCCTTTCCAATGCCCTGGACCACCTAACATGGATGCCTTCCAGATAGCTGATTGTAAGGACAGTGATTGCAATCTGTGTTGGTTTGACTTGCTCTCTTTCCTAAGGCATCCAAGGTCATCTTCTTAGGAAGTCTGAGAGACAGACCTCAGACTGTGTTCATTCTTTTCCAGATGGAAAATGGAAAAATGTGGTCAAGCATCCAAATGTTTGGTCTATAAAACACTCAAAATGTTCAGATGTTTGGTATTGGGAGGGCAGCATGCCATCTAAGCATGTGAGTGTCATAAAGTCACGACTGGCCCAGCCATTGGAATCTTTGGTTTTAATCAGGTAATCCAGGAGAAGTAACCCAGGCTTTGTGGTTTGACTCATTTCTTCTTTTCCCTAGAAAAAATTGTATTTTACCCTTACTCCAGAGGTTAAAAAAGAAGATTGCTTTGAAATTAGTTGATTTGTAGTGGCTGGATGCGATTCTTAGAAATTATAAATATCTGACTTTATGAGGATTCAAATTTGGATACTGGCTGCTTTTTTAGACCAAACTTGGTCCAAAGGAAATTCTGAATTTACCCTAGAGAAAAAAAATTATTTGTTTTCAAGATGATATAGGGTCTTTTTTTTTTTAAAGCTAGATCTTTGTGTATACATTAAGTGAGAAACTTTCATTTTTTATCTTCCTTAGAATATAGTCTTAGTTTCGATGTTGTTCGCAAATGAAAATCATAATATTTTTTTTAAGATTTATTTATTTATTTATTCAGAGAGAGCGAAGAGAGAGGCAGAGAAGCAGGCTCCATGCAGGAAGCCCGACGTGGGACTGGATCTCGGGTCTCCAGGATCACACCCCGGGCTGCAGGTGGCGCTAAACCGCTGCGCCACCGGGGCTGCCCTGAAAATCATAATATTAAATATTTCTCTGAAAAGCAGAAACAGAATGAAAGTCCTAGCATCAAAGCTGCCTTCAACCATGGAGTGGAAAGAGTGCTAAAAATGTGTGATCTACCTGTGGCAGGTTGCTTGCATTGGTGGTCTCAAGCTTTCACTCCTGTCATTGTGAACATTCTGCCCCAATCCTTAATTCCTGGGTCTGCCATGTGACTTGATTTGGCCTGTGGGATGTTAGCAAGTATGACATAGTAGAAGCTTGAAAAATGCTTATACATTGGGGCTTGCTCTTTTGCACTTGAGCTAGCTAAGCGGAATATTACACATGAAATATAGTCACATATTCCCTCATCCCAGCTGATGCCATATGACAGATATGGGAGCCTAGCTGAAAGTAGTCACAGCTAACCAGATGCATAAGCAGGACTGACCAAGACTGTCATAATACCCCAAATGATCCACAGAGTCAGGTATAAATAAATATTAAAATAATTATTAATGATACTAATAGTTATTATTTTAAGCTATTGCTTTTTGGGATATTTTGTTATAGAGCATTATTGTGGCAATTGAGAACTCATACATTGCTGTACACACAGCCCTCTGCTCTGAAAACAAATGGACCTACCTGCTTCAGACTAGCTGTGTCACAAGGTGCATATTAATTTATCTTTAAGGTCACTATTTTCCTCACCTGAAATATGGAGAAAATAAATCCTGTCTTGCTGAATTGTTGATCAACTATGAACTATTGGTTCATTGGTATGAACTACTAATAAATAGTCTCATTAATTAATAGGGACTCTTGCCCTGCTTTTATCTTTATCAAGACCAAAGGGAGTCAGCAAGGCAGTTGATGTCTCATTGGGTCAGTGTATGGTTTTTACAGAGATTCTTTTTAAATCCTTGGGATGAACCCTCCCAGAGAGAAAACACTGAGATGTACTGCTTGGAAAACAAAAGAAAATTTTCAGCCAAGAAATAACCTTTAAATCTGGGATACCATTTTGACCTCATATATATATACATTTTATCTCTGAGAGAGGATAGGGTAGCGGCCAAGGAAACCCAGCAAAATATCTAGACTAGTTTTTTAAAATCCTGAACTTCTGGTTAACCATGCAAGATCTACTGACTGTCTCTTAAGCAAGGATATTTGTGTTGCAGAGGACAACTTACATAGTTTTGGAAGATAATTTCCATTGTCTCAGTGGGTTTATTGAAGTGGATACAAGGAATGAAGCATCTAGAGCTCAATGCCCAGTTGATAGAGTTATGTAACTGGGCCTATTTTTGGGACCCGTCTAGATTTGTGTTTCTGGCTAAGAGATAAGAGAGCTGACCAGTGAGAAATAAGGCCATGTCTCCGCTATGTTCCACTATATTTCCATGCGATGAGAGCTCTTTATTCCATAAATACTGTTCAACACAAGTTTCTATACCTCCATGTTCTGTAGAATTTACCCAGCGTCAGATCCTGCCTGAACATGCTTAATGAATGACTGTTGGATGCATAAATGAATCCAATGAATGATGAATGAATGAATTCTCCCTTGCTACAAGGTGGTGGTCTTGGGGTGCCTGGGTAGCTCAGTCGCTTAAGCATCCAACTCTTGGTTTTGGCTCATTCACCTCATAATCTCAGGGTTGTGACGTCAAACTCCACGTTGGGCTCCATGGTTAGGGGGTAATCTGCTTGAGATTCTCTCTCTCCTTCTCCCTCTGTCCCTCCTGCTGCTCTAAATAGATACATACATAAATAAATCCTTTAAAAATGATAGTCATCCATAGAAATGGATGAGATAATTAATCTTAAGGTACGTACACAGAAAGGGGCTCTAGCCACCACTTTGTCCAGTTCTCTCAAGTGATGAGGATGTTGGAGAGTTGATGTAACTTGCCCTGGGTCACCAGGCAGGTATGTGCAGACTTTGAAGATCTACCTAGGTGCAGGAATCCAGCACTCCTGTGCCATGTTGGCACTCTTGCCATTCTGGTCTGTTGGTCCCTCTCCCGATATTCTCTTTTTATATAGCCAAGTTATAATGTGTGGCCCAGGCAGTGTGCTGGGCTGGTAACCAGATTCCTAGCATTTTAACTTCACTGTATACTGTTTCCTTTGGAAAATTCCTTAAGTTATCAGAGTTTTCCTAAAGTCCTGGATTTCATAGTTATATATATTTGTATACTTATAATTATTATAATACAATATATAAGATATGAGTGTGCATATAATTATTACATAGATATTAATACAAATATGTAGACATAATATCTAACCATTGCTCAAAATGACTTTCTGTGTCAATAGTTAAGCTACTCTCATCCCACTGGTGTGCCCATTTCCATGGTAACTAATGCACTACAAAGTGGGGACACAAGGAGGAACTTGGTGTGGAGGATTAAAAAAAACAACACCACATATGAGCATAAATAAAATGTACCATTGGATGGGGCGCAGGAGAGGTCCATAATGTTTTTATTTGATGCCTGCGTAGGAAAACCCTTGTATCTGACTTACAGCTTTGCTCTTCACTCATAGTAATCAGAGCCTCTGTAGCGTCCGGGGCACCGAATCCTCTCTACAAATGATGTAGGGGAACAGAGAGGTACTGGCATAGGACTTGAACTGAAATGTTAGGATTTTAAATTTTCCATTTGTCTGGAGTCTTAAAAGAATGCAAAGAAGTTCCAGTTTCCCTCTTTGAGCAGGTGCTTGCCTGGTAACTCTGCCTTGCAAATTAGCACCTGCCCACAAGCCTGGGCCTTGTTGGAGAGTAGGCCAGACTCAAGGAATGAACTGGGGAACTACCATGACTATAAGGAGCTGGGGTCCCAGCTAGCCCAATTGGGACTTCTTTCTTCTTTTCCTTTTTTTTTCTGTTATGTTTGGATTTTTCTCTGTCAGTCTGCCTTTTTTTCTTTCATTTCCATCTTCCGTTGGTTTTTCTTTTCTGTAAACGCTTCTAGCACCCCTTCTTGTGACCCCTTACTTTTGGGCTGCCCAAATGGCTGTTCTCCCTGGTATTCTGCTGTGGCAAGCACTTGCCTCACCCTCCCTGTGACACCACAGCTCCCGGAGAACAGCAGCTCTGCCTTCTCCCAAGTCCCAGCACATGAGCAATGGCTGCCTCATTTGTTAGCCTGTCAGTGGTCCTCAAATTTCAGCATGCCTCATAAACTCCTAGGTTTCTGGGCTCCCACTGGATAACTTCTGATTCAGTAAGTCCAGGGTGGGTGGAAAATTTGCAATTCTAACAAGTTCCCTAGGTTATGCTGCTGCTGGTGTTCCAGGGAGCACATTTTGAGAACTATTGATTTGAGTCAAGCATAGACTCTTGATCAAATGAATCTTGTGATTCTCTTTATCTCTCTATCCTTTTTAAAATTAATTAATTAATTTGAGACAGTGTGCATGAGAGGGAAGGGCAGAGGGAGTGGTAGAGAGAATCTCAAGCAGACTCTGTGCTGAGTGTACAGCCCAATGTAGGGCTTGATCTTACAACTCTGAGATTACAAGCTGAACCCAAACAGAGTTGGACACTAAACTGGCTGAGCCACCCTTCTCCCCCTCCTTTTTAAGCAGTGCCTCCCAGACTCATCTTGCTGACAACCCATCAAGGGTCCTGGACAGTCCAGTCCTCCACCCTAGAGCATGGAGGAGCTGGAGGTGGGGAGTCATCAGTGTTGATGTGTGAGTCAAGGCTTAAAGAGGCTGGAGTGAGTATGGAGACTTACCTCCTCTGTTTCAAAAGTACATCCACAGGATGGCTGTTTTTGTATGAAGAAAGTGCTGAAAGAGTCTCATCTCAACTTTCCATGGAGTTTTTGGTAACCAAGTATGTGATTTTACGGGGATCATCTTATCCTCAAAAGAGAGCCCTATGGCATCTCCGAGAACATGAAGGAGTTCATAAAGGCTCATGTCTTATTTCAGCCACTGTTGTAGCTTCAAGGATATATGTGCATCCCAGATGCATGTGCGTGCATATGTACATGTGTGAGTGTAGTGTGCATGTGTGTGTGTGGGAGGGTAGTTAATGCCCCTAGAGCAACTCTGACTCCAGAGGGTCCAAAGCTGGTGGATAAATGCCTAACTGCCTCCTTTCAGGTAGATAATTCTGGGGGGCACTGTGTATGGTTCCCAGTGGGATTGAACCCCTGTTGCTAGCAACAACCTCAGTATATACCCTATCATTGACCTTTCCTCCTCTCTTGTCTCACTCTTTTTTTTTCTTTCTCCCATCCGCACCCGCACCCCCCGCCCAACTCCCCCCAGGGCTTGCCCCCTCCCCGCACCCCTCCCCCACTCTCCCACCCGCCTCCTCCCCACCCTGCCCCACCGCGCAACTCCCTGCCCCGCAGCCCTCTTGTCTCACTCTTAAGATTACTGCCTTAAGTAAATAATCTGTGTCTAAGTCCTTGTCTCAAAAGCCCTTACTTCTAGAGAACCCCAAATTCAGATAGGGGACAGGGTTTGTTAGACCTCTCTGGCAAACAGCCATGAACTTCCATTCTGCTGCCTTTAGACATATCCCCAAGTCCCCAAAAAACCACTGAATGATAGAGAAGGGCAACAAAGACCACAACAGTGGTTTGAACTGGGTGTCATGGAAACCAAGAACTCCATGCAAGGCGCAGGGGCTTCTGTGCATGTGAAGGAAGGAGAGGCTACAGGAAGACCCCTGGCATCAATGGGGGTAGTTCTTCACTATCTGTTTAGGGTATGGGATTTCCAAGTAAGAACTTTGTAAACATGATTCTGCTGCTTAAAAATGCTCCAAAGTCACTGGATTAGGGTATAGAGCCCTCCTTAATGAGGGTGAAAGCTTTTCTCCAAAGCTGTTGTGAACAGCACTCTCCTCTTCATGTTTCTGCTCAGTATTTGTGTTGCCCTTGGCCATAGGAAGTGGATGGCACATCTTTGGGAGCAGGTGGGAAGTTGAGCCTTTAGCTTCATATACTACCTTTCTTTGTGATGGAGCAGGTGAGCAGGTAGGAAGGTATGGGTCCTGATGATGGCCATACATGGAGCCAGCCATCCCTGTTGGGTGAGACCAGGAGAAAAACCTCGCGATGCTGCCTCCCCAGTATGCTTGTTCACCTCAAACCAGGTTAAAGCAATTGTCAGGGACAATAAGGAAGAGGTAGAGAAGTCACAAAAATGTACTACACTGCTGGAACTGGGCTTAGAGAAAAGTCTGAATCCATAAGGTAGAGAAGGATTGGAACTTTGTCATGGTGGATCTGCTTTGCTTACTTAGAAATGTGCACACTAAGGTTAAAAATATATACCTCAGAAAAAATATGTAGAGGACGTGAATGAAATTGGAAAGCATTGGCCAAGGAGGACCTCTCTGGGAGGTAGATCTCAATGTCCTTCCATTTCTAGATGTCAAGTTCCTTCAGGGCAGTGCTTCTCAGAAATTAGCAGAAGGGTATTGGCCTGGCTGCCTGGACTCCACTCCTGGATAGTCTAATTCAGTATGTCTGGGGTGGGTCCTGGCATGTAAATGTTTCTTCTATGTTCCCTAGGTTATTTTGAGGTGCAACCAGGCTTGAGAATTTGCACTACATTAGGGCATACTGGTTTCATTTGTAGGTCATTCATGTCAGGAGCCACTGTGGCCAATTCCAGCATCTTGAAGGCTGTGGGGCAACCAGCTGCGTGTACCCTTCATCCTCTGGTGCCTGGGAGACACAGCAGCCCTCGTGCTCACAATGCAGGGAAGGGGCCAGAACTCTCTGATGGGAGCTTCCTGTGATGGGGACAGAAGAGCTGGTTAAAGCCCAGCTGGACTGAAATAGCTGCCAGTGACCTTGCTTGCAGTTCTTTCATGTCATTTGAAATGTCTCAAGTTCTAAAGTTTCTCAGGGGAGTAATCAAGGCAACCCGCTCTCCTTTCTTCTATAAAGCCATGTACATAACCTCCTCCCTGATGAGATGTTCAAGGACATGTCTGCACTTAGTCCTGTTTCATTTTGGAGAAAATAGAAGCGTGGACCAGGGAAGGCTTTGCTCAAAGTGGAGGTGAGGTCCCAGGGCATGAAGAACCAAGAAGGGAGGGGGAGAGGAAGGAGAGGTCTGTGACGAGAGGGAAAAGGGGTGTGGAAGGAATGAAATGGATAGAGAAATGGAAAAAGAAATGAAGGAAAGGGAGCATGAAGAATGGAAAATTGGGGGATGCCTTGGTGGCTCAGTGGTTGAGCATCTGTCTTTGGCTCAGGGCATGATCCTAGGGTCCTGGGATCGGGCTTCCCACAGGGAACCTGCTTCTCCCTCTGCCTGTGTCTCTGCCTTTTTATGTGTCTCTCATGAATAAAAAATAAAATCTTTTTTAAAAAAAGGAATGGAAAAATGGAAGGCAAGTGACACTGGTAGCTTATTCTAGATTCCACAGGCAGGAACTACAGGGCAGGTACTTTTCTTCTGTATCCAGGTAGGATATGATATCTGCCATTCCCTCTAATTCATGGGGGTGGGTAGAGCTCCAAAAGTGCCACTGACTAGCTGGATCACAGTGGAAAGTACTTTGATCCTTGCCTGCTATATGCAATACCTAGATACTGGGAGGCAAAATGGAAGGAGAGATGTAGGCACCCTGCTTTTTAAAGAAAGGACTGAAATAAAACCAGAGTACAGCCTTCAGTCATTGCTGGTGCCATTATGAACCCAGAGGATGGCAAGTCTATGTGGACTGTGGATAGATAGCTGCCCTCTGTCAGCTATTTCCTTTTGGGACTGTGTTCCTCTCCTGGTATTTGATTCATTGCAGGCTGAAAGATATTTTGCTTGGGATTAGCCATGGTAGCCATGGTTATCTCTTTAGCAATGACTTATTTCTTTTTTTTAAATTAAATTTTTTATTTAAATTCAATTTGTCAACATATAGTATAATACCCATTGCTCATCCCATCAAATGCCTTCCTTAGTGAGCAGTGAATTATTCCTGACTGCTGACTCTCCACATGTTCCTCTGCTCTGAGGGGGTATCCAACTGGCCACCTGGTTCATCAAAGGTTTTGGGTCATTGCTGTTCATTCAATGCGTATGTATTAAGCATCTCTGTTGGGCCAGACACTGTGTTGTTACTGAAGATGGAATGGTGAACACATTCTTGTTCTTTTGGAACTTATGCTCTAGCACATCAGTTGCCAACCCTGCATGTACATTACAGTCACCTCAAAATACCCCTGCCCAGGCCCTGTCTCTGACTTACTGTATCAGAATCTTCAGTGGAAAGCCAACAAATTCCAAGGCTCACCCAGCTCCACTGAGAAAGGATGCTCTCTAAGCATTAGCAATAATTCTAGGATCCTAGAATTCTACCTTAGTCCCTCAGTGGGGACATGAAAAACAGCTGATTTCCCATTTTTGCTCCTATTGATGCTGAATGCTCCTCCTTCCATTGACCTAGACTCAGTGCTCAGACTAGCCATGGGTTCAATTTCTGCAGCTTCAACACCATTTCCTGGGTTTAGCCTCCTAACCCTGAAGCTGGAGTGACCTCTAGCTGTCACTAATTTTTGTGTGGCTTATCAGCTGTTCCATCACCCATGTAACTAACTCCCTGTAATGAATTCCTTGTTTGAAGTGTCTGGGGTGGCTTCTGTTTCCTGAAGGGACACTGACATGCACAAAGTAAAATGTAATGGAAAGCATCTATAAAGTGGCAGATTCTCCTATCCCTTATGAGTGAGGCATTTGGTGTACAGGGATGCAGAGACCAAGGTTGCTGGGAAAAGGGTGTTCATATCCTGCATCTGAAGCATATGGCACAGAACTTCTACCAGGTGGTCCATGGCCTACCTGCATCCAAACCACTTGGGGAGGGCTTCCTGGCTGCCATCTCCAACCTGCTGAGTAAAATTATCTGGCTGGGTTCAGAATTTGTCAATTTAAGGAAGTTTCTCCAGAGGTTGATATGTACCCTGATACATTTAGCTATGCTGCTGTAGAAAGCTACGAATGACCTGAACCTCTCAGAGTCAGCTGTGCTTCTTCAGGGTCCAGTTTCAGTTCCACCTCTAACTTGTCATCTCTCAGAGCAGAATATCTTCTCACCATATGGGACAGCTCCATGAGGAACAAGTGACCTGTGTTGGCAAAACACCAACTACTGTGCATCTCTCTTGAAAATCATGGCATTTTGGAACTGGAGGAGAGGTTCAGTATATGAAAGCAGTGTGGCTTGTCAGAGAGAAAAAGACGTGAAAACTTCAACTCTTTCAGGTCTGCATTACAATCCATGCTCAGGAAACTCGGCAGCATATTGACAGTAACCTTTTCTTGTAGAGTAGCTGTGAAAAGTAAATGAGAGAATAGCTTTCAAAATCCCATCACATAGGAATGCCTGGGTGGCTCAGAGGTTGAGCATCTGCCTTCGGCTCAGGGTGTGATCCCGGAGTCCTGAGATCGAGTACCGCATCTGGCTCCCTGCATGGAGCCTGCTTATCTCTCTCTGCCTGTGTCTCTGCCCCCCCCTCTCTCTGTGTCTCTCATGAATAAATTAAAATAAAATAAAAAAAATCATTGCACATAGTAGACATCAAAAGCAGTATATCCTTTCCCCCTTTTCTTCTTTCCTCCTTCAAATTGATCTAAGAGTCCAGCAGAGGAGACTGAGATCAAGAACTACCTGGGCGTCCACTTGGCTTAGTGATTCCTACTTCTCCTTCCTGTCACGGTAAACTGAGAATTCTGTTGCTTACTATGGATATTTCCTTCTTGTAAACTCCAATGACCCTTACTACTTACCATTGTTGTTTTCCTTAGGTATTTATTGCTTCTTTTCCCAAGCATCTTTAAGATAGGAACTGCGCTCCCCATAGCTTGAAAGCATCTTGCTGGGGGGCGCCTGCATGGCTCAGTCTATTACCGCAGCTGGCTCTTGGTTTAAGCTTAGGTCATGGTATCAGCATCCTGGGATTGAGCCCCACATTGGGCTCCACACTCAGCAGGCAGTCTTCTTGAGTCTCTCTTCCTCTCCCTCGGCTCCTCGCCCTGCTCATGCTCTCTCTAAAATAAAAAATCTTAAAAAAAAACACCATCTTGCTGGGAACATCATATATTTTCACTTATAAATAAGGATTTATTTCAGTGACTCATTCAGTGATGAATACAACCTCTCATATAGGGTTCAATTTGCAAAATGTGTGTCCCCAGAAGTGGAATAAATTATCAGATATTATGCCTGCAATTCAAATAGCTGCCATTAGGTTACAGTATAGTGCTGTGGGATGCTGTTGACATAACTTGGCCTGTCATCAGGCTTAGGGCACTGATGTGGCAATGCACTTGATCTGATACTGGGGGAAAAGACCCTTTATTAAAACAACATTGTAAAGCACTTACCTAATTATCAATTAGCTGCATATCCTATGATTTCTCTGCCCACTTTTTTGCCCCTGGCTCGCAGTTGGTATTTTAAATTACATCTTTTCACTCTTTTCTTCATTTATATTCCATCCACATCTCCAAATAACTCTTGTCGTGCTATGGCCCTTAAATTTTTATTAAGTGCCTATCTGAGTTCACTTACCTTTTAGAGTGAGGTATTTTTTCCTATTTTTTTTAAACCGTATGAATCATTTACTAAGGTTCTCTTCCTTTGGAATAAATGCCTAATCAATACAGTAATATCCTTTCATTTTCCTACAAGAAAATTCCAGACTTTGTATGTGGAAAAGCTATAGCTATTCTGTACTACTAGGCTGTTTTTATTCTTTTTTTTTTTTGGTATATTTTTTATTGGAGTTCGATTTGCCAACATATAGCATAAAACCTACTGCTCATCCCGTCAAGTGCCCCCCTCAGTGTCTGTCACCCAGTAACCCGACTGCCACACCCATCTCCCTTTCCACCACCCCTTATTCATTTCCCAGAGTTAGGAGTCTCTCATGTTCTGTCACCCTCACTGATATTTCCCCCTCATTTTCTCTCCTATCCTCTTTATTCCCTTTCACTATTTTTTATATTCCCCAAATGAATGAGACCATATAATGGTTGTCCTTTTCTGATTGACTTACTTCACTTAGCATAATACCCTCCGGTTCCATCCACGTTGAAGCAAATGGTGGGTATTGTCGTTTCTAATGGCTGAGTAATATTCCATTGTATACATAGACCACAACTTCTTTATCCATTCATCTTTCGATGGACACTGAAGTGTGAACCCACTTTGGCTATTGTGAACATTGCTGCTATAAACATTGGAGTGCAGGTGTCCTGGCGTTTCACTGCATCTGTATCTTTGGGGTAAATCCTTAGTAGTGCAATTGGTGGGTCGTAGGGCAGGTCTATTTTTAACTCTTTGAGGAACCTCCACACTGTTCTCCAGAGTGGCTGCACCCGTTCACATTCCCACCAGCAATACAAGAGGGTTCCACTTTCTCCACATCCTCTCCAACATTTGTTGTTTCCTGTCTTGTTAATTTTCCCCATTATCACTGGTGTGAGGTGGTATCTGATTGTGGTTTAGATTTGTATTTCCCTGATGGCAAGGGATGCGGAGCCTTTTCTCATGTGCTTGTTGGCCATGTCTATGTCTTCCTCTGTGAAATTTCTGCTCATATCTTCTGCCCATTTTATGTTTGTTTCTTTGTTGTTGAGTTTATAAGTTTATAAGTTCTTTATAGATCTTGGATACTAGCCCTTTATCTGATATGTCATTTGCAAATATCTTCTCCCATTCTGTAGGTTGTCTTTTAGTTTTGTGTCTTTTAGTTTTTTTTTTTCTTTTGCTGTGCAGAAGCATTTTATCTGGATTAAGTCCCAATAATTCATTTTTGCTTTGGTTTCCTTTGCCTTCATAGATGTATTTTGCAAGAAGTTGCTGTTGCCAAGTTCAAAAAGGGTGTTGCCTCCTCTAGGATTTTGTTGGATTCTTGTCTCACATTTAGATCTTTCATCCATTTTGTTTATCTTTCTGTCTAGTGTAAGAGAATGGTCCAGTTTCATTCTCTGCACGTGGCTGTCCAATTTTCCCAGCACCATTTATTGAAGAGACTGCCCTTTTTTCCAGTGGATAGTCTTTCCTGCTTTGTTGAATATTAGTTGACCATAGAGTTGAGAGCCCATTTCTGGGTTTTCTATTCTCTTGCATTGATCTATGTATCTGTTTTTGTGCCAGGACCACACTGTCTTGATGACCACAGCTTTGTAGTACAACTTGAAATCCAGCATTGTGATGCTCTGGTTTTCTTTTTCAATATTCCCCTGGCTATTCAGGGTCTTTCTGATTCCACATAATTCTTAAGATGATTTGTTCCAACTCTGAAAAAAGTCCATGGTATTTTGATAGGGATTGCATTAAATGTGTAAATTGCCCTGGGTAGCATTGACATTTTCACAATATTAATTCTTCCAATCCATGAATATGGACTATTTTTCCATCTCTTTGTGTCTTCCTCAATTTCTTTCAGAAGTGTTCTGTAGTTTTTAGGGCTTAGATCTTTTACCTCTTTGGTTAGGTTTATTCCTATATATCTTATGCTTTTTGGTGCAATTGTAAAGAGGATTGACTCCTTAGTTTCTCTTTCTTCAGTTTCATTGTTAGTGTATAGAAAAGCCACTGATTTCTGGGCATTGATTTTGTATCCTGCCACACTACTGAATTGCTGTATGAGTTCTAGCAATCCTTGGGTGGAGTCTTTTGGGTTTTCTATGTACAGTATCATGTCATCTGCAAAGAGGGAGAGTTGACTTCTTCTTTGCCAATTTGAACACCTTTAATGTCTTTTTGTTGTCTGATTGCTGAGGCTAGGACTTCCAGTACCATGTTGAATAGCAGTGGTGAGAGTGGACATCCCTGTCGTGTTCTTGATCTTAGGGGAAAGGCTCCCAGTGTTTCCCCATTGAGAATGATATTTGCTGTAGGGCTTTTTGTGGATGGCTTTTAAGATGTGGAGGAATGTTCCCTCTATCCCTATACTCTGAAGAGTTTTGATCAGGAATGGATGCTGTATTTTGTCAAATGCTTTCTCTGCATCTAATGAGAGGATCATATGGTTCTGGTGTTTTCTCTTGTTGATATGATCTATCACGTTGATTGCTTTATGAGTCTTGAACCAGCCTTGCATCCTGGGGATAAATCCCACTTGGTCATGGTGAATAATCTTCTTAATGTGATGTTGGATCCTATTGGCTAGTATCTTGTTGAGAATTTTTGCACCTGTGTTCGTCAGGGATATTGGTCTATAATTCTCCTTTTTGGTGGGGTCTCTGTCTGGTTTTGGAATTAAGGTGATGCTGGCCTCATAGAACGAGTTTGGAAGTATTCCATCTCTTTCTGTCTTTCAGAACAACTTTAGTAGAATAGGTATGGTTTCTTTAAAGGTTTGATAGAATTCTCCTGGGAAGCCATCTGGCCCTGGACTTTTGTGTCTTGGGAGGTTTTTGATGACTGCTTCAATTTCTTCCCTGGTTGTTGGCCTGTTCAGGTGTTTTATTTTTTCCTGTTCCAGTTTTGGTAGTTTGTGGTTTTCCAGAAATGCGTCCATTTCCTCTAGATTGACTAATTTATTGGCATATAGCTGCTCATAATAAGTTTTAAAAATCATTTGTATTTCCTTGGTATTGGTGATGATCTCTCCTTTCTCATTCAGGATTTTATTAATTAGAGTCTTTTCTCTTTTGTTTTTAAGAAGGCTGGCTAATGGTTTCTATCTTATTAATTCTTTCAAAGAATCAACTCCTGGTTTTGTTGATCTGTTCCACAGTTCTTCTGGTCTCTATTTCATTGAGTTCTGCTTGAATCTTATTAACTCTCTACCTCTGCTGGATGTAGGTTTTATTTGCTGTTCTTTCTCCAGTTCCTTTCAGTGCAAGGTTAGTTTTTGTATTTGAGTTCTTTCCAGTTTTGTGAGGGATGCTTGTATTGCAATTGTATTTCCCTCTCAGGACTGCTTTTGCTGTATCCCAAAGATTTTGAACGGTTGTATCTTCATTCTCATTAGTTTCCATGAATCTTTTTAATTCTTCTCTAATTTCCTTGTGGACCCTTTCATCTTTTAGCAGGATACTCTTTAAACATGTTTAACGTGTTTGAATTTCTTCCAAATTTCATCTTGTGATTGAGTTCAAGTTTCAAAGCATTATGGCCTGAAAATATGCAGGGGACAATCCCAATCTTTTGGTATCTGTTGAGACCTGTTTGTGACCCAGTATGTGGTCTCTTCTGGAGACAGTTCCATGTGCACTTGAGAAGAATATGTATTGAGTTGCATTTGGATGGAAAGTTCTGTAAATATCTGTGAAATCCATCTGGTCCAGTGTATCATTTAAAGCTCTTGTCTCTTTGGAGATGTTGTGCTTAGAAGATCTGTCATTTACAGAATGCGCAGTATTGAAGTCTCCCAGTTAGTGTATTGTTATCTAAGTATGTCTTAACTTTGGTTATTAATTGATTGATATACTTGGCAGCTCCCACATTAGGGGCATAAATATTCATGATTGTTAGGTCCTCTTGTTGGACGGATCTTTTAAGTATGATATAGTCCCTCTTCATCTCTTACTACAGTCTTTGGGATAAACTTTAATTCATCTGATATGAGGATTGCTACCCCTGCTTTCTTTTGAGGACCATTTGAATCGCAAATGGTTTTCCAACCTTTCATTTTCAGGCTGGAGGTGTCCTTAAGTCTAAAATGAGTCTCTTGCAGACAGCAAATAGATGGCTCTTGCTTTTTTATCCAGTCTGAAACCCTGCAGCTTTTGATGGGATCATTAAACCCATTTACATTCAGAGTTACTACTGAAAGATATGAGTTTAGTGTCATCATAATACCTATTCAGTCCCTGTTTTTGTGGATTGTTTCTCTGGGCTTCCTCTTTCTTTTACAGAGTCCCCCTTAATATTTCTTGCAGAGTTGGCTTGGTGGTCACATATTCTTTCAGTTTCTGCCTATCTTGGAAGCTCTTTATCTCTACTTCTATTCTAAATGAGAGCTTTGATGGATAGAGTATTCTTGGCTGCATATTCTTCTCATTTAGGACTCTGAATATATCCTGCCAGCCCTTTCTGGTCTGCCAGGTCTCTGTGGAGAGGTCTGCTGCTTATCTAATATTTCTCCCCATATAAGTTAGGGATCTCTTGTCTCTTGGTGCTTTAAGGATTTTCTCTTTATCTTTGGAATTTGCAAGTTTCACTATTAAATATCAGGGTGTTAAATGGTTTCTATTGATTTTATAGGGGGAATATCTCTAACTCCTGGATCTAAATGCCTGTTTCCCTCCCCAAGTTAGGGAACTTCTCAGCTATGATTTGTTCAAATATGCTTTCTGGTCCTCTACCCTATCGGTGCCCTCTAGAATCCCAATTATACATAGATTTTTCCTTCTGAGGCTGTCATTTATTTCCCTTAATCTTTCCTCATGGTCTTTTCATTGTTTTTCTCTTTTTTCCTCAGCTTCCTTGCCATCAACTTGTCTTGTATGTAACTCAGTTTTTCTTCTGCTTCATTAACCCTCATTGTTAGAACCTCCAGTTTGGATTGCATCTCGTTTAATTGATTTTTAATTTTGGTCTGATTAGATCTAAATTCTGCAGTCATGAATTCTACTGAATCCTTTATGCTTTTTTCCAGAGCCACCAGTAGCTTTATATTCATGCTTCTGAATTGGCTTTCTGACATCGAATTGTAATCCAAATTCAGTAACTCTGTTGCAGAGTACTCTTCTGATTCTTTCTTTTGTGATTAATTCTTCTTTCTATTCATTTTGCTCAGTGCAGAGTGGCTGTATGAGCAGCCTGAGTCAAGAATATCAACCATTACCTAAGTAAATTTAACCCTGGATGATTTTGCCGAGGTCAGAGACCAGAAATTAAAAACAAAGATCAGAAGAAAATAAAACAAAAGGACCACTAAAGTGGAAAACAAATTTTAAAACAAGTAATAAAAAATAAAAGGCCAGAATCCTAAAGAAGTAGAGAAGAAAAAAAAAAAGAAAGAAAAAGAAAAAAGAAAACAAAAAGGGAGAAGACAGAAGTGGGGGAATGGGAATTGGTGGTGGTGAAGAAGTTGTAGTGGAGGGAGAATGTAGTCTACCTTAGGGGTTCTAGAGGGTACTCCTCTTGTTTTTGAGTATTTTAAGTTCTGTATTTTAGAAGATGCTCAGTCCCAAATTTATTTAAACCAGAAATACTTGTAGAGGGCTCCAACATTGACCACCAAAACATAAATGAGAGAAAAGAGGGGGGCAGAATGGGAATGAGGAATCTCACAGAATGAACCTGCACGGTATACCCCTTGGTTCTGGGTGCACACTGGTCATGTTTTAGAAGGTATTAACTTCCTCCATTGTAGAACAATTTAAGGCAGAGAAAACAAAAAACACAAAACAAACAAACAAAAAAAAACTCTATATCTTGTATATCTCCCAAAATTAAGCTGAGTACGTTGAAGGGAATCTAGAAGTGCAAAATGTATCTAGGACCTGTAATTGTAGAAATATGAAAGTTAAAAAGCAAGAATCTTAAAAATGAAGAGGTGGTAAAATATTATAGTTAAGGTGAGAAAAGAGAAAAAAGTTAGGAATTGACAGTCTGATATAAAAACGAGTTGTACTGGAAAAAGGAAGAAAAGGAGGGGTACCCTCTGGTTCTATATATCATAAATCCCTCGACTTCCTCTGGAGCTTTCCAGCACTGCTGAGTCAAGAACTTGCTCTTCCCCTGTCCTTCCAGCTGGTCTTCTCGGGGAGGGGCCTGCTGTGCTGATTCTCAGGTGTCTGCACCTGGGGGTGATGCCCCGCTCCCTGCCAGTGTGAGCTCTTTACCCCGTGAGGCCTCTGTTCCCTAGGGCCCCGCTCCATCTCAGGCACAAGGTGACACCAGGAGGAACGACAACACTGGTGGCGGCCAGCTCTCCAGCCCTGGAGTCAGCTCCCGCAGTAACTACTGCAGCTCCCAGTCTGCACTGGCCGGGATGCTTCCAGGGCGGGGGGCGCTGATCTGCACAGCTCGGGGGTCCTGGTGGCAGGAGCCTCCCGCTGTCCTGGGCCCTCCCTGCCTCCACCTGTCCTGGGGGGAGCGCAGGATCCTGGGCTGTGCCCCGCCCCCGGCGCCCTGGGATCCGGGCTGCGCAGCCCCCTCTGCCCAGGGCCCCCTCCTGAGCTGCTCCCGGGGCCCCGCCGGGCGCTCCAGCCCTTTACCGCGCTCAGCCCGCGGTGTGCGGCGGCTGTACCCCGGGCGCACCTCCTCTGCTAGTGACCCCGGGAGACCGGGGGCTCCAGGCCCCTCCTGGGGCTCTGCCCGAGTTCCCTGCGAGCGCCTTTCTGTCCCAGAAGAATCCAGTGCCGATTTTTAAAGTTCCTGCTTCTCCGGGGCTGGGCTTCCCTGTCCCCGAGGCTCTCGCTGTGGCCTTAGACGGCTCCTCGCGGGGGTGGCACCTCCCCCACTTGATTCTTTTTAATTTAATTTTTTGTCCACCTTCCTACCTTGTTAGAAGCAAAAACTCTTCTCTCTGTAGCGTTTCAACTGTTCTCTCTTTAAATCTTAGGCCGAATTCGTAGGTTTTCAGGATGATTTGAATGTTACCTAGGTAAGTTGGTGGGGACAGGTGACTTGGGGACCCTACTCCTCCGCCATCTTGCCCTATCCCGTTTTTCTTCTTTAATATTTGAAATGGAGCAAAACAGAGCATGTATAGAGAGAGCATGAACTTTTTGATATGTGTGACCAAGGGTTTCTTCATAGTGGCCCCACAAGAACTTTGGATTAATGAGACACACAACTGTAATGGTTTTCCTAACACTTGCATATAATATTATTACAAGGAAAACCTCTCTATCAAAATGCAGTCTGAAAAATTTTTGAGTGTGAGAAAGTGTGTGTGTGAGAGGGGGGATGAAGTTCAAGTACAGAAGTCAGTGTCTGCCCATAAATGCCTTCATGCCTTATGGAGCTCATTCCTTATCCTACCATCCTTGAGTTCTGAAGCCTGATCCTCTCTCTGCCTATTTATTCCTTGGGACATCATCTCTAAGAGAAGAGAGAGAATCCATTTCTCATGCATGAAAACACAAACATCATTTACATGGTGCCTAGTAGAAAGCCCCAGCTTTGAAAAGGTTCCTGTTGAAAGGAGGGAAGGCTAGTGAAAAATACCAATAGGGGTACTAATAGCGGATGCCATTTTGTGGCAGCTGGCCTAGGAGTTTTGTATACATTATATCCCAGCCCCATTTATCATCCCATTCTCTTGCTATGTAATAAATCATCCCAAAACTGAGTGTCTTAAAACCCTAAAATAAGTTTTATAAAATTTAAAAATCAATTTTATTATAGCTCATATTTGTGGATCAGAAATTCAGGTGATGAAGTCTCAATAGTTCATTTTTGCTTTTGTTTCTCTTGCCTTCATGGATGTATCTTGCAAGAAGTTACTGTGGCCAAGTTCATAAAGGGTGTTGCCTGTGTTCTCCTCTAGGATTTTGATGGAATCTTGTCTCACATTTAGATCTTTCACCCATTTTGAGTTTATCTTTGTGTCTGGTGTAAGAGAATGGTCCAGTTTCATTCTTCTGCATGTAGAAACAGTCAGCAAAACTAAAAGACAACCTACAGAATGGAAGAAGATATTTGCAAATGACTTATCAGATAAAGGACTAGTATTAAAGATCTATAAAGAACTTATTAAACTCAACAGAAAAAAAAACCTCAACAGTTTTTTTTAATAAATAAAATATTATTTATTACTGTTTTTAAATAAACAGTCCAATCATGAAATGGGCAAAAGACATGAACAGAAATCTCACAGAGGAAGACATAGACATGGCCAACAAGCACATGAGAAAATGCTCCGCATCACTTGCTATCAGGGAAATACACATCAAAACCACAATGAGATACCACCTCACACCAGTGAGAATGGGGAAAATTAACAAGCAGGCAACCACAAATGTTGGAGAGGATGTGGAGAAAGGGGAACCCTCTTGCACTGTTGGTAGGAATGTGAACCGGTGCAGCCACTCTGGAAAACCGTGTGGAGGTTCCTCAAAGAGTTAAAACTAGATCTGCCCTATGACCCAGCAATTGCACTGCTGGGGATTTACCCCAAAGATACAGATGCAATGAAACGCCGGGACACCTGCACCCTGATGTTTCTAGCAGCAATGTCCACAATAGCCAAACTGTGGAAGAAGCCTCGGTGTCCATCAAAAGATGAATGGATAAAGAAGATGTGGTTTATGTATACAATTGAATATTACTCAGCCATTGGAAACGACAAATACCCACCATTTGCTTCGACGTGGATGGAACTGGAGGGTATTAGGCTGAGTGAAGTAAGTCAATTGGAGAAGGACAAACATTGTATGTTCTCATTCATTTGGGGAATATAAATAATAGGGAACGGGAATAGAAGGGAAGGGAGAAGAAATGTGTGGGAAATATCAGAAAGGGAGACAGAACATAAAGACTCCTAACTCTGGGAAACGAACTAGGGGTGGTGGAAGGGGAGGAAGGCGGGGGTTGGGGGTGAATGGGTGACGGGCACTGAGGGGGGCACTTGACAGGATGAGCACTGGGTGTTATTCTGTATGTTGGCAAATTGAACACCAATAAAAGATTATTAAGAAATAAAAAAAAAGAAATTCAGGTGAGGCTCAGGCATCCAATTATGCACGACACCCATCAGTTCAAGTCATTTGATTGTTGTCAAGGGGTGGATGGCCTGATCTGGAGGGTCTAGGTGGCTTTATCCTTTATCCAGGGACTTGATGGTATGGCTGGAAAGCTGGACGCAGCTGGATGGTTGACCAGAGCACCTACACAGCACCAGTGTGTAGATTGGCGCTCTCAGAAAGAATGTTCCAAGAGATCCATAAGGAAGCTGCAATGCTTCTTCTGATCTCACCTTTCCATGGAATCCCCAGAACATAATTCTCTGCCATGTTCTCTAGGTCAACAAGTCACTAAGAAAAGCCCTGTTACAAGGAGGTGGGAATTAGTTTGCACTTCTCTCTGGGAGGCATAGCAAAGGGTGTGTGGACATTCCTCTCTCCCTTACCCTTTTTACATTTCCTTTTATGTAGCAATTATCACCTCTGACTTACTATATAATTTACTTATTATTAGGTTTACTGCTTATTGTTCATCTACCCACACTTAAACATGAGCTCCACAAGGGCAAGTGTCTTTGTCTGTTTTCTTCACTGGCATGTCCTAAGCACCTAGAATAGTGTCTGAAACATAGTAAGTGCTCAATTAATAATTGTTGGATACAGAATTATTTCATTTAATCTTCTTATTGCCCTTCAAGAAAGGAACTAGTATTATCACAATTTCTCAGGTGAGAAACTGAGGCACAGAGATGGGAAGTCACTTGTTTGAAGTCTCACATAGCTAGTGCATGGAAAAGCCAAGACTTGAACCTCAATCTCTCTGATGTACTTTTAGATAAAAAACTAATTCAGGAAAGGAATCCAGCACACAAGAGAGCAGGCAAAGAAATGTACTCATGGATTTTCCTTACTTCTTAAGCCAAATCGATGACTGGCTTAGGATCCATGGTTTTCCCTTGAAATGGTTTATCTTATGTGCTGGCTTCACCTTCTTTTTACCAGACAGACCTATGGGAAGACTGCTGTGGAAAATTGAGTGTGGGGTGAGCTTGTTGCCTCTCTCCCAGCACTGCTGGCACTGATAGTCCAGGACTCTTGGATGTGGAAAAGGCTCTTCATTTGATTGTGAAATCAAGCCAGGCTCAACTGTGATGAGCAGCAGCTTTCTGCATTCCTGTTGAATAATTCTGTGTAATATCCTCCTGGCTATATTTAGACATTACACATGGTCTCTGTTGGTTAAGACAATGAGACAAACTAGAGGACAATGTCACAAAAGCCACCCCATGCAGGCAGAGCCCAATGTCTGCAGTCACACTGCCTTTCTTTTCCCATCCCCCCTCTCCTCCCATTGCAAATTTTATGTTCTGCCCCCCACACCCTTCCCCACACCCAGACATCTCCAGGGAAAAGCCAACCTCCCTGGACACTTTTATTTTGTCATCTCTGGAACCGCTTCAGTGAAATGACATCATATGACCTTGTCAAATCCTATGAAATCTTTTCCTATCTAAATATAAGTATTTTGGTACATGTGATTTCTTTCAGGATGGAGGGGCCGGATTCTGGCAGTTGGAGAAGTTCTCTATGGCTTGTCTTGTGGTTCTCCTTTGTCCCAGCTCTGTCCTCCCGCCCCCATCCCCATTGTTTCCTTTGCTAGATGTAGCCCCGTGTGGGGGCCAGCCTGAAAGTGATGCTTGGTGATGTGGGGCCCCTGTGGGCAGAGCAGAGCTGGGCCATACCAAGTGGAAGATGAGAAGCATGGCTGAATGGGGGATGTGTGTTGTAGCTGGGGTCGCAAATAGGGCCTGCCCTAGGGTGGAGCCCTCCCCTGAGGGCAGAGCCATGGGTCACACTTTTTTTTTCTGTCACCATATTCCTCTCGGCCCACTTAAAAAAAATTGAGGTAAGATGAAATTCACCACCACTATTTCTAGAACATTGCCCTCATCCCGTGGAGGATCCTGTACCCATTAGGACTCATTCTCCTCCCCCAGCATGTGGCAAACCCTAATCTGTTCTATGACTGTGTGACTCTGCCTGTTCTGGACGTTACATGCAAGTGGACTCATAGAGTGTGTGTTGGCCAGTTTCTTGTTCCCTCTTTTAGGGTGACAGTGAGCTCAGGTCAGGGGTGATCTGCTGATATTTTCTGTCAGCTGTCTGAGGCTTCCCACGAGCGACACTGGAAGCCACTCAGCTCTCCTGATGCTCAGGAACAGGGCCTAGGGGAGGATGCTCCCTTCCTCCATGTTTTGGATGGACAAGTCAAAGGTACTTGGTTGCTCATGGCAGTGACCAGCTCAATAAGGCACCATTGGGTGGCATTCATCCCCTCTCAGGGCTGCCAATCCTCTTCCATGAGCTGACTGCCTCACCTCTGCAAACAACAAACTGAACAACAAAAGCAACTTCCTGCCTGTGAGCCCTTTCTCAGGCACTGCTTTTTTGGGGGTGATGGGGAGGCAGGCCCCAGAAAGGAAAACTCCCAGAAAGAGACTTTGCAGCCTTTGGACACAGCTGTCTGGGCCAGTGTGGATAGGCAGAGGGGGTGAATGCAAAGGCACCGGGGTCTTTCTTGCTTCTAGCCTAGCTCTGCTCCTCAAGGGACTCTGCATAGCCCTTCCCATCCCTGTGCCTCAGTCTCCTTATCTGTAACATGGATCAGTAATACGTACTACCCTATAAGGATACAGTGAGGTATCTGTGACCAGTGATGCATGCAGGGCCTGGTCATAGCAAGCGCTGATGGAATTATCAGGCCCCTTGAGCTCCAATACTCTACTGAGCAAAACAGATCTCCAGCCTCGCCCTACTTGAACCCTCCCTGTACCCAACCGTCTAGAGCTGTGCTGTCCAGGCGGTAGCCACATGTGCCTCTTTAAATATAGAAATTATTTAAAATTAATCAAATAAAAAATTCAATTCCTCTACAGCATTAGCTGCCTTTCAAGCACTCAATGACCCCACATGGCTAGTGGCTCTCACATTGGTTGGCACAGATACAGGGCATTTCAGTTATCAAAGAAAGTCTTTTAGACGGTGCTGCTCCTGATGCTCTGAGCTATTCATTCTTTAAATCTTTCCTGTCCTTTCCCACCCCCATGCCTTTGTTCGTGGCCTTCCTCCTGTCTGGATTGCCCATCCATTGGCTATTTCCTCTCCCCCAAATGTCAATATCCCTCTGGAAGTTGAGGGACCTCCGCGCTCTGATCAGCATCAGCCCTGGGCTGTCAGGGTCAGCTGGCAGCTGGCCCTGCTCCATGCTGCCTAACCTCAGCTGCACTGGGGTCCTGGCTGCCACTGTGGCTCACGTTCTGCTCCACATGGGTTTGTTCTGTGTGCCAGGCTGGGGTACAGCAGCTGTCATTGGGAGGGTACTGTTCTCACAGTGATGGTAGATGTCCAAGAGGCTGGGGACAGACACACTGTCACTTCTGCTCCTATCCCATTAAGTAAAGCAAGGCTGTGACTGAGCCCAGATCAGGGGCAAGAAGTCTCCTCTGCCTTATGGGAAGCACTTGAAAGTTGAAAGACCAGGGGTATGGATACAGGGAGGAACACAGAATTGGAGCCAATTGCTTTATCCATGATTTAGGAAGCCACTTTCCCTCTTTCAACTTAATGACTCAGCTGTCAGTTCTTGGACTTCCAAGGGGCTCTTCCTAATTCTTTTCCCCCCAACTCTGTTGGTGCCCCATGGTCACGATGACTCTTTCTCCATCTCCCTCCACATCACACTTCTGTGGACACCACTATCCCTTTGATTGTTGGGCTCTCAGCTTCCAGGAATGCATTGCCTAAAAATATGAATCGCTGAGAATTAATACTTCCGTCAAGATATTTGCAGGCTGACCCAGGATCATATTTACTCAGATCAGTGAGTCTTTACCGATGTGTTATAGGTGATGTGAGAGGTATTTGGGGGCTCTGTTTATCGTCATCTCTTTGTTGATAAACAGGAGCTCAGGCCAAGGACATTTCTCCTGCAAGGAGCTCATTAGGGCACTGGTCTGGGAGTCAGGAGACCTGGAGTGGGCTCCAGCCCTGTCAGGTCACCTTTGGAAATGTTCCTCCCCATCTCTCAGCTCCAGTTGTCTTATACGTCGACTTATATGTCTTATATGTCTCAGCTCCAGATGTCTTATACATCTGTCCCCTGATGGCCCTGAGATATTATGGTCCTGAATCCTCATTCTGTCCCTGGTTGGGCAGCAGTTGGCCTTGAGAGGATGTGCCCTGCTTTATGATTGCTGTGTCTACAAACTTTTCCAGCCTCTGACTCTTGTTCTCTGCCAAAGAAGCAGACTTCTATCAAAAGAATTTCAGGGTCTACTTTTCCCAGAAGGTGTGGCTGTAGAGACCCCAGAGTGGACTGGGCCATGCATGGACACTACTTGACCTAGAATTCATTGACCTTCATCAGAGTGGGAGAAGACCTCACTGGGCATCGGTGCCATTTTGTAAACTGAAGTCCAACTCAATCAGATCCTAACCATGTTCCCAGGGCAAGTTCAGGTTACCCCCAAGGCACTGGGCTTTAGCAATACAGAAGGCCCTGAAACTGGCTTCCAGGCCTTGTGCCCATCCCTGCTACACTCACTCAAGTTTCAGAACAATAATGTTTCATTTTTTGCAGACAAATCCTGGGCTTTTCTTTCCCAGGAATCAAACTGACTAACATCCAGAATGATTCGCTACTGGTTTAGAAGTTCGTATTTGGAGACAAGGATGTTTCTGAAAAGGGCCCAGAAACAGCTGGAGAAAATAATCTGTTTCATTGCTTGCCTTGGACAATAATGGAAGCAGGCAGAATGACCCATGGCTTCTGGGGAAGACTGCTCCCTGAAGGACCCTTACCTGGGCAGCACTTCTCCAGCAGCATTTGCCTGGATCAGGGTGTCTTCATCAGGCTGGGAACTAGATGGGAGGTTTGGAGAGGGAGGTTGGGGGAAAATGGTTTGGGGGATGCTGAAGGATGCAGGTGCTCTGGTCAGACAGGTGGATGCCAGAGCGGGGTACATTCAGACTGAGACCACTGGAAGGAGCAGGAGAGGAGAGGAGGCAAAGTATTATCATCTCAACATGTAATCTATATAAAGGCTTTTAATGAGCTATTTTATTCTTTCTTTTTTTGCACAAAGTTGTTGAAATTTGGTGTGCATTTCACCCTTACCAACACATCTCAGCTGGGACATGTCACATTTCAGGTGCTCAGCAGTCACATGAGGCCATGGCCTTCATACTGGACAGTGTAGTTCTAGAGGCACCCATGGAGTTTGATGGAGGCTGGGTGGGAGCACTCCAGAGAAGCCCCCTGGTCAGAGTTGACTTCAAGGACAAAGTGCCACCAGAGCGGGACCTCCAGACACAAATGCTGCACCACCAAGTTTAAACCCCAGGGGGTGTTCTTTTCCACGAAGTGCTTTCAGGGAGCATCTGGTGACCCTGGGGGTTAGGCAGGCAGAGAAGGAGGGAAGGGTGTGCCTGCAGAGGAAATTATCATAGGGTAAGGGCACAGATCCTCCAGCACTGCCACCTGTTTGATGGAACTGCAAGCACCTGCCATGGGGAATGAGGGGGCCAGTGGGGGTTGGACTAGGGAGAAGGGAGAGCAGGTTATGGCAGGCTTCGTGTGCCACTCCAAGGAGACGGAGTTTCATTCTACTGCTGATTCGGAGTTGTGATGAGGTAACATTGACCAGGGCTTGCTTTTCAGTGGACGACTCAGGCAGCCACAAGCAAGCTGGGGAGGAGCCGAAACAGAGGGAACTCTCACATAAGCAGGAGAGAAATGTTGAGGGGCTGGGCTGGGGCAGAGGGTGAAGGGGAGCATGGGTGTGCAGCAAAGAGATCCAGGACCTGACACTGGGGAGGTGGATATCAGATTAGAGTGAAGCTGAAGGAAGAATCCAGCAGGCCCCCATCTGCAAGGGTATGTGACTTTCCTGTAGAAATCTCCAGCTGCCTGGGGCAGAAGTAGAGGGTCAGGACTTTGGGGCACACCATGTCTGCTTCATAGAAATAAAGGCACTGATTTGACACCAAGGGGCAGCTAGAAGCACCTCAAATCTCCTTGCCACTTGCGTTATATGCTCCCAGAACAAATGATCTGCCTTCCTCTGTCCTCTCATCTCCCTGAAGTTCCAATGAACATGCCGGTTTCTTCCCATTTTTAGTTCTCCCTATGGCCTGCTGTTGTATTGGGAACATCTTTCCATGGAGTCACCTGGAGGTACCCCTTCCAGAACACCTGTGGTAACGAGAAGCATGCAAGACAGCTCCAGCATGGCTCCTTCTGGCTGAATTTGCCACATGTAGTGACAGTCCTGGTTCCACTCACACCAAAGCACTCCCCTGCTGTGAGGGGTTTGAGATTCCACATTCCCAACAAACTCCCGGCAGCCTTTGCTTGGAGTATGAGAGGCCAGAGCCAGGATCCTCAGCCTTGGCTGTTCATCACAGAAGCAGCTGGAGAGACTGAGATGCCCAATGCCTGGCTGCACTCCACACCAATTAAAGCAGAATATCTGGAAATGGGACCCAGCCTGAGTCATTTTTAAACATTTCTACTGCTCCCTTGGAATCCAGCCATATGGGAAGAAGTGTACAGTCTCTAGCTGGAGAGAAAGGGGCTGGAGTGTGAGACACCAATGTCAAAAGAGAGGCCACAGAAAGGAGAACCCAGTCCCAGATGTGAGCCATTGCAGCTAAGGGCTCAGAAACAATTGAGCCTGACCAGCCCCAGACCAGCTGCTCCAGCCAACACCACATGGAGCAGGGATGAGCTGTCCCCACAGAGCCCTGCCTGGATTCCTCACCCATAGCATCATATTTTTAAGTCATTAAGTGTTTTGTAAGCCACTAAGCTTGGAGCAATTTGTTACACAGTCGTAGCTAACTGATACAACATGCAGGACCCTGGGTGTCTTCCTTGAGAGTAGGACCTATTTTGGTTTATAAGCCCTCCATGCTTAGCATTTAAGTTGAAATTCGGAGAATACTGGAGAAATGCTGAATGCCAGGGAAAGGCCAAAGTGAAAATCACGGTGTTGTCCAGGCCAATTAAAGTCAGGAAGTAGTTTGTTGTTTGGACATATATTCAGTGAAAATCAAAGCAAAATAGACGAGGCTCCCTTCCTTCCCTTGAAGAGCAATCATCCTTCTGCTGGCTTCAACTGACTCTTTCTGTTTCTCCCCATTTAGTGCATTCCTCATGGTTCCAGCTTCCAGACATAGCCTGGCCATCGGAGCAGTGATCAGTGAGGGGTAAATGGCTTCGGGGTCCACAAGATGCTCAGCTTGGCTTCCTGTGATGAGGCTTTCCAGAACTCAACTCCACCACAGTTCTGGGTCCTGTGCTTTTCCCAGGGCCTGTGGCTCACCCATCATTGCCAAAGATGCCAAGACTGGGGGCCTCAGACCTCCCTGAAGGTGAGGGATTGGTGAGTGCCCCAGGTGGCCCAGGGAAGGAGTGGGCAGCAGAAGTCCAGAAGAGGAGCATTCCCACACCCCACCAGGCAGATATGGGAGGCTTTGAGGGTAGCAGCTCCTGGTCAGGCCGGCCTGACCCTGCTCTGAGACATAGGCACAGCTTGGGGATGTGGTATTGGAGATGCGGCCTTAGCTCCTCTCAGGGGGTCTTGTCAGGGATCTTCTCTCAAGCCCCAATGCCTGCTGCTGCCTCCAGAATCATCTCTGCTAGCCATGAGGAATGATGGCCCAAGGGCTGGGCTTAGGGTTGGAGGGGCGGGATCTGTCCTGCCCTCTACCCCAGGGTGGATCTAAGGCTGCAGCTTTCCTTTGTCTTTTTCCAGCAGGTTCACATTTTCTTCCAGAGAGCAGTCCCAAAGAAAACACCCACTTGGCACCTCACTGGCCTCCAGCCAGTACCAGGCGCTGGGCCGTGTTCAGGGTGGACTGTGAAGACCTCTTGGGAACATGGAGGCTACTGGGTGGTACTGTTCAAAGTGGCCCACGGGCTGGTGCCAGGCCATGAGCTCTTTGGTACCAGCTGGTGACAAGACGAGCATTTAGAAACTTTCATGGCACTTAAACATTGCTGTGACATCTGTGCCTGTGGCTTTGTATTTTACAAAAGTATTAGTTCACGATGGACTGGGCGGAAATGGAATAAAACAGATCCATCACTGTGGAGAAGAAGTGGTGCCCCAGGAAACTTGGGCCATGTGGACAGCAAGAGAACTGTTTCCGGGAAGCTCCCATCCACCGCATGCCCTGGGTTTTATGCTTACGAAGCAGTGAGGAAGGTGTTCAGTTCCCCAGTGTTTCCACTGGCTCCGGGGTCAGCCCTCATTCTCTGAGGTCCTGCCATCTTTGTGGCTCTCACCATATGGCTTTCAGGCCAGCAGTGTCAGCAAGACGGGAACCTTTAGAAAAAGGCACATTCTTAGGTCCCTCCTGAGACCCACCGCATCAGGACCCCTGGGCCCAGCAGCCTGCTTCCACAAGCCCCCCAGAGCATTCTGGTGCTTGCTTAAACGTGGCATTAGAGATGCTTTTATGCTGTGCTTCCTTTGAATGGGTCACTCTTCTTCACAACTATATTCTAAGCTCTTTGAAGGCAGAGGTCCAGAATTCTCCTTCTGCTGCAACTCCCACAGCTGCTAGCCTAGCATTGAGATTGGAGCTGAATAGACCAACCAGTGATATATTCTTTGTCTTCAAGTTCATCGCAATGGCTGTGCCCATTATACAACTGGGCAAACCAAGCAATGGAAGGAACTCTATAAGACTGATTTTAGGGACCAGAGAGTGGAAGATTTGGGGTGATAATTCTCTTCTCCTTTCTCCTTGGCATTGCTTCTGCCAGGAGCCAGTTTTGGCCCTTTATAGGGCCTGCCAGGTCTTCTAAACTAAAACAAAATATTGAGGGTATACTGGAAGGAAGTGACTAGCTCTGTTGACAGTTTGTGCACCCAGAGAACCCTGACATTCGTGGACGTCATTGCTCTCTGCAGGCAAAACAGGCAGCTTGGGGCATTTCTCATGTGAAAGGATACTGAAACCATCTGTTCTAGAACCTCCCACTGGCCCCGAGGTCATTAAGTGGTATTATGGCACATCTCTTCAGAGCACTTAAGGAGTGGGATCCCCCAATCCTGGTGGTGGCAGGGACTCCAATGGCAGGGTGGGAGGTGGGCCCCTGTGGCCTTGCTGCCCCCCTGGGGTCGGATCTGGGGGAGTGAGCGTACCGTCTTGATCTGGGTCTCTAGCTCTGTCCTGCTGATGGCCTGCTGAAAGGAGGGACAGAAGGAGGGGTTTGGAAAGAGTATATCTGAGCTGGAACATTTACTGTACTTACCAAATGACAAGTTGTGGTAATATGTCAGGAGAGGTCCTGGGACAGACCTATGGCAACAGCTGGCTTCTGTGTTGAGGACTCTGACACTGCACTGGGCCTGACCCCAAGTTCTCACTTCTTCTTCCCATAGAAGATGGCCTTGGACTTGGGCATGTCATGGATGCTTCTAAAACAAGGCCTTCTTGGCTCCCCAAACCCGTGTGGTCAGCACAGGAGAGTGGGCTGTCTCTGGCAGAACTTGGGGGAAAGTTCCATGCAAACCGGGCCTCTTGGCAGGGCGGCTCTCATGTCCTCCACCTCTGCACTGCTTCCTTCTATGAAGATTGTTAGGTTTTTTAGTAACTAAATGGAAATGAGACCGCCAAGGCAAGCGAGGGTCCAAGAACAGATTTTATTGCAGGCACCCTCGGGCGAGGTTCCACGACTCACCGGGGGAAAGAGTGAGTTGGGGAAGTCGCGCCAAGACAAGGTGGTAGGGGGTTTACATAACGTTGTAAGGCAGAACGGTTTCCTATTGGTCGGCTCATATGCAAAGGAAGGATTGCAATCCAACCAGTCAGAGTGACCCTCACTATGCAAAGGGAGGATTGCAATTCGGCCAAAGGTGACTTCCTCCTCTGGGGTTTGAAGGGCATTGGGTTCGGCTGGGGAAGTCCAAAGGAGAGGTCTAAGGGTCTGTGTCAAGCTGTCAGCAGGTCATTGGTCCATTGACGTCCCAAGTGGAGATGGTGACAGGAACCTCAGCCATTTTGGGGTATCTGCCATCTTGAGGAGTTTCCCTTCCCGCCTGGCCCCAACAAAGATATGATGCTCTTGGGGCACCTGGGGGGCTCAGTCAGTGAAGCGTCTGCCTTTAGCTCAGGTCATGATCTCAGGGTCCTGAGATCCAGCCCCACTTTGGGGGGAGGGTCCCTGCTCAGCGGGGAGCCTGCTTCTCCTTTCCCTCTGCCTTGTTGCTCCCCCTGCTTGTGCTCTCTCTCTCTGTCAAATAAATAAATAAAATCTTTATATATATATATATATATATATATATATATATATATATATATATATATATATATATAAATGCTCTGTGGCTCCAGACAACTGTTCTGGAGGAGGTAACACCCAAAAGCAAGTGTCCCTCAGACTCTGTGTTTGCCCCCTCCTGCTCTGCGTAGTGTGGGGAACAAAGTCAGGACATCAAGTATTGCAGGGCACTTGTGACTCACTGCTTGCTTGACACTGTTTTCTTAGAATAAAAGGTGACTCCTACTCTGTCTCTAGCTGACATCCTGCACTCATCTCCCCGCTGGGTCCTTGCTGATGTGCCTGTGGTGATTTCTGTAGAGCACCAGGCTCCTGCCTGCCTTGAGGCTCCAGAGGGCTGTTACTTCTGCCTGGGTCATCCTGTGCTCATATTTCTATGCCTGGATTCTTTGTCCTATTTCAATCTGAGCTCACACGTCATCTCCCCAGAAGTGACCACATCTTGTGACCACCTTAGTGTCACTTGCCTTCCTTCATCTGCCTCTTCCATTGCCCTAGCCCTGGGCACTCTCATATCCTTCTTTATTTTCTTCACAGCGCTTGCCACACTTTACCTTTTCTTCCACATTTGTGAGAATGCTTACTGCTGTCTACCTCCCTGGGATAAATACTCCAGGGAAGAGGGACTGCATCTGGTTTATTCCCTCCTGGATCCCAGTGATTTCATCCATGGCTGGCATCCTGGGATTGTTGATGGAATACATGGTGAATTTGGAGATGAGAGGTTGTATTAGCTTTCTGTGGCTGCTGTAACAAATTACCACACACTTGATCACTTTAAATAAAATAAATGTATTCTCTCATGGTTCTGGGGTCCAGAAGTCTGAAATCAATTTCACTGGGCTAAGGTATTGGCAAGACCATACTCTCTCCAAGGACTTCCAACATGCTGTCTGCCTCTTCCAGCTTCTGATGGCTGCTGGTATCCTTGGCTTGGGGCCTTACACTCCAATATATGTCTCCATCTTAACTAAATTGCCTACTCTCTTATAAAGATCCCTACGATTGCATTTAGAACCCACCATAACCCAGATTAAGTGATTCCTCTCAATATCCCTAATTTAATCATACCAGTTGCCACATAAGTTCATCTCCGCAAGTTGTACTGATTAGGAGCTGGAAATAGGATTGAAGTCAGCATTGAGCTCACGATGGATGTAAATCACAATGTGGCCTAGCTTACTGCACAAAATTGTTGGCAATACCCAAGGACATTTGCAATAGGGTATGCATTGAAATGAATGATTCCTTTAAAAAATTCATTCTTAGTGACTTCTAGAAGAATGCAAGATGCAACACACAAGTGAGTTATTGCACTGCCAACCAAAGGTGCTTGTATATGGAATATGGAATGGTGCAAGAGAAATTTGTTCTGGCCTTGGTTTTCTGGGTGTTGCTGGGCTGGTGGCCTCTGCTGGTGTCACAGCCATGCTTTGACAGCAGCAGCTGCTTGAACTTATGGGTGTTTTGCTGAAAAATTAGATAAAACTAAAATAATCTGAGGGTTGTAGCCTGCTCACAGTTTTGCAAGCTCAGCAAAGATAACCAAATTTGCTTTGTGTGCAGAATACCATTCCCTCTCTGACTGGAAGCTCATGGTATCTTTTCAATAGAAGAATCCAGTGTCTAACTTAATGACAGAGGTAAAGGATGGACGGGCAAGGAACCGAAGGCTCCTTGGGAAGGAGGTCAAGGGAGACAATATGGAAGATTACTGTAGGGCTCTTCCACCCTGAATTGCCTGTGAGTCTGGGTGTTCTCTGGGCAGCAAAGATATTTTAAAGCTGCCTTAGTCATTCTAGTGTATAGGCCATGCACAAGATCTCTATGTAAGGCTCTGGCTAGGACCAGGCTATGATTCCATCCAGGCACACTGGAAGTGATGGTCTTGGGTTTGAGGGTTCAGCCAGGTCATTGGATGGAGAGAGCAAATGTTGGGGGTCTCCTTCAGTGATTTTATGTATAAAACACACTGCTCCAAAAAAACCCACACAGCTCACCAGGTGGTTCATGTATAAAACAGTTGCAACTCAGATTTCCAGGGCTCTCTGAATTTGGGGAGCTGATGATATGGCCCCCGGAAACAACCTTGGGCTTGAGCAGGTTTTGCCTCCCAGCCCCTACCAAGGTCCCACCGCAGATCTGTGCTTTTGAAATGTTAAAGTGCACATGAATCATCAGGAGATGTTGTTCAAGCACAGATTTGGATTTGATAGCTCTGGGGTGGTGTCTGAGATCTGGCATTTCTCAAGGCTCCCAGTGTTGCTCCTCATCCTCAGGCCCCACTGTAAGGAGTAAGGAACACAAATGTGGTTTGGTTTTGTAGATCACTGCCATCAGGCTTTGTCCAGGAATCTTCTGGATCTCAGTGCTGCTACTTCTACTTGGGATTGAGTGGCTTCTGGAGAGGTTGGTGAGGCCCACTGTCTCTACTTCCTCATCAGTCACAATGTTACACTGCCTGGTGTTGTGCCCTGTTTTTCCCCAACGTGCTCTCTTGACTCCCCAGAGCAGCAGGTCTCAACTTTGGCTGCCCATTTGAATCATCTGAGGAACTTAAAAAAAAAATACGGACGCTCGGGTCCCAACTCCCATAAAATCTAGTTTGATTCATCTAGAATTTGGCCTCCCCGCGGGGATTGTTAAATCTCCCCAGCCCATTCTAACATAAAGCCAAGGCTGAGAACTGCTGGCCTTGAGCAATGGCTGTTAAGTGCAGAACCCAGGCAGAAGCAGCAGGATCTCCAGGGAGTTTGTGATAAATGGGAATTCTCAGGCCTCACCTAGACCCACTGAGTCAGGGATCTGGGGTGAAATGTGGCAATCTGTGGTCTAACATCATTCCTTGTTATTATGATGCACCTTGACTTTCTGGATATCCAGGTGGCATAAATAAAGCTTGTTTCTTACCCACCCACTGCTGAGGAGCACAAAAAGTAAGCACCGTGGTGTTTTCTTGGGAAGCCCTGAGCAAAACCAGTTGTTCCCGAGGAGGGGGGCTCCTGGGACTCTGCGAAGCCAGGAGTAGGGTGATTCAGTAGGGTGATTCAGTAAGCTTCTCAGGCCCCACACGTTTGGGGGCTGGCTGCTCTGGCTGCCTCCACAGGCCACCTTCCAGCCCCAGATGTACCAGCTATTTAAAGTCTCAACTGAATAATATTTTCCATCTTGTGGCATATAGACTTTACTTAGGAGTCCTTTGGGGCTTCTAGGGGGTTCATGTTTCTCAGCTTATCTATGACTGTCTGGACTCGAGTCCCCGTGACAGATCACTTGTTTCTGTTTTCTCTTCCTAATTGGGGGGGGGGGGCGGTGGGAGGAAGGAGAAGAATGACCTGGAATGTCCCCTGCCCTTGCAGGAAGCTTCCCAGAGTGCATGAGGGAGGGTGAGCCATTGCCCAAATTCACAACACTCATCCGTGACAAACTCAAATCTCAAGTATAAATATTGGGCCCAGCAGACTCATTGTCCCGGACCCAACTGTGACTAGGGGAGGCCTCTTGACCTCCTCTACATTTCTCCCTCATGGGCTGTGAGCCTGCCACCTTGGGGATTCATTCCAGACTTAAGGTCAGGTGATTTAACTGCTGAGTGACAGGAGGTCCCTGCCTGCTAACTAAGATGTAGGGAGTTGAGTCTGCAGAACACACCCTGTCAGGCGTGGCACCCATCAGCCTCCCTGGGAGGACAGGAAGAGGCCCAGAATGCCCCTTAGGCTCCCAGCAGACCTAGCTGATGAGCCCTGTTCCCAGATCCTACTAGTCTGTTCAGGCACGTGGGGGAGATGCCTGCTTTCCAGACACCCTCAAAGAGGAATCATCTGCTTTCAGGATCACTGTCTTCGGGTAGTACCTGGGACAGGCCCTGAGCTGGAGATGAGGTCTTAGGTACAGCCCCTGGGGGAGCAGGGTAGGCAGAGAGGGCAACTGGCCTTCTACATCATCCACAAAGTCCTCAGCCATTCTTGGTAAAAGCAGAGGGGCTGGGCTTTATATTCCCTCCATTGCCAATTTTGGGAAGGGTGTGAATGTGGGTGAGGCACACAGGTGGGAGCTGCCAGCCAGCACTCAAGTGGCTGGGCAAGCAGGTACCTTGGCCTGATGGAGGGGTCCAAGTGGGAATACAGCACCCACCACAATCACATGCCAGTTAGCCAAGCTCAATCAAGGCTAAGAGTGGGATTTTCCTGAGGGGCTGTGTTGTGGGAGGGAGCAGAACCAGCATGGCCATGAACAGAGTTTAAAAGTACCTGTGCGGGATCCCTGGGTGGCGCAGCAGTTTAGCGCCTGCCTTTGGCCCAGGGCGCGATCCTGGAGACCCAGGATCGAATCCTACGTCGGGCTCCCGGAGCATGGAGCCTGCTTCTCCCTCTGCCTGTGTCTCTGCCTCTCTCTCTCTGTGTGACTATCATAAATAAAAAAAAAAAAATTAAAAAAAAAAAGTACCTGTGCTTGACTCAGTCTCACTATTCATTAGCTGTGGGGCCCAGGGAAGGCTACATGATCTTTCTATTACTCAGTTTCTTCAACTGTAAAATGGAAATACTATTGGCCTTTATTTCGTTGTGAGGACGGAAGGAATTATCATCATGTGGAGAGAATTTAACTCAGTGGTTGGCAAAGTGCTTAACAAATAGCATTTTGTTCCTGGAAAGGGTTTGGTGTGCTGAGAAGCCTCCCTGAGTATAAAGAGTGCTGAGTCTGAGGACAAGAATGACTTTGGGGTAGGAGAAGATCAAGAGGGTGTGCCACGTGATAGAATGAGCACTGGGTGTTACATGCAACTGATGAATCACTAAACTTTACCTCTGAAACCAATAATACACTATATGTTAATTAATTGAAGGTAAATAAAATACATTTTTTTAAAAAGAGGAAGTGTCCCTGCTTGGCACACATATGCACACGCACACACACCACCCCCAGGGAAAGACTGCCATGGCATGGCAGGAATGTGGAGAATGGTAGGCATCTGTGCTCAAAGTTTGGGTTTCTACATGAACTTGTGAACCCCATGAAGTGACTAGAGCTCTCAGGGCAGGGCAGGGCAGACCTGAACAGGCTCCCTGCAGGTAGGGCACCAGCGAGGCTCTTCAGAAGTTAGGCAGATGTATGGAAGGGTTCTGAGGTGCCCTTCCAGGCCTCCTAGAACTTTTCTGGGCTCCTGAGATAGATGCAGATTTGATAGTGCCTCAAGTGGGGAGGACATGGAGAGTTTGGGCTGTCAACCTAAGTCTGCTAGGGCCATGGCAATGGCTGAGAACCAGATGGGGATGTGTAGCTCTGAAGACACCTAGATGCTATGCCCACCTCCCCACCCCTTTGGCCACCAATTTTAGAAGCTCCCCAGAAAAGAGGAAGGTGAGGGAGAAGTTCAGTTTCAATCTGGAATGACTGAGTGAGTTTACCTTATAATGTAGATAAATTAAGTTTTCATCCTTGGCAGGAGGAAGGGGGGTAAAAAGTAAGGACTAAGTTACATCATCACACTGTTGTAGAAAGAAGGTTGCTTTGGTGCCCCTGCATTCTGGACTGAGGGTTCATACGTGCCACCTTTAGGTCCTCTTTGGGTCTCTTGAAACCTATCACCCACTTGGCATTCCCACTTCTGAAGGTTTTTGCAGACCCCATCCAAAGGACAGAGGGCAGTATGTTTTGAAGTCACATACGGAAGAACATTTTACCAATGGTAATGCACTGTAAGAACATTTTACCAATGGTAATGCACTGTAAATCTAAGAGACGGGGATAATGAAAATGCACAGAATTTGTCCAGAAAGAGAAAAGCATTAAACTTAGAAGAGATTATCCTGAAATTCCTAGTGCTACTTCAGATTGTCTCAGTCACCGTGCCACATAAACTCTTAAAAATCACTTCTGGTCGCTGTTATATATGGCATAATGCGGTGGTTAAGTAGATCTTGAGCAAGTCATATTGGCTAATTCTTATGAGTGTAGAGCTTTTCTTTCCTGTTCTTCTAAAAATTTAAAGCCCATGGACATTGCCTTGGGAAGCTTCCAGCAGGTGATAGGCTCCATATCCAACATAAGCCTGTCAAAAATCCCATGCCTACAATGTTAGAGCTCATGTTTCCAAATGTAACCTTTCTTTCATTGGTTGATGTTATTTGGGCTGTATCCATATTTTTGCAATTGTGAGTAATGCTGCTGTGAACATTTTTGTACAAGTGTTTGTGTGGCTATGTTTTCACTTCTTTGGGTATATACCTAGGAGTGAGATTGTTGGATCACATGGTAATTCTGTGTTTAACCTTTGAAGAACTGCCAGACTGTTTCTCAAAGTGGCTGTACTCTTTTACATTCCCTTCAGCAGTGAATGAGAATTCTGACTCTTCATGTCCTTGTCAATACTTATCTGACTTTTTAATTATAGCCATCCTAAGTGAGTATGAAGTGGTATCTTATTGTGGTTTTGATTTGCTTAATGATTAATGATGTTGAGTATATTTTCATGCGCTTGCTAATTGTTTGTACATCTTCTTTAGAGAGATGTACAAAAAGCCTGTTCAAGTTCTTTGCTTATTTTTATTTTTTAAACTTTTTTTTAAAGATTTTATTTTTAAGGGACGCCTGAGTGGCTCAGGGGTTGAGCACCTGCCTTTGCCTCAGGGTGTGATCCCGGATTCCCTGGTTTTAGTCCCATGTCAGGCTCCCTGCAAGGAGCCTGCTTCTCCCTCTGCCTGTGTCTCTGCCCCCCGCCCCCGTGTGTGTCTCTTATGAGTAAATAAATAAAATCTTAAAAAAAGATTTTATTTTTAAGTAATCTCTATACCCAACATGGGGCTTTAACTCACAACCCTGAGATCAAGAGTCACACGCTCTACCAACTGAACCAGCCAAGTACCCTTTTTGCTTATTTTTTTAAAGATTTTATTTATTTATTCATGAGAGACAGAGAAAGAGAGAGAGAGAGAGAGAGAGAGAGAGAGAGAGAGAGAGAGAGGCAGAGACACAGGCAGAGAGACAAGCAGGTTCCACACAGGGAACCCGATGTGGGACTCGATCCCGGGACTCCAGGGCCAAACCTTGGGCCAAAGACAGGCGCCAAACCCCTGAGCCACCCAGGGATCCCCTCTTTTTGCTTATTTTTAAAGTTAGGTTGTTTCCCTTTTGGTGGTTGAATTGTAAGCATTCTGGATACAAGTTCCTCATCAGATAAAATGAAGATGACCTTTGATGCACAAAAGTTTTTAATTTTGACAAGGTTTGATTTATCTATTTTTCTTTTTTGCCTGTGCTTTTGGCAACATATTTAAGAAACCATTGTCAAATCCAAAGTCATACAGATTTGCCCTTATGTTTTCTGATATGAATTTTATAGACCTCTCACATTTAGATCTTTGATCCATTTTGAGTTAACTTCCATATACGGTGTGAAGGATCCAACTTCCTTCTTTTGCATATGGATATCCAGTTGCCACAGAACCATTTGCTAAAGACTAGTTTTTCCCTGTTCCGTAGTCATGGTATCCTTGTTGAAAATCAGTAGACTGTAGATGTTTGGGTTTATTACTAGACTTATTATTCTATTCCATTGATCAATATATCTGTCTTGATGCTAGTACCACACTTTGTTTTCATTACTGTTGATTTGTAGTAAGTGAGAGTTCACAAAATTCTTTTTCCCCCTCCCAAAGATCATTTTGGCTATTCTGGGTCTCTTGCAATTCTATATAAATTTTAAGATCAGATTTTCCGTATTTGCAAAAACACTCCTTGGAATTTTGTTAGGGATGGCACTGAATCTGTAGATCACTGTAGGAAGTATTGCCATTTAATCTTCCAATCCATTAACATGGGATTTCTTTCTACTTATTTAGGCCTTCTTAAATTTTTTCACTTTTATTATCTTTTACAATTATGTACTAACCTTTATTGGTGCTTTTTGTTTGGATAAAAATTACTGTGTCTGTGGTGACTTGCATTTGGCATGAGGAACTATCATAAATATTTTCTGTAAGGTAATCTACTAACAAGAACAAATTTGCTCAGTTTTTAATCTGACAATGCCTTCATTTTGTCTTTATTTTCTAAAGAAAGCTTTGCTATCTTAGGATTCTTGGTTGACTTGTTTTGTTTTGTTTTGAGTACTTTGAACACATTATCCTACCACCTTCGGACTTCCATGTTTCTAATGGGAAATTAACTATTAATCTTATTGTTTCCCTTATAAGTAATGAATCATTCTTTTCCTCCTTGCTGCTTTTAAGGTTTCCTCCTTGTCTTTAGCTTCCAGAATTTTTACTCTGATTTGTCTATTTCTGGATCTCTTTGTATTTATCCTATTAGGAGTTTAATATTCTCAATGAATAGGTCAGTATTTTTCAATAAATTTGGGAGCTTTTTCAACCTTTGAATATTTTTTCTACTCCTTTCTTATCTTTTTCACTTCTGGTCCTTCTAAGACATGTATGTTGGTGTCCTACATTTCTCTGAGATGTTTATTTTTCTTCATTCTTTTTCTCTTGTTCTTCTTCAGATTGCACAATCTCTATCAGTCTATCTTCAAGGGCGTTAATTCTTTCTTCTGCCAGTTCAAAGATACTGTCAAGTCCCTCTGCTGAATTTTCATTTCAATTATATCCTTCAGTTATGAATTGCCATTTGGTTTTTGTTATGATTTCTATCTCTTGATTGTTATTTTTTTATTTGATGCAACATTGTCATCATGCATTCCTTTAGCTCTTTAATAATCATAGCTTCCTTTAGTTCTTGAACATATTTAAAATGGCTAATTTGAATTTTTTCTCTTAAATATGACTTCTGGTCTCTCAGGTAGTTTCTATTGCCTGCTGTTTTTTTTTTTTTTTCTGGTGTATGGGTCTTATTTTCTTGTTTCTCTGTATATTTTATCTTTTTTTTTTTTGGACACTGGACATCTTAGATAATACATGGCTGCAATTCTGGATATTGGTTTCCCCTTTCCATGGCTTGCTATTATCATTACAATTTTTACCTGTTTAATGATTGGCTGTATTATTTTAGTGAAGTCTATTTCCCTCTCCCTCCTCCCTGCTACAGCTTGAAGCCTCTGATGGTGCTTCTTGGGAACATATCCTTGGGGAAGCCCACAGTCACTCTGGAATGATACCAGTTTTGCATAATTTCAATTATTTTTTAACATTTGTTAGGTTTGTTATATAACTCAGGTTTTGGTGTACCTATATGAATGTTCCTTGTGCTAGAAAATAATGTTGTATGGGAGTGTTCTATAAATATCTATTAGACCCAGTTGTTCAATGGTGTTTTTCTGTTCTTCTCCATCTTTGGTGATTTTCATCCTAACAGTTTTATCAGTGACTGAGAGAGGAGTGGTGGAATATAAAACTATAGTGTGTCTATTTATCCTTTCTGTTCTGTTTTTGCTGATAGGTATTTTGATGCTCAGTTATTTGGTGTGTACACATTAAGAATTATTATGTCTTCCTGATGAATCTACCTTTGATCATTATATAGTGTTCCTCTTTGTCCTTGTAAGTTCTTTGTTCTAAGGTCTACTTTGTTTGATATTAATAGAGACATTCCTTCTTTCTTTTAATGTTTACATTAAATATCTTATTCCATCCTTTTACTAATGTTCTACTTATATCATGTTTGAAGAGAGTTTCTTGCAGACAGCATATAGCTGTGTACATGCTTATTTGTTTTTCCTATCTATTCTGACAGTATCTTTCATTTTTAACTGGTGTGTTTGAACCATGTATACTCAATATCATTATTGGAATGTTGGATTTAGGTCTGTCATTTTATTATTACTTTTTATTCATTCCTACTCTTTTTCATTCCTCTTTTCTGATTTCTTGCCTTCTTTTGGGTTATTTGAACATTATTTAATACACTATTTAAATTTATCTATTTTGACTGTGTCTTTGCTTAGATATTCTAGAGGCTGCTGTAGGATTACAATATACATATTTAGTTTTTCACAGTTCACTTAGAATCAATATTTATTACTTTTAGTGAAATATAGAACTCCTTACTACTAAATAGATCTTCCTCTTTATGTGATAGTTGTCTTATGTGTTACATCTACATACATTGAGAATCCCTTGAGAAAATGTTATAGTTAGCTCAATTCCCAAGGTCTGTGAAATACTTTTCTATGGTCAGATTCATGTATGTACATCTTGTGGCTGAGCTCAAGAATCAGAACCAAACTATGTGGTCACTTTCCTGAGCTCTACTCTCTGTAACCTCCTTAGTAGTTTCTTTTCTCCTAGGGGCTCCCCTATTTTAGTCCTCCAGACAGAAACCTAGGACTTTATCTCACTCTGCACACCCTTCCCCCAAATGCACCCTTGTCTGGGGTCAGGTGGCAGGAGGGCAGAGAGAAAAGAAGTAATAGGGGTTCACCCCTCCCACAGGATTACAGTCCCTCCAGTTGGTGAGAAAAGCTCTCTCCCTCAGAGTCGTGGGCTCCTGTGGGCCTTCACTGATGTTTCTGTTGGTGCCACCATGGGCACCAGGCCATTTAAAGCTGGTATTTAAGAGAATGGAAAAAAGAACAAAAAGGGATAGTTTCCATGCTCTTTCTGACTGTTAGAAGACTCCTTTTCCACTTTATATTTTTAATGTTATTCATACTTATTTTTATTCATAAGTTTTTAATGAGATCATTACCAATACATACATTATTTTCCTTAACTTTATTTTTACATTAAGCCAGTATCTGTCATGCAACCATCAAAAACCTCCCAGTAAATTATACAGGTTTGTAGTCCAATTTAGACTCTAGCTTCTTAGAATCAGCCACTTTTCTGACTGCCTTCATGAAGTCTTCCTGTACTACAAAATCATGATCAGCACGAATTGCAAACATACCTGCTTCAGTACAAACATTTCTCAGGTCTGCTCCATTAAAGCCATCTGAAAGCTTCACAATCGCCTCATAATCTATTTCACCATGCTTTGTAATGGGACCTGCATGGATTTTCAATATATCTAATCTTGCTTGTTCATTTGGCAAATCAATATGTATTTTTCTATCTAATCTTCCTGGACGAAGCAAAGCAGGATCCAGTGTATCTGGTCTGTTTGTAGCCATGATCATTTTAACTCTATGTAGAGTATCAAACCCATCCATTTGATTCAGTAACTCCATTAAAGTTCTCTGAATCTCTCTATCAGCTGAAGTACCCTCAGAAAACCGATGACCACCAATAGCATCTATTTCATCCGTAAAAATAATGCATGGTTGGTGATCCCTGGCATAATTAAACATTTCTCTGATCAAACAAGCACTTTCACCAATGTACTTGTCTACAATAGAACTAGATACAACCTTTAAGAAATTGCAGTCTAGCTGGCTAGCAACAGCTCGAGCCAAGAGTGTTTTTCCTGTACCTGGTGGTCCATATAACAAACAGCCTTTTGGAGGTATTATTCCTACATGCTGGAATAATTCTGGGTTTGTAAGAGGTAATTCTATCACCTCTCTTAATTCCCGAATCTGTTCTGATAGTCCTCTAATCTCAGAATAAGAAACATTCCCAGGGTCCTCATGAGACATGTTGTAGACCAATGGATCCACTTCTCTTGGCAAATATCTCATGATAGTGTAGTCATATCCAAAGCAACTCTTGTTCCTGGCTTCAGCTTACTTTTGTCAAGCTGTCGACGACAACCCACAACATATCTTGGTCCATTTGTAGCTTTAACAATGAATTTTTCTTCAGTTAGTTGCTTAAGTACTTCACCCACAATCTGCCCAACACTTTGTAGGGCCTTCAGATCATTTTCAGACTTTTCATACTGCTTGGTAAGTTCTTTTAATTGTTCCCTTAACTCCTTGAGACGGCCGTCGATCTCCTTGTGCTCCAGCAGCTTCTTGCGGTAGTCCTGAAGCGCCTTATCTCTTGGGTCCGCCATGATGAGAAGCCATCGCTCATAGGGGATGCCGGGAATCCCTTTTCCACTTTAAAGCCAAAACTAGAGGTTTCTTCTAGAGCTGTTCTGTCTATACCTATGCCCACATCCAGGTTTTAGGCTGCAACTTAAGTCTACGCCAGAGAGTACTGGAGGAAAATAAAATGGAAAATCACTGTGAGTTCAATGACATTTGAGTTCTGTACTTCTTCCCTCATCTCCTTGGCAGTGTTTACTTTTTGTGGTCCTCAAATAGCTGCTCCTTGCATCTGTACATATTATAGCTGCATTCGGTGGAGGCAACACACTGGAGTATACCACCCCTCCATCTTACCCCGAACTGGAACCTCCTCTGGGTTATTTATTTATTTATTTATTTATTTTTGCCTTTTGGAAGACACTTCCATACCTCCCTCATCACTGAGAAGTACTCTTGTGATCCCCTTCCTCTTATACTGCTCCTTTACTCCTGAGACATCCTCCAACAACTAATACATTCTAGTACAAAAATCTGTGGTAAAGCTCAACTGAAAATATCATCAACCTTAGAAACTCCTCTGCCCACAATGCAATAAAAGATCCAGACCCTTTCCCCTGTGATTGTTTGTTAGCCAGGTTCTAACTCAAACATTTGCTGATCAAGAATGACATAATTGGCATGATACTAAAGATGGAGGCCTTATTTACCATTGGACATTTACCACTTCTTTATACAGACAGTACAAACAAGATAAAGATGATGGGATGCAGTTGAAATCCGCCCAATCAAAATGATAGGAGAGAAATATTCAACCAATATTTGTTAAATTAAAGCCCTGATGTTTATAGCAGCAATGTCCACAATAGCCAAACTGTGGAAGGAGCCTCGGTGTCCATCGAAAGATGAATGTATAAAGAAGATGTGGTCTCTGTATACAATGGAATATTACTCAGCCATTAGAAACGACAAATACCCACCATTTGCTTCAACGTGGATGGAACTGGAGGGTATTATGCTGAGTGAAGTAAGTCAATCGGAGAAGGACAAACAGTGTATGTTCTCATTCATTTGGGGAATATAAATAATAGTGAAAGGGAATATAAGGGAAGGGAGAAGAAATGTGTGGGAAATATCAGAAAGGGAGACAGAACATAAAGACTCCTAACTCTGGGAAATGAACTCGGGGTGGTGGAAAGGGAGGAGGGCTGGGGGTGGGGGTGAATGGGTGACAGGCACTGAGGGGGGCACTTGAGGGATGAGCACTGGGTGTTATTCTGTATGTTGGTAAATTGAACACCAATAAAAAATAAATTTATTAAAAAAAAGTAAAGCAGTGTAATTGGTATAACCTTCTTAGAAAGGAATTTGGAATAAAACCAAAAAAATGTTAAAGCATTTGTACATAATTGGGAATTTATCCCAAGGAAATAACTCTAAAAATGAAGCTATATACTAAAAAGGTACTTACTAAATAATTATCTCTAATAGCCAGGCATTGGAAATAACCTCAATGTACCCAGACTAGGGAACATTTCATTAAATTATGGTACATAAATAGTATGTCATGGAATATAGTCATTCAAAATGAATATTTTGAGCATTATGTAGGTGGATACAAAAATGGATCAATTATCTATTGCTGTGTAATTTTAACACTAACTAGACCAGATTAAACTTCTTGGTCCTGAAAGGGACCAAAAAGCTATGGATGCTACCCAAATGAAAGGGAGAGGAAAGGAAGTTTCAACAGAATATTTTTGAAGCCTGTAATTAAATAAAAATACATTTCATGTTTGTATTTCACCCAGCATGTTAAAAAAAACCAAACACCTCCACTAGTAACATGTACTTTTTTTCTATTACCACTTTATTCAATCCTTATTAGAGGTTAGTAAAGGTTTAGTAGAGGTTTTTTTTGCGGGAGGAGGTTGGGTGTTTCTAAGTATGCAAGCATATAATCTTCAAGTGAAATAGATTTTGCCTCTTTAATATTAGTCCTGAGTATTTTATCTTACAGCATTAGGAAAAACCTCTAAAATAATGTTTAATAGCAGTAGTGTTATAATTTTCTATATCAGAATCCTTAAAATAATTTATTATATGAATAATGCAAAGAAGAAAAAAATTTGATTACAACAAATGATATTTAGCAAATGTTAAAAAGGTAAAAAATCCACATTCAATCTTTAGGAAAGATCTAAGCATAAGTAGAATAGAAGGGTACAAAATATGACATTTTCTCAAACTAACACTATTTTGTACACCACTACAAAAATATGTTCAAAATAGTCATTTAAAATATCCCTGGTAGTGCCTGGGTGGTTCAGTGATTTAGTGTCTGCCTTTGGCTCGGGGCATTATCCTAGGGTCCTGGGATGGAGTCGTACATCAGGCTCCCCACAGCGAGCCTGCTTCTCCCTCTGCCTGTGTCTCTGCCTCTCTTCCTGTGTCTCTCATGAATAAATATATAAAATCTTTAAAAAATATCTTTGTACCATAGCATAATATTTATGTATCATAATTTGATGAAGTTAGTTCAAGGATTATTGTGTTAAATTGAATATCCTTAGAGTTCTCAATACCTTTCTTTTCCCTCCCAGATTCATCTTTGATGCCATGTCATGAACTCTGCTTACCCTCAGATCATAAAGACTTCCTATATAGTTTCTTCTAAAAGTTTTATAGTTCCATGTTTTACACTTAGAATTATTATCCATTTTGAGTTAATTTTTATTAATTAAGGTATGTGGCCTAGGTTAGTATTCAATTTTTTGCATGTAGATGTCAGATTACCACTTTTTGAAGACTGTCCTTCCTCCATTGGATTGCTTTTGCAATTCACTATTGCTTCTCTCAGTTTCCCATAAATTAGCGGCCATTTTGGTGAGTCTGCTTTTGGACTCTCATTTTGTTCTACTGCCTTAATTACCATAGCTTTATTAAACATAAGTCTTAAAGTCAAGTAGTATGAATCCTCTAATTTGTTCTTCTTTTAAAAATAACTTGGCCATTCTAGTTCCTTTGCCTTTTTCTATGTATTTTAGAACCAGCTTGTCTACATCTGTAAGAAATTCCAATGGGATTTTGCTTTATATTGCCTCTATATTGCCATAAGATATCAACTTATCCACCAAAAGAATATATTCAATTGGGAATTTAATCATAATTCCTAGAATAAATCCTCCATAGTCATGGTTCATCATCCTTTTAATATACTGATGAATTCAATTTCTCAATGTTTCATTTATAATATTTTTGCCTCTGCATTCATAAATAAAGTTGACTTAGAGTTTCTTTATTTTGTTTTATTTATTTATTTTATTTTATTTATTTGTTTATTTATTTATTAATTTATAATAATAAATTTATTTTTTATTGGTGTTCAATTTACCAGAACAGAATAACACCCAGTGTTCATCCCGTCAAGTGCCCCCCTCAGTGCCCGTCACCCATTCACCCCCACCCCCCGCCCTCCTCCCCTGCCACCACCTCTAGTTCGTTTCCCAGAGTTAGGAGTCTTCATGTTCTGTCTCCCTTTCTGATATTTCCCACACATTTCTTCTCCCTTCCCTTCTATTCCCTTTCACTATTATTTATATTCCCCAAATGAATGAGACCATATAATGTTTGTCCTTCTCCGATTGACTCATTTCACTCAGCATAATACCCTCCAGTTCCATCCACGTCGAAGCAAATGGCGGGTATTTGTCATTTCTAATGGCTGAGTAATATTCCATTGTATACATAAACCACATCTTCTTTATCCATTCATCTTTCGATGGACACCGAGGCTCCTTCCACAGTTTGGCTATTGTGGACATTGCTGCTAGAAACATCAGGGTGCAGGTGTCCCGACGTTCCATTGCATCTGTATCTTTGGGGTAAGTCCCCAACAGTGCAATTGCTGGGGCATAGGGCAGGTCTATTTTTAACTCTTTGAGGAACCTCCACAGGGTTTTCCAGAGTGGCTGCACCAGGTCACATTCCCACCAACAGTGTAAGAGGGTTCCCTTTTCTCCGCATCCTCTCCAACATTTGTTGTTTCCTGCCTTGTTAATTTTCCCCATTCTCACTGGTGTGAGGTGGTATCTCATTGTGGTTTTGATGTGTATTTCCCTGATGGCAAGTGATGCAGAGCATTTTCTCATGTGCATGTTGGCCATGTCTATGTCTTCCTCTCTGAGATTTCTGTTATGTCTTTTGCCCATTTCATGATTAGATTGTTTGTTTCTTTGCTGTTGAGTTTAATACATTCTTAAAGATCTTGGAAACTAGCCCTTTATCTGATAGGTCATTTGCAAATATCTTCTCCCATTTTGTAGGTTGTCTTTGAGTTTTGTTGACTGTATCCTTTGCTGTGCAAAAGCTTCTTATCTTGATGAAGTCCCAATAGTTCATTTTTGCTTTTGTTTATTTTGCCTTCGTGGATGTATCTTCCAAGAAGTTACTGTGGCCGAGTTCAAAAGGGGTGTTGCCTGTGTTCTCCTCTAGGATTTTGATGGAATCTTGTCTCACATTTAGATCTTTCATCCATTTTGAGTTTATCTTTGTGTATGGTGCAAGAGAGTGGTCTAGTTTCATGCACACAAAAGTCCAGGGCCAGATGGCTTCCCAGGGGAATTCTATCAAACGTTTAAAGAAGAAACCATACCTATTCTATTAAAGCTGTTTGGAAAGATAGAAAGAGATGGAGTACTTCCAAATTCGTTCTATGAGGCCAGCATCACCTTAATTCCAAAACCAGACAAAGACCCCACCAAAAAGGAGAATTATAGACCAATATCCCTGATGAACATGGGTGCAAAAATTCTCAACAAGATACTAGCCAATAGGATCCAACAACACATTAAGAAAATTATTCACTATGACCAAGTAGGATTTATCCCCGGGACACAAGGCTGGTTCAACACTCGTAAAACAATCAGTGTGATTCATCATATCAGCAAGAGAAAAACCAAGAACCATATGATCCTCTCATTAGATGCAGAGAAAGCATTTGACAAAATACAGCATCCATTCCTGATCAAAACTCTTCAGAGTGTAGGGATAGAGGGAACATTCCTCAACATCTTAAAAGCCATCTACGAAAAGCCCACAGCAAATATCATTCTCAGTGGGGAAGCACTGGGAGGCTTTCCCCTAAGATCAGGAACAAGACAGGGATGTCCACTCTCACCACTGCTACTCAACATAGTACTGGAAGTCCTCGCCTCAGCAATCAGACAACAGAAAGACATTAAAGGCATTCAAATTGGCAAAGAAGAAGTCAAACTCTCCCTCTTCACCGATGACATGATACTCTATATTTTGTACATCCTGTATAATGTTTTGCCAGTATGGCTAAGGCAGCTTCACTGAATGCATTTGGAAATTTTTTCATCTTTCTATGGTTTGGAATAGTTTGATATACAATACAATCTATATTTTTATAGTCTTTCTGAGGCTCTGTATATCTACAAATATTTTTTTTCTTGACAGGTGATTGATTTTGTGGCTGCATTAAGATTCTTGGAATATTGTCCTCATTCAGTCATCTTTAAACATTTTCCCATAGTCTTACCTCTGGTGTTGCAGACAGAGTGTCTGATGCCAGCCTTTTTCCCTTTGAAAGGAATCTGTCATTTCTTTCTATAAGCATGTAATATTTTCTTGAGTTGGAATTCAAGAATTTCATCAGGAATTGTTACTGGAATGGGATGCCTGGGTGGTGCAGCGGTTTAGCGCCTGCCTTTGGCCCAGGGCGCGATCCTGGAGACCTGGGATGGAATCCCACCTCGGGCTCCCGGTGCATGGAGCCTGCTTCTCCCTCTGCCTGTGTCTCTGCCTCTCTCTCTCTCTGTGACTATCATAAGTAAATAAAAATTTTAAAAAAAGGAAAAAGGAATTGTTACTGGAGGTCTGGATTTCTTTTTTTTTAAATTATGATTAATTTTACTTGGGACTCTGTCATTCCTTTTACCTGAAGATTCAACCTTTTTTTCTACCCAACCTCCTTTTATGGTTTCTTTTTAAAAATTTTTTTTTATGATAGTCATACAGAGAGAGAGAGAGAGAGAGAGAGAGAGGCAGAGACATAGGCAGAGGGAGAAGCAGGCTCCATGCACCGGGAGCCTGACATGGGATTCGATCCCGGGTCCAGGATTGCGCCCTGGGCCAAAGGCAGGCACCAAACTGCTGTGCCACCCAGGAATCCCCATCTTTTATGATTTCTTTATTACTTCCTCATCTGTTCCCTTTTCCTCTCCTAGTAAAACTTTATTATTCACATTCATGTATCCTGGACTGTCTCCCAAGTCTCTTTTCTTAATTCCTTAGAATTCTACATCATTTATAAAATACTTCTAACACTTGACGGTCCAAAATAGTAAGTTGCTTCCAACAAAGAATATTCTTGTCTCCATTAATTTATTGAATTTGTGATTTCAGAAGTAAGTATTTTATTTTTTTAAAGATTTTATTTATTTAGTTATGAGAGACACACACACAGAGAAAGGCAGAGACACAGGCAGAAGGAGAAGCAGGCTCCATGCAGGGAGCCTGACCTGGGACTTGATCCCGGGTCTCCAGGATCACATCCTGGGCTGAAGGCAGCGCTAAACCGCTGAGCCACTCAGGCTGCCTGGAAGTAAGTATTTTAGTCCTAGATATTTTTTTGTTGTTGTTCTGTGTTAAATTGAATGCCCTTGGGAGTTCCTATTTGCCTTTTGTTTAAGTTCATCTGCTTCTCCTATTAGCTCAATTTTAATCATAATCACGTGTTCCCCCTGTGAAACTTAGTCTTCTCCCCCAGGTTGCTAAATTTCCTTAACTCAGAGGTTCTTGACCTTGGCCAACATGATAATCACTCCAAGAAGGATTTTAAGATCCCAGTGCCCAGGGTGCAGAGAAACCAGTTAATGAAGAACCTCTGGGGATGGGATTCAGGCACCAGGAGGTAGCTTTTTAAAGATCCTCAGGGGACACTGCACTCTTAAATGGTTCTCATTTTATTCATCTATTTATAAGTGTATATTCCCTTAGAATTTGTGGAGGTAATAGCTTGGTGTCTCAAGCATAGTTTTTTCTCTCATGGGGTGGTGGTGAAAAGCCTGGATAAGTGTTCCCACTGCTGGAAAATGGGAGGAAACTCTCTGTTCCTAGGTCTCTTTGGTAATGAGTGACAGCATTTCCCCATCTACAGGGACTTCTGTCAGTGCATTTCAGTGTGCACCACCCCTCTAGGTTCACAATAATCTGTGGACTAGAGAGGCTTTTGAAAGACCACAAGCATCAAGATGAGCGGGGACAGGCAAAGTCCTGCTGTTTAAGGGTGATTTTTGGTTTCACCTTGCTAGTTGTGTCAATCAAGAGAAGTAGACAGGCATGCATGTAAGCAGCCATCTTGCCAGAATCCCCATTAAGATTCTTCTTGGTGATTAAAACTTTATTGCAATTTAGATTTTTAGGATCAGATGGTTAGTGTAAATGTCAAATATCCATAGACTTAAATTGAGCTCAAAAAAATCTCATGTATACACATAATGTGGATGAATCTCCAATGCACTATGCTGAGTGAAAGAAGATAGACACACAAGGTAACATATAGTGTGATTCCATTTATATGACTCTGGGAAAGACAAAGACAACCCATAGGGACAAAACTGATCCGTTGTTGCCGGGGGCTAAGAGTCAGAGGCAGCGATCATCTACAAAGGGTCACTGGAGGAAAACTGAGAGGGGATGGAACTCTTTTATATCTTGATGGTGGTAGTGATTACATCATTACATGCATCTGTCAAAACTCAGAACTGTGCACTAAGAATAGTATATTTTACTGCATGTGAATTGTACCTCAGTAAATCCTCCTGGAAAAAAACCTAACATACCTCTCCCACAGTACTGAACATTTTTCAGGTCCCCCAAAGGCTCAAAGACCTCTCAGCCTTTGTCCATTCTATTTGCTCTGCCAAGAAATTCCCATTTAATCTTTATGACTTGGATTAGATGTTACCTTCCCTGGGAAGTCTTTCCCAAGACTCCTCCTTGTGCTTCTCTAATGACTCCTACTCTCCTAACCCTCCTCCTGTGGTATTGCAGGAGCTTATCTATGTATTTTTATTCCCTGGTAGGTTGTAAGTCAACCAAAGCAAGGATTTCATCTTATTTATCATTGTGCCCCCATATATGACTCAGTTCTGATTATTGAACCTGTAACTTGGCTAAGCCAGGTAGCTGCCAGCCAGCCCGTGTACCTGTTCACTAGGAACTTATGTTTTCAGGAAACTTCCAGGAAGCATCTAAAAAATCAGGAAATATCCTAGAAATTACTTGCAAAATCCTTGCACTAGAGCATGTGTGCTCATCTGTGGAGCTCACAAGGCAGACAGCCATGCCACTGAGTTTTCAAACATAAAAGGTACGTGTCTAGAGGAAGATATTTTGAGAAGACGGAAGTGAGTTCCCTGAAAATCCATGGTCCATAACACCTCATTCATTTTTATAGCTGCAATCAACAAGAAAGCTTGTTATATTTGCCTTCTTTGCTTGACAATATAATTTTAGAGACTGATGAACAATGTTTTTAGCACTAGAATCAATACTTCTGATTACAGCTGCTTTTGTGCTAGTGTCTTGCCAGTGGAAATATTGCCAGGCAAGATGGGAAGATCTATGGGAGCTCCATGATCATGATTTTTTTTAGCTCTCAAAAACTGTCTGTTCTAATCAAAAGCTGCATTTATTTTGAAAATTTTTAAGTCCTGAATAGGGGTAAGAGAAGAGAATTGATAGCTTTGAGACACTCATAATAAATCTGTTGTGCCTGAAAAAATAAGGGCCCATCCACCCAATTCTGCTTCAGAATCACATTTCTTTTGCTTGGTTCCAAGCCAAAGGTGTCTTGTAAAAGCTCCTAGAGTAGTTGTCCTTTCAGTCTGTGCTCCCAAGGGATTCTTGCTCAAGATGGAAGATAGAACACCTCCATTAGGAGGAGAAGCCTTTGTAGCCTCAAGCACACTACCAAATGAGCAAGAAATGCAACATTGCTTGCTTGTCTTTAACTGAATTAATTTCTCTTTTTCATTTGGCTCAGTGGTGGTACCTTTCAATTGATCATTTCAGGGTTTCTCCTCCTTTTTACCTCCTGCATCTAAGTTCTAGGAGGCTACAGAGGGCCAACGTATCCAGAGGTGAGGGGGAAGGAAGACTGTGCTATTGTGATTTATAATAAGAAATACACATATTGGTTTTTGCTCCTGGTTCCTGACATGGAGCAATAACCCTTGTTATTTCCTAAGTGATAAGAGCACTAAGAGTATCTCTTACTCTAATATTTGGTCTTTGAGCTTGCTTCTTGTTCCTGATGTGTTGTGATTTCCTGGGTGATAGGAATGTCTTTTGTTCTATTGAGGTGACTCTGGGTGGGCTTCTGGATGGCTCCTGAATGGGGGGCTGGTCATTAGAAAGAACAAGCCATGATTAGAAGCTTGGAATTCTCAGCCTTACCCACCATTCTCTTGAGAAGGGAGAAGGGCTGGAAGTGTAGTTTATGATCCATCACACCTATGTGAGGAAGCCTCCCTGAAATCCCAGTAGTATAAAGTTCCAAGAACTTTCAGACTGGCAAACATGTCCACACCCAGAGAGTGATATACCCCAACTCCAGGGGGACAGAAGCTTCGGCACTCAGGCCCCTCCCAGCCCATGCCTTATTTCTTTATCTGGTGGTTCATCTGTACCCTTTATTATATCCTTTTTTTTGGTATAATTTTATTGGAGTTCAATTTGCCAACATATAGCATAACACCCAGTGCTCATCCTGTCAAGTGCCCCCCTTAGAGGGGCCATCATCCAGTCACCCTGTACCCCCCCTCCCCTTCCACTACCCCTTGTTCATTTCCCAGAGTTAGGAGTCTCTCATGTTCTGTCACCCTCTCTGATTTTCCCCACTCATTTTCTCTCCTTTCCCCTTTAATCCCTTTCACTATTTTTTTATGTTATTTGTATGAGTTAAACCATATAATGTTTGTCCTTCTCCGATTGACTTACTTCACTCAGCGTAATACCCTCCAGTTCCACCCACGTTGAAGCAAATGGTGGGTATTCGTCCTCTCTGATGGCTGAGTTATGTTCCATTGTATACATAAACCACATCTTCTTTATCCATTCATCTTTTGATGGACACCGAGGCTCCCTCCACACTTTGGCTATTGTGGACATTGCTGCTATAAACATTAGGGTACAGGTGCCTCGTATTTTCACTGCATCTGTATCTTTGGGGTAAATCCCCAGCAGTGCAATTGCTGGGCCATAGGGCAGATCTATTTTTAACTCTTTGAGGAACCTCCATACAGCTTTCAAGAGTGGCTGTACCAGTTCACATTCCCAACAGTGCAAGAGGGTTCCCCTTTCTCCACACCCTCTCCAACATTTGTTGTTTCCTGTCTTGTTAATTTTCCCCATTCTCACTGGTGTGAGGTGGTATCTCATTGTGGTTTTGATTTGTACTTCCTTGATGGCAAGTGATGCAGAGCCTTTTCTCATGTGCGTGTTGGCCATGTCTATGTCTTCTTTGGTGAAATTGCTGTCCATCTTTCGCCCATTTCATGATTGGATTGTTTTTTTTTTTTGTTTTTTTTTTTGTTTTTTTGCTGTTGAGTTTAACAAGTTCTTTATAGATCTCGGATACTAGCCCTTTATCTGTATGTCATTTGCAAATATCTTCTCCCATTCTGTAGTTTGTCTTTTAGTTTTGTTGACTGTTTCTTTTGCTGTGCAGAAGCCTTTTTATCTTGATTAAGTCCCAATAATTCATTTTTGCTTTTGTTTCCCTTGCCTTCGTAGATGTATCTTGCAAAAAGTTGCTGTGGCCAATTTCAAAAAGGGTGTTGCTTGTGTTCTTCTCTAGGATTTTGATGGAATCGTGTTTCACATTTAGATCTTTCATCCATTTTGAGTTTATCTTTGTGTCTGGTATAAAAGAATAGTCTAGTTTCATTCTTCTGCACGTGGCTGTTCAATTTTCCCAGCACCATTTATTGAAGAGTGGATAGTCTTTTCCAGTCCTTTTTTCCAGTGGATAGTCTTTCCTGCTTTATCATATCCTTTTATAAACTGGTAAATGTAAGCAGTTCCCTGAGTTCTGTAAGCTACTCTAGCAGATTAACTGCATCTGAGGAAGGGGTCCTGAGAACCTTTATTTTGCAGCCAAATCAGACAGAAGCTATGGGTAACCTGGGGATCTACTCCTTGCAACTGGCATCTGAAGTAAGGTTGGAGCAGTCTTGTGGAACTGAACGTTTAACTGGTGGGATATGACAATTTCTCCTGGTAGATTGTAGTTATTTTGTAGGACACCCAGCTGGTGTCTTAGAGAATTGCTTGATGTGGGAAGAAACCATAGATTGGTGACCAGAACTGAATTGTTTTATGTGAGTAGTAAAAGAGAGACCCAGGAAAGAAACACTCAAACAGGAAGAACTGGGTTTTTGCTTACATCGGTGGCTGAGTTTTCCCTTTTTTAGAAGCATATTTCGGGGATCCCTGGGTGGCGCAGCGGTTTGGCGCCTGCCTTTGGCCCAGGGCGCGATCCTGGAGACCCGGGATCGAATCCCACGTCAGGCTCCCGGTGCATGGAACCTGCTTCTCCCTCTGCCTGTGTCTCTGCCTCTCTCTCTCTCTCTGTGACTATCATAAATAAAAAAAAAAAAATTAAAAAAAAAGAAGCATATTTCATTTTCCATTTCTCATATCTCTGCCACACACTTCATCCCATCTGGCGCCTTGATCACTGATTCATGCAGGTTATTGCCTTGCCATTCCTGTTCCTCCTTCGTCCTGTTCCATCTCTGTATTCTCCTTCAACCAACTACTGGATCTCTTCTGTGTCTCCCTTTGCCATACAGAAATATTTTCAATTTTCCTATCATTGTGCAAGAGATCTCTGAGGTTTTCTTGATCCATCTACTTAGATACTCTGTGAGAGAGCTCTGTGTTTCTTCCTGTTCTTATAAGAGTGCCAATCCCATCAGAGTGTCCCAATCTCATTACCTTACCTAAAATTGTTAGGCTCCCAAAGACCCCACTTCCAAATGCCATCACAGCATCTCCTCTGTCTTAGGTCCTAGAGGCATGGAGCAAGTCTGTGTAATTCCCAGATCCATGAGAAATGAGGTACAGTGTTCTTGGCTCCCTGAGGTTCCAGCTACTACCCCCAACTCCTAATTTACTCAAGTGGAGGCAGATGATAGATGGATTGTGGGATCCAAGTCACTGTCTCAAGGCAGCCATGAGACTCTATTTAGGCCACTAGATGCCACACAAATATATATGTGTATATATATATATATATATATATATATATATATATATATATATAGTCAAACCATGTATATGAAATAAAAAACTAGTTTAATGGTAGCAATTTCATGCTAAATGGAATTAAATTGAATAAATACCTACCAAATCACAATCCACAACTTTCAATCTGCCAACTTTGCAAAGATTTTTGTTAAAATATTTCTAGCAAATTGTATTTCTCCTTGGTGACCTTTAGTTGTTCTTGTGAACTAATCAAAAGGTATTATGCTTGTATATTTTGAGTAAATTGTTTCTAAGGCACTGACACTCTTCATTTGGAAGACTGTTTAACAGATTACAAAATGTTTCCAAGTCTTTAGAATGTGGACAGAGTAGACTTTTTATAGATAACATACATGATTTTTAAAAAATCATATAACGTTGAGAATGTATCCAAATATCTTTTATAAAATGCTGTCTTCATCGTGCACATTTCTTTAAAAAATTTTTATTTTCCCTCTTTATTTAAGTGTCATCTTCACCTTGAATGGACAGGTATGGCACTTCTTTTAAAAAGAAATACTCGTTAGATAGCAGAACAGTGACAGTCACTTGTCATCTCAGGAAAGGGCAGCAAATTTGAAACTCTCGTCTTTTTGTAAAAGAAAAGTATATAACTCATCTTAAATCTGTCACATCTTTTAAGTACTTTTCTGTGACATAATTTATAATCTGTATGTGTCAAGAAAAGTTTCAGTCAGCCCCTTACTTTGCTCAGGATACTATATGACAAGATGCCATGGACTGGGTGGCTTAAACAACAGAAATTCATTTCTTACAGTTACAGGAGGTTGGAAAGTCCAAGACCAAGATGCTGGCAGATTCAATATCTGATGAGAGCCTACATGCTGGTTTGTAGATGGCCACCATCTTTTGTGTGCTTACATGGCGTCTCCTTGATGTATGCTCATAAAGAGAGATAGAGATAGAGAGATACATACATACAGAGAGAGAGAGAGAGAGAGAAACAGAGAGACAGAGACAGAGAGCTCTTACATCTCTTGCTTTTCTTACAAGCACACTAATCTCATCATAGGGGTCCCACCTTCCTGACCTCATCTAAACCTAATAATCTCCCAAAAGCAGGCCTTACCTTCAAATATCACATTGGGGATTTATACTTCAACACACGAATTTTGGGGAAGAACATTCACTCCTTAACAGTCCTCTTCTATTATAAATAAAGTATTGTCAAAATTCTACATGACATTAAAAGTCTTAATCTTATAAATTTGCCAACATCCTTGATAGTCTATAGTCTTTGGCACACTTTTGGTTGCAACATATTTGCTGCAAGAGTTTGGTTGTGAATGAGGCAGTGAGTGAATGTGTCTCACATGTAGTAGTATCTTGGCAGCCTTATCCCAGAAATTTTTTTTAATTTCACAAATCCTTGTATTTAATAAAGAATTCAATTGTTGAGATTACATCTTTCCTTGCTCATCTTTACTATAGTGACTCACCAAAAGTACTTTCTGTGGATTTCATTATTGAAGCCAATCTGGCAAATCCCATAAGGTAAAACTTGTTAGAAACATCTGTACTTAATCTGCTCTGCATGCTTGTTTTTTTTAAAATATTTTATTTATTTATTCATGAGATACAGAGAGAGAGAGAGAGGCAGAGACACAGGCAGAGGGAGTAGCAGGCTTCATGCAGGGAGCCAGACGTGGGACTCAATCTTGGGTCTCCAGGATCATGCTCTGGGCCACCCAGGCTGCCCTGCATGCTTGTTTATTTATTTATTTATTTATTTATTTATTTATTTATTTATTTAATAATAAATTTATTTTTTATTGGTGTTCAATTTGCCAACATACAGAATAACACCCAGTGCTCATCCCGTCAAGTGCCTCAGTGTCCATCACCCATTCACCCCCACCCCCCGCCCTCCTCCCCTTCCACCACCCCTGGTTCATTTCCCAGGGTTAGGAGTCTTTATGTTCTGTCTCCCTTTCTGATATTTCCTACCCATTTCTTCTCCCTTCCCTTCTATTCCCTTTCACTATTATTTATATTCTCCAAATGAATGAGAACATATAATGTTTGTCCTTCTCCGATTTTATGATTGTTTAAATGCTTGTTTCTTCCATAGTGTTTTCTGTGAGTATTCCAGTGGTGTTTGCTGACAAAGGGATGCATTTTAGCTTACCATATTGTATTCTGTGCATTATTTCAGTCATTTTTTTTATCACTGTAGGAAGACACGTGTTCTTCCAAAGCTATGTGACTTTTTGTCCATCACTAATAGATTTTTGAAATTTTGTATGGTATTGGGCACGGACTTTAAAAATCAATGAAAAATTAATATTTGTCTTCTCAGTTTTGATACTATTAAAGATGTCTTGCAAAACATGATGGCTTCATCCAGCCATTCTGAAATTAATGAAGCTCCACAGACAATGATTTGAGTGATTTTTCTGAATTCTTCTAGGGAAGGTGCAGAGCTAGTTAGTACCTACCATTCTAGATGCATAGGGAGAAAGTAATCTATTACCTTCAGTGAATGTTTTAGGGAATTAATTTATTTTCTTGGAACTCCAGCCAATAAATACTGAAAAAATCTTAAGACAAAAATATAATTTATGGTTAATCCATCATTAATAATAATATATATAAATATTTATTTTAAACTAAATAAAAATCACTACTAACACTTCTGCATTATAGAATTCCCATCCTTCTTTCTGGATCCCTGGGGACATGGCTGGCATATGGATCTATTCAAGACCTCATGTCATTCCATATATTAACTATTAGAAGGCTAACATATTTTCTATGTTTTTGAAAAAAAGAAAATACAGGTTTAAGTATAAGTTAAATATTTTATTCCCGTATCCCCAAGGAAGTATCTCATTTTGGAGATCAACGGTTTAGGAGCACAAATATCACTGTTTTGTATTTATTTAATCTTTTTTGATTCATCATGCCAGTTTGCAGTGAGAATTAGAAATTGAGAAGAAGAGGGTGATTATGACATCTAATTTACATAATAGCAAATGCAAAAGCTAGACGTGAAATCCCAGGAATCTGAGGTTGTTTGTTCTATTTATTATGTAACATTGTTGCGACAGAACTAATTCATTGGGGATGCCCCTGTAAAACAGCTGTAGCTCCTTTATTCAGGTAACAGAATGAAAGGAGAAGAAATGTTGGGAAATATCAGGAAGGGAGACAGAACATAAAGACTCCTAACTCGGGGAAACGAACTAGGGGTGGTGGAGGGGGAGGAGGGCGGGTGTTGGAGGGGAATGGGTGACGGGCACTGAGGTGGACACTTGACGGGATGAGCACTGGGTGTTTTTCTGTATGTTGGTAAATTGAACACCAATAAAAATTAATAAAAAAAAAAAAAAAAAAGAAAGGCGGACAAACCCAACTTGGCACCTGAGCTGAGCCCTGCGGAACCCACCACAGGCACAGCTGGCCTGCAGATCCAGGAGTAGTATCACAGCAAAATAATGGGAAATAAACTTCTGAATGCAGTGTATGAGTGTGTTCAGCATTGATTTCAGCCTCCAGCCTCTTGTTTTCTTCTACCCTAAGTTCTATGAAGACATTAACACAGAGCACTCAGGTGCATATATACATTTTCTGAGCAGTTTTCAGAATTACTTGGTTATGACTTAGGTCCAAAATATATTAGTGTTTGGCAACCATGTTGGACTATGAGCCAGTCCCCAAATACACCTTAAAAATTTATTTATTTATTTATTTATTTATTTATTTATTTATTTATTTATTCATTTTAAAGGGAGAGAGAGCTTGAGTGGGGGAAGGGCAGAAAGAGAGAGAGAATCTCAAGTAGAGTTTGTGCTGAGTACAGAGCTCAATATGGGGCTCTCCTCATGACCCTAAGATCATGACCTGAGCTGAAACCAAGAGTCAGACTCTTAACCAATTAAACCACCCAAGTACCCCCTACCACTTGCAATACACCTTATTATTTCTCATTATTCATGTCTTTGGGGTGAAAAATATGTCATTCTGGGTTTGGTCAGTAAAACAGACTCATTATGTTACAAGAAACAGGAATTGGGGTTTATGTGAATGTGGAAGTAGCTGAGGGAACAAGTCTTCCCCTGAAGGCTGTAGAGGAAAGATGAGAGATATAGTCACTTGTCACTCACAGCTGGAAAGACTGGAATTCTCAGAGGTGTCTGAGAAATCACCATGTGTGCCTGCCAAAGTGCAAGCTTGAGATGAGGTCTGCTAGAGAGCCCCGTTCTACAAAACTGCTGAGTTTAACAACATGCCTTCCTAGGAACTACTACCTCTGCTTTTACTTCTGCCTTCCCATGCAGCTCTTCTTGGTAACGAGATTTTTTCATTCAAACCAGGAGCCTCTCAGGGAACAGAGTGCTAAGAAACATGGCTGCTGATCTTAGGTGGGACTCCTGGTGGTGCCAGTTGTGACCACAGACAATTCAACAGAAAGACTGATGTTTGCTGTGTGTTTTCTCTATGCCAGCTACCAGCTGAGGACTTTGCTTACCCAAGTCTGTTTAATTCTTGTAATAACACAGAGGAGTAGCAATTCTTCCAGATACTCAAATGCTAAGTGACTGAGATAGGATGGGAGCTCCAAAGTCCATGCTCTTAGCATCATAGCTCAATGTAGCTCATAACCACCCATGTGGTTCCCTCCTTGCCACATGGTGTTATCAAGGGTTCTATGTGTCTCCTCTGCTGGATTCCAGGTTCCTTGGAGAGGGGGATCTCTCATCTTTGGTTTTTCAATTAATTGGCATTTTTTGTATATTTTAGTATTGCATCTGTGTGTAGTAGGAATTCAATAAGTATTTTTTAAAATTTTTATTTAAATTCAATTTGCCAATATATAATATAATATCCAGGGCTCATCTCATCAAGTGCCCTCCTTAATGCCTGTCACCCAGTCACCCCATCCCCCCACCCACCTTCCCTTCTGCAACCCTCAGTTTGTTTCCTAGAGTCAGGAGTCTCTCATGGTCTGTCTTCCTGTCTAATTTTTCCCCACCAGTTTCCCCTCCTTCCCTTATAGTCCCTTTCACTATTTCTTAAATTCCACATATAAGTGAAACCATATGATCATTGTCTTTCTTCAATTGACTTATTTCACTCAGCATAATACCCTCCAGTTCTAACCATGTTGATGTAAATGGTAGGCATTCGTCCTTTCTGATGGATTTTAAAAATAAGTATTTTTAAATTAGATTGTTTAGATCTAGAAACAAAAAGCCAAAAATGTGGATAAGAAGGTGGATAGTTGTACTCACCAATAAACACGATGCTTTCTTCTTGCCATTTAGGGTATGTGTATTTTGAATCAAGTATTCTTGCCTCATTCCCCAAAGCCATTTTCTTGAGAGATATGCATCTGGTTTGTCTCCTGGACTCCATGCAGGATTCCATTCCAGCCAAATGTAAGACCATCTTTTACTTACTCATTTAATTAATTCATTTTAAAAGTCTCACCGTCTCTCCTGAATTTGCTTAGGAATACGGAGAAAAGAACTGCAATGGAACTGAGCATTCTCGGTTGTGGTCCATCCTCAAACAGCACATAACTTCCCTATGATTTGATGGAATATTTGCATTTAAGAGAAGCATCTGTTAGCTGGTTTCTGGAATGTGCTTTCAATCTCAACTCATCCAGTCTGTCTCTCCCAGCTTCTAAAAATATGATCTTATTTTTACTCTCCTTTCAACTTGAAACGGACACAGAATACAGACATCTCATACCATTTACACCCAGAAGGCTGTCAGCAGAGGCGCTTGGGGGAAAGCATGTTTAATCTTGAGAAGGAAACAGAATGTATACACACCCAGCAAACTGACATGTTTTACCTTGGCTCTGGCTTCTTCCACCTCCACGTGTGGTAGCAGCTACCAAGATTTAGCTATGAATCTCCATCATCGTCAGAGTCTTGTTGATGGGTATAATTGCTAAGGTTTTCCTGCTTTGTAGACTCAGGGCCAAGCCAAGTTACCAAGTCATCATTAGCCTGGGCTGCTGGTTCAAACCTGTTTGCTGACTTCACTTGGGGTAACTATTTCATGGCCAGTTTACTGGGAGGGTAGTAATCGAAAGTACAACCTTACTCCTTGTTATTTTCTTCCCTTCTTCTGGTCCCTTCCATCCTTACTCTTTGGTCTTTGGTGCATGACACAGTCACCCCAGCTCCTGTTGGTCCTTGCAGTGGCTGGGAGGTCAACGGACATCAATCACAGACAAAGTCATCCCTTCTTAGACTGTGGACCATATCATTGATGCACCCGGGCTTCTGCCTAAATCGCATGTCAGAAGGAATCATTGGCATCCCTAAGGGCAGAAGTGCGTGCTGCCTTGGGCTCTAGGAGTTGTCACTTGCAGGCGTGACATGTCCTTAGTAGAGTCAGACAATTCAATAACTATCAATATCCTCCCCACACCCAGAAGCCAGACCCCTATAGCAAGAAATTGTGCATGTGCTTTTCCCTCATAGCCTTTGAGAATGGCCAAAGCACTCACATTTTCCAGTGACCTGAAGAAGGAAGAGAAGCCATTTTTACATTTTTATAGAGTCGCTGCTACTAGTTATTCCTCCTTCTCCTCTTCTTCCTCCATCCCTCTTTTCCTTCTTCCTCTCTTTCCTTCTCTCTTTCCCTTCCACTTCTTTTTTCTTTTTTTAATGACTTCTAGGTTCAAAACTAAAAAGCCCGGGATCCCTGGGTGGCGCAGCGGTTTGGCGCCTGCCTTTGGCCCAGGGCGTGATCCTGGAGACCCCGGGATCGAATCCCACGTCAGGCTCCCGGTGCATGGAGCCTGCTTCTTCCTCCGCGTGTGTCTCTGCCTCTCTCTCTCTCTGTGTGACTATCATAAATAAATAAAAATTTAAAAAAAATTAAAAAAAAAAAAAACTAAAAAGCCCATAGGTTTTCATGCATAGGTGGAGGTGCATTTGGTATGAACACTTTGGTATGCCACTGTTTAATTACATCTAACAAAATGGCACCAGTAATGCATAAGATTCCATGGCCTTTTTAGTTTTTATTTGTAATATGATCCAGGAATTTAACTCCTAGGAATAAACCCAATAGGAATGCATACATTTGTGCATTAAGAGACATGTACTAGAACGTTCTTAGCAGAGTTATTTATAAGAGCCCCAAACTGGAATAACACAACTGTTCATCAAGGGTAGAATTGATGATTGATTTGTGTGATATGCACACAGTGCCATACAACGGCAGTGAGAATAAATAAAATACAACTATTTAAATAACATGAATGAATCACACAAATGTATTGTTCAGCATAAGAATCCAGGCACAAAAGAGTGCATATATTTTTGCTGAGTCCAGTTACATAAAGTTTGGAAACAAGAAACATTAATGTATGGTGTTAAAGGCAGGACGGGGGTGGTCTGAGTCTGGAAGAGGTAGAAGGAGGCTTGGGGGTAGAGGCTGGCAATGCGCTATTTCCTCATTGGGGGCTGGCTCCAGTTGTATGTTCAGTCTGTGTGGGTTCACTGAGCCATACACTAGTCATTTGTGTACTTTCCTGTATATATGGATCATACTTCCATAATTTTAAAAGATATGAAAAACAAAAATGTAAAGTCCATGAAAACAAAGTTTATGTATGTGTTGTTTCTCCCCACCAGCCCCTGACAAATTAGCTATCCGCAGAGAGGAGTGGTTGGCAAGCACCCCACTCATTCTCTGGACTTGGCAAGGTCCTCTAGCTGGTGGGTCCCAGCTCCTTTCGCCGGTCCTCCACCCCAAACTCACATTTCCCCCCTTCTGTCTAATCCACTTCACAGATGTACATCAGCCTCTCCTCCAAATTTCCCCTCCACCGGGATCCCAAAGGGTCCTGATTCATTGCCCTAATTGCTGTCCCCTGCAGTTCTGGGCCTTAACAGGTCCAGCCCGATGCATCAGTATCTCTGGGTACATGTTGAGGGCCTGGAAGCAGAAACATAGCTCTCTCTGTCTCTCCATATCCATGTGCTATCTGAAATCGTCATGTTACTTAACTCTTTTGGGTGATGGCATTGAACGTTCCTACTTAACATGTTAAAATGGAAGTAGCATATTTATACTATTTTATAATCCCCTCATCAATAAGACTTTTCTTAAGGCTTCCTGTGAGCTACAGGACCTTCAACCAACACTTCTTGGGGAAAGGTCATCAGATATTTGACCTTAAAGTTTTGAAGAATGGACGGAACATTTTGTTTTCTTTTTGTGTTTAATATTTGTATTCCTGACATAAAGTGTGGGCATCAGAGATTTACCTAGTGCAGTGATTTTTCAAACTGCTTTTTTATCTGGCAAATTCTTCAAATGCTATCTAAATTAGAAGCATAAGCACTTAAGGCAGATTAGGGTAGAGTTCTTGACCTTTCTAGGGGTTTCTGTGTTCACATCAGTATGGAGGCTCTGATGTCCCTCGTCAAGATGGCAGAGCCATATCAAGAATCACCCTCCCAAACCAGATCTCTTATACCTCTTCGTCATGAGAGGGGTTCTGTTTTCCTGTTTTGCCTCAATGGCTGCAACTGGCATCTCCTTCTGTGAGTTTTGAGTTCTTGAAGCCTGGTCCCTCCTCAGATTTTGTAATCTTTGTTTTAGGCCTAGGATTTTCCTGTTAGAGCCAAGTGCCGGGAAATTAGGGCTTTCCACAAGGAACCGGCTTCAAAGTTCAGAGATCCTGGAGGAGGTTCTGTGCAGATAGGGGACAGAAAGACCAAAGGGGCTTGGAATCTGGGAGAGTGATCCAGGCTTCCATCTTCTGAATTAGTTGCATGAAATGGGTAAAATTGGTGTACAGTGAGTTTCATCTTTGAATACACTATTTAGTCCATTAAAGCGTATGTATACATATGTGTGTGTGCGCACGTGCATGTGTGTGTGTGTGTGTGTGTGTGTGTGTGTGTGTTTTGTGGTCAAAGCCCCACTAGCCAAAGACTCCAGGAACACGTTTGGAGGAGCAAAGTCAATTTCATTTAACTTTCTACAGCAGGAGAAGGGGAAGGCCCACACTGGAAGACCTGGGGTATCTCAGGAAGAGGAAACTGAGAGAAGCTTCCCATGGGATATAGGGCTTCTTGGGTGATTCTTCTTTTTTTTTAAAATATGTTTTTATTGGAGTTCAGTTAGCCAACATAGAGCATAACACCCAGTGCTCATCCTGTCAAGTGCCCCCCTCAGTGCCCATCACCCAGTCACCTGTCCCCCTGCCCACCTCCCTTTCCACTACCCCTTGTTCGTTTCCCAGAGTTAGGAGTCTCTCATGTTCTGTCACCCTCACTGATATTTCCCACTCATTTTCTCTCCTTTCCCCTATAATCCCTTTCACTATTTTTTATATTCTCCAGTGAATGAGACCATATAATGTTTGTCCTTCTCCGATTGACTTACTTCACTCAGCATAATACCCTCCAGTTCCATCCACGTTGAAGCAAATGGTGGGTATTTGTCATTTCTAATGGCTGAGTAGTGTTCCATTGTATACATAAACCACATCTTCTTTATCCATTCATCTTTCAATGGACACTGAGCCCCTTCCACACTTTGGCTATTGTGTACATTACTGCTATAAACATTGGGGTGCAGGTGTCCTGCCGTTTCACTGCATCTCTATCTTTGAGGGGGTAAATTCCCAGCAGTGCAATTGCTGGGTCATAGAGCAGATCTATTTGTAACTCTTTGAGGAATCTCTACCAGTTTTCCAGAGTGGCTGCACCAGTTCACTGTTCCCACCAACAGTGCAAGAGGGTTCCCCTTTCTCCACATCCTCTCCAACATTTGTTGTTTCCTGTCTTGTTAATTTTCCCCATTCTCACGGGTGTGAGGTGGTATCTCATTGTGGTTTTGATCTGTATTTTGTTGGGTGATCCTAAAGATGGTTTAGGGAAGTGGAGGCTAGTTTGAGGTGGGATATTTTTAGGATGTAGGAACAACTCTGTTGTTGAATGTCTTGGCAATTGTTATGTAGGAGGCAAAAGGATTAAAATGGAGCTAAAGTTGTCACTGGTAAAAGAACAAAGGCGAATTATTAATTACTTTTGTGGTTGCAGAGTATCTTTATCTCTAATGAGGTTTAGATATGATTATGGAGAGGTCTTGTTTCATGTAGTATCTTTGTCTGAATATTATTTATATTCTGCAAAAGCTGTTTACACTCAGTTGGTAGCTCTAGACCCTATTTGCTGCTTGATGTCAACTGGAATGGCTTCTCTTTAAACACACACAATACACTCATACATATAGTTATGTCCAGACCCATATTCATATTTATGTAATGTGGGCATCATTAATTGAGGTAATATATTTCCAAGTACCTGGCATGGTTGTCTGAGATATGCAATCTGGAGAGACTGTCTTGCACAGAGGCTAATCACAGGCAGACCTGGGGTCCTACTCCCTTAACCAAATTTCTTCATCAAAGTCTCAGCTTTCTCATCCATAAAATGGGAATAATAATAATATCTATGACATAGCTCTATGAGAAGTTAATGGGCATATACCTACAAAATGTTAGAACATGCCTGGGAATAAAATGAGCATATACCTGGATAATCACTAAGGTGGGGACTGGGATGACTGGGCCCGAATTTTGGCAGTGGAGCATGATGCCAGAGCCTAGTTCTCACAATTACATACTGTTCCCTGGTACTTGGCAGGGAAGGCAGACGCCTAACAGAGATGTCTGTGTCCCTATGAAGGCAAAGCACTGCTCCCACCAAGACAGGAAGGTCCAATATAGTTAACTTGTCATGGGATAGCTGACTGTTATCATTGGCTGAAGCCAAATGTAAGCCAGAGATGTATTAAGGTCATCATTGCTGTCCAAACATGTCACTTTCTAGGGAGAGCTATTTAGAAAGGGTAGAGAGTCACATGTTGGATTGTGAAGTCCCTAAATCTAGGACCCCTGCTCTGAGATTTTCTTACTAGTCTGTGATATTTTCACAGTTCCATGCTCCTCTCCTTCTGTCACAGTGGAGCCTTCCTAATAGTCTTTTCCATCTTGGTGAGAAAGTAAGCTGCTCCATGCCCTTTCCAGGAATGTTTGCATTTTAACATTATTGTTTAAAGTGCTACTGTGTCAAGCATGGCTCATTCCTCTGGGACCACAAAGTTGGAGCTGTAGGAGCTGAGATCATTATTTGATTTGACTTCATGACTCTTGAGAACCACACCTGGAGTAGCTGGCTTGCTTCCTGGGTGGATGTAGAAGCCCTGTGTTGATTCACAGAGAAATTTGGAGAAAGCCTGATTTGCAATAATTCTCAGCAAATTTCCATAAGATAAGCTGAGGAAGAAGAGCATGGCACTGAAGTCTGGAAATCCTGGATTCAAAGTCAGGTTCTACTAAGTCCTAGAGAGAATGATTTTAGGCAAGTTACAAACACTCAGAGTTAGCTTCCTTCCTCTGTAAATTAGGAACAATTTAGAGTGACTACCCCCAAGGTTGTTAGGAAGTTAAATTTGATTGTGCACGTCTATCACAATAAAGTTCCTGTGGACATCAGCTATGCTCCTTCAGTCCCACCCATAGCCCTGTGATGCACCAGACCCCGCCAGCCACCTCTGCATCATCCTTGTCCCTTGTCAAAATACAGAGTTGATGGTTGATATCTTGTTAAGGGGTCTCAAGGTCTGAGCCTCCCAAGAGGAAGCCAGACATAAAAAAGTAGAGATGTTAGGTAAAGCTGTGGTTTTTTGCCAGTGAAGCCCACTACACCAATCTGCAAAGATGTGGTTCATTATTGTCAGGATGATGCAAATAGCTTAATGACATGGCAAGGACTCTGAGCAATGATTCTTAATAAAGTTTCCAGGGCTAGGGTCAAAACCACCCACTGCTTGGGTTTATTCATCTCCTTCCCAAGCTTAGCCATGCATATCCAAACTGTATTTGTGGTTCCTAAATCCATCTGAAGGGGGGATTGTTTCGTGATTTTCTATCATGAGCATGCTGGCCTGTAGCTAAGACATGGGCCTGCCTCCTCCAGCAAGAAAAACAGGCCAAGGTGGAGAGAAAGCAATGAGCTGGTGTTCCTCAAGGAATATGAGCTAATGGCCTGAAACAGCTTGAACTGAATGATTTCTTTGTGCACCACCCACAGTTTATTAATGTGTTAAGAGGATTGGTTCTGTGCCCCTTCTAAGGAGTTAAATGATCGCAAACTTACTCTGCCATGAACCTGTCTCTGACTAGCAGAGCCTCATGGAGAGCTCTCTACTTTATTTTTTTTTTGAGCTCTCTACTTTAAATATTTATAATTCTCTTCGTAGGTTAATAACTGATACTATGCCTAGCCAGCAGCCATCCTCTGTCTTTTTTCCTTACTGGAAGAGGTATCACTCCAACATCTGCAGAAGGCCAGATGCTCACTTTCCCAGACATCCTTTTACTCAGACATGGGCATTGACCCAGCCTTGACCAATGGAACCAGAGGAGCACTCAGCTAAGGGTTTGGGAGAAGGGTTTTCCTCTGTATTCCAAGAGTAGCACAGGGGAAGAATCACCCTTCTGCCTGCACTGAGATTGTATATGTGAGGATACAAAGTCAATTATCTAGTGTCTGAGAAGGAAAAGCCAAGATAATCAGAGAGGTCACACTGGAGCCTGGACATGAATGAACCAGCCTTGGAGCTGCCTACCCCTGAATGTCCTGCCGCATGAGCTTATCCACACACTTTCAGTTAACTGTGGCAGACACTGCTATTTATGTAAAAGTATTCACCCACATTCCTTGCTAAACGAATCACAATTTTATTTATTTGGAAGGAGATTCCCTTAGCCTCTTTGCTGGGTGGGTGGATGGGGGCGCAGTATCGCACATACATTATCCTGAATAGTAGGATGTAAAATAAAGACTTCTGGAGGGCTCTGAGAAATATTCTTTTCTAATAAGAGAAAAATATGTGAGCAGAAAGGTCTGCCACCTTCTTCCCTTTTGAAAATAGTTATTTGAGGTCACAATCACTGAGATTGTAGCCATTCTCTTAGGATTGACAGAAGGTTCAGAGAGAACTGTGGAGGAAGCATCAATGAGTGGCTGAACTGACCCCCAGCCATGTGCATTTAGAGTTTTCAATAAAAACCATTTAGTATTATTTGATTTGTAGCCATGGGTTGGGCATTTCCCTGGTAAAGAAGTGTTGGATTACTTAGGCCTACCCCAGGGCCCCAGAAGACTGGTGAAGAGGGAGGGATAGGTTTTAGGAGTGATGCAGATTAGTTTTCAGGTCCAAACAAAAGGGATGCACACCATGTTCTTAAAGAGGAAGGGGGAACTGGAATAAACCAAAATGCCTAGTCAAGTGACAGAACGGTCCCCTGGGTTCAGGGACCTGAAACCCAAGGCTGCCTGGGACTATAGCCTGGCCATGGAATGTGACACAGAGTAAGTGACATCCCAGAGGACCACTAGAATGGCCAAGGACAGGAAGACTGGGGTTTTAGCACCGCCAAATCTGGGGCTGGGCACCTAGTGACCTGGGGGCTGCATCACAAATGGTGGGAGACTGGAAGCAGCTGTTGTTTCCAACAGACTGGACACAGCCACCTTTAAAGGAGTAGATCAATGTTGAGGTGAATTTCAGTGAATTGCTGATGAAGGCTAAGTCAGTGACCATTTTATCACCCAAATCCATAGCCCTGGACTGTGCCACCAGACTAGTATGATCTGGGAAAGTGATGGATGCCCCTGTGTTTATCTTCACCTCCCCCGCTAGTTTGTAAACATCTTGGAGGCAGGAACTTTAGTTATGTTTCTCTGATTGTCCTGTGTGTGGGCATCAAATACTTGACTTTTTAAATTTAATCAACAGATATTTATTGAGCCCATACTCTGCCCCAGGCACTAGGTCACATGCTGGGGATTCAGGAATGAACGTTCATCACAGACAGGTTTGTGCATCAATGCAGGCTAACAGATAATCCCTAGGGGTGCACCAGTGGTGCCTCTGCACTGATCTGTCTTGACCCATAGAGGCTAGAAGAGGAGGCCCTTTTGAAAGAGAGTACCATCCATCCATGGAGGCACTGCAAGGAGTCTGAGGGGCCAGGCTCAAGACATCATCTAAGACCTAGGAGGGAGGCAGAGATGGGAACACAACTCTTTGTGATTATTTCTGAGTGGTATGCTTGGGGCCGGATTTTGTTTTTTCTTTCTTCCCAAGGCATTCTGCAAATTGGAAAATCACTCAGTCATGCTAATTTTGACAGCGTGAGACCCTGTCAAATTACTGCAGTGCCTGTGCTCTGGGGAACTCTGCCTTTTAAGTTGCAAAATGTCTTCTTTTACAGTAATGAACAACTTTACCAGCATAAGAATGCATCAGAGGGTTCCCAAGAAAATGGAATAGGCTCTTTCCCAGGGGCAGCTTTCTGCCTCTTGCTTGCTCTTCGCCTACCTTTGTCTAGAGGAATTATACAATGATTGGACTTTCCCTAGTGATGGAGGTGGTGGAGGGTGGGATCTACTCAATATATGAGCCAGAGCCTCAGATCATAACCAGTTTCTCAGTCCTTAAGCAATTATGGCCAAAGAGCTGATTAAACAGCTCTGGGTGTTGAGAAATAGCCACACTCTTTTATTTCCTTCTCAGTTTTGTCAGCCTTTTACATTAATTAACTTCTGTGCTTGGTTGCTTTATAATGAATAGGAAAATCAGGAGTCTGTTTTCCCCCTTTTGTTTGTGGGATTTGCTACCTGCAGTGGGATGAGCCCAACTTTGCCACCAGGGACTAACTGGCAGAGGTTCTGGAGTTCCTGCATGATGTAGAGGACTTGATAGTACTTGTTAGTGCTTGTTAGTGTTTGGACCAGGAGCAAGTGGAGTTATGAGGCTTGTAGGTATGAGCTCCAAAAAGTCAGAGACAGAATTAACAGTCCTGTGGTCTTATTTATGTGAGGCCACATGATTTGTTGTTTAAGCTTCTCATGGAATTGCCTCCTGTGAGTGACTGGCTACATTATTTCAGAATTATATCTTAAATGTTTAAGGAAAACATCAAAAGCAATAGATTTAATGGAAAACCACTTCTCTCCAATCATTAACTGTTCAGTTAACAAGATTTTATTGAGCATCTGTTAAGTGCTGGTCAATGTCTGTATCCGGGAAAAGTAGAAGGCAGACTGGCCAAGAGTATGGGGCTATGCTAAAATCAGAAACACAAGAAACAATACATGTTGGTGAAGACGTGAAGAAAAAGGAACTCTTATCCACTGTTGGTGGGAATGCAAACTGATGCAGCCACTCTGGAAGACAAAATGGAGGTTCCTTAAAAAATGAAAAATAGAATTACCATATGATCCAGTAATTCCACTATTGAGTATTTACCCAAAGAATATGAAAATACTAATTTGAAAAGATACGTGCACCCTATGTTTATTGCAGCATTGTTTACAACAGCCCAAATATGGAAGCAGCCCAAGTGTGCATTGATTGATGAATGGATAAAGAAGATGTGGAATACATATACAATGGTATATTACTTGGCCATAAAGAGGAATGAAATCTTGCCATTTGCAATAACATGGATGGGGCTAGAGGGTACAATGCTAAGTAAAATAAGTCAGTCAGAGAAAGATAAACACCACATGATTTCACTGATATGTGGAATTTTAGAAGCAAAACAAATGAACAAAGAAAAAAAGAGACAAACCAAAAAAACAGACTCTTAACTATAAATAACAGGTTAGCAGAGGGGAGGTGGATGGGGGAATGGGTGAAATAGTGAAGGGGATTGTGAGTACACTTATCATGATGAGTTTTGAGTAGTGTAAGGAATTGATGAATCACTATATTGTACACCTGAAATGAATATAACACTGTATGTTAACTATACTAGAATTTAAAAATTAATATTTTTTTTTTAAAAAAAGGAAAAAAAGAGTACAGGGCCATGGAGTTAGACATGATTATGAATCTTCACCCCACTACTTCCAGCCTGTGACCTTGGGCAATTTATTTCATCTCTGCCCCTGCTCCTTAGTGACCCTCACCACAGGGTGAAGGATTCTGGATCATAAGTCACCCCACAGAGAGGAACTGCTCAGAGAGCCAGTTGACTTATATCACACTGTGGTGTGAGTGAGAAGCAAAATGTTATGCTGAACCACTGAGATTTTAAGCTTTGTGTGCTATCACAACAGAATCCTAGCTGACAGTAGCTGTAATGGCCATTCTTGTTCTCCTGACCTCTGCCTATTTGCTGCACACTCCTCCTCCAGCCCTCCTCACTGCCCCAATCCTCTCCCAACTATTACCCATAGTCTACCTCCTCTGCTTCTTCTCTCATTTCCCTACTCTTCTATCCATTTTTCATTGCGGTGAGCACCCTGGTGTCTCTCATCCTACCATATCCTGGCAATCTCTATGCCAGGCAGATACCCAGGTCACAGAGGTGATACTCAGAAGACAGAGGTTAGAGTTGGGTAGGGCCAAGGAAACACAAGGACATACCCCACCTTCTGTCTCACAGTCTCTGAATCAGAAACCAGGCTTTCCCAGAAGAAGCAACCTTGCATAATCCTACAATGTCATGAAACATGGTAGCCTTTCATGGTGGAGCTAGCCCAGGGTGGAAAGGCATTCATTTTACAGATCTTTTGAAATAGAAAAGGATTACTTCAAGTGTGTTCTAATAGGCTTCTAGGCACCCAAGGTGCTCTGTGAAGGTTGTGGGGGCAGAGTTAGCCTGGACAATATCATACAAAGCATTCCCATTTTGAAATTTCCCATGCACATCAGCACACTAGGGTTTTGACAAATCTTATGATAAAATCACCTCTTTAACATGGTTTAACCAAACTTATTCTACTCTTAGACACATCCTCTCTTTTTGCTCATTAGCATTGATAGGAACAAATTTATAGAAATGGTGAAATGGAGCATAAACACTTATTTTCACAGCCTCTGACCTTCACAGCATTGATTGGAGATATATTCCAGGAATTCTATATCGATTGTTGGGATAGTAGAGAAAGTATAATTCTTTAAGATTCCTATTTTAATTTAAGTGATTTTTACAGTTTTACACTATTGTCTCCTAATGATGATTAATATCACATCATATATCTAAATTCAGTAATTACCAATAAAATGAAGCTATTTTTCCTATTAATGTAAGAGTATCAGAACTTTTCACTTGATGGGGAAGGGGATGGCTTACTTTTATGCATCTAGTTGTACTTTACTTTTCACAAAAATAGGCTCTGAGAATATGTATAAATCAAACTTTTAAAAATAGCATCTCCCTTCCTCAATGGTTTACATTATCAGTATTGCTTTAATCTTAGTTGATACCAGTCTATTTTAATTCATTTTTTCTGTCTTTGGCTGCCTAATATTTTAATCCATTAGCTAATAATCACTAAACTGCTAAATACACAAAAAACCCTAGCAGGTAATCATTAAATAAGTGAACATTCTCTACAGATGCCTTTTGTAGCTTCGGATACAGAAACTTTAATATTATAAACATTTAATAAATACTATCTAAATGAATAAGTAAATTTGTTCTTAAACTTAGTGTCAAGTATATCTAAATATAGGACTATTTGAGCAAAACCCAAATTTATGTCTGCAGTCAGAAATGTATATCCTGGTTGGAAATTACTTCATATTTTTAGAATAAATGAGAATATATGCAGAAAAAGTAGACATAAAATTTTACAATGATTGCTAAAGTAGTTCTGGAAAGCAATTTTAAGTAGAAACGGTGTTATGTGGTGACGTTGGGGCAAGAGAGATGAATTATACCAAGATCTGTGTAGAGAGCAGAACAAGAAAGATAAGTTGCATTTCTCTGAAGCAACAAGACGTGCTGCAATGTCCTGTTTTAAATCATTTTATTCTTTGTGTTAACTCTACATTGCACAATGCATCCTGCCTCCTGTTGTGTGTGCCCAGCTCAGAATCATTTGGACAGGTCCTGGTGTCCATCAATAGCCTTTGGTGTTGTGTGACACCATGCAGCACTGGCCTGCTGCCCCAATATGGCCCTTTCTGTCAGCTGTTGACAAATCCTGCTTCTCCAGGTAATGTCCATCCTCATGCAGGGTGGGAACAAGGGCAGGCGTCACTAATGGCTTGGCTGTGACAACTGGCAGAGGCTCTCTTGCCCTGCTCTGCCCTGCCCATCAAACCTGGCCACTTCTCCAGCCTCCATTATCTGAGGGAAATGGAAGAGATTTCCTGCTTGCGCAGGTACCAGCAACCTGCTAGGTGGTTGGAAGGAGGTCCCTGCTGGCGGATGCCGTGTTACATGGGAGTTGCTTATCTAGACACAAAGTCTAGATAGATACAGGAGAGGCACTAGAAACTAGGCACTAAAGGCTATTTACCTGGCTCAAGTATTTCTCGCCAATGATGCCTGGAAGGATTCTTTTATTTTATTCTTTATATTTTCTATTAGGATATAGCAAACACAATGTGCCTAAGGTACATTTAAGAATGTATGGTTCTGTTAAACCTTACATGTTGTATTCTGTAGAGTCAGCTCAGGCTGCTGTAACAAAGGACCACAGACTTGGTGGCTTAAACAGCAAGAATTTATTTTCTCACTGTTCTGGAGACTGGAAGTCCGAAATCAAGATGCCAGCAGTCAGTATCTAGTGAGGCTCTCTCTTTGGGTTGCAGATGGCCATCTTTTCAGTAATTCCTTGCATGGACAGAGAGAAAGAGAGAGCCAGTGGCGTCTCTTCTCATAGGGATGCTAATCTTATTGGGTCAGTGCCCCATTCTTCTGATCCCCTTTAACCTTAATAGCGTTATAAAGGTTCTATCTCTGATGCAGTCACATCGTGGGTAGTGCTTCAAGATATAAATTTTTTGGGGAAACACAATACAGTCCATGGCACAAGTATATATCCCTGTGTAAACAAAATCCAGATAAAGATTCAGAACCCTGGGACACCTGGGTGGCTCAGAGGTTAAGCGTCTGCCTTTGGCTCAGGTTGTGAGCCTAGGATCGTAGGATCCTAGCCTAGGATCGGAGTCCTAGGATCAAGTCACTCATCAGGCTTCCTGCATGGAGCCTGCTTCTCTCTCTGCCTGTGTCTCTGCCACTCTCTCTCTCTCACTGTCTCTCATGAATAAATAAATAAAATCTTTAAAAAAGAAAGATTCAGAACCCTGATTGCTACCCAGAAGTTCCCCTCCTTGTCACTCACCCCCACAAGTAACTACTATTCTGACCTCTATTTCTATCAAAATAGAATCACATCATATATGAACTTCTGTACCAGGCTTCTTTCTCTCAACATTATGTCTGTGAGATTCATCTGTATTATCGTGGGTGTTCACAGTTGATTCCTTTTTATTGCTGTGTAGTATTTTGTTATACAAATATACCCCAAGGTATCCATTCTTCTGTTGATAAAGCTGATTTGAATGCTCTTAGGTATGTCTTCTGTTGGGCATGGATGCACTTTCTTTGGGTACATACTAAGAGTGGAATTACTGGGCATAGAGTTAAGAATTGATTTTTAATTCAGTTAACTTAAGCATGTGTGAGTTGGCATGAGTGACTTTTAGCTATAAATAAAACATGAGTGTCCCAGTTTCAATCAATTGCAAGTATAAATGGAAGTTCATTAACATCTCAGAGACATGATCCCCATAGACTGCCTGGCCTTGAACCTTTGCTCTGCCACTTAAGCAAGGCTACTTAGACCTCTTTGCCTCAGCTTCCTCATCTATAAATGATTGATAAGGATAATAGTAGTTACTTACCAATAGTAGTCTGTCTATTTGATGCCCAGAGAAGATTGTTTTAATATTCCCTCTTCTAGATGACAAATTAGATCCCAGTATCAGCTATGTCGTCATCAATAATAATCATTCATTCCTTAATTTATTCTTCAGTTTTTAAAATAATTAACAATTTAAAAATAATTAACATTTATTTTAAAGGTGTTATTCAAATTTGAAGACATATTTCATGGATGAACTAACATTTTCACTCAAATAGAACTAGTGAGTCTTAAATGCTGCACTCAGTTTCACTGTTTTAAGTTTTAGTCATAAGTAGAAACCCCATATGGACACAGAGGATGGAATTGACTCATGTTCTGTCTCCTCACAATCACTGTGCCATCCTTGTTTCATTAGAATCTTCTGGCTACATGCAGACACATGCAGGACCTCAGGAGTCAGAGACACAAACAGACCCCCAAGCCCCAAGCCCCCAGAATCCCCAACAGTTATGGACTTACTCTCGAAGTGAACATGTGGCTGAGTCTGCACATGTCAGAGGCCAGCTCTAACACTGGGAACTCTCCAAATTACTTTCCTATGTAAAACAATGTTTATTAAAAGGCCAGTAATTAAAATGTGCTAATTTGAAGCTTACATGTGTAATATTAAAACTCAGTGGCAATTATTTTGGACATAGACAGATATTTGGAGAGAAGTGTTTTATTGTGGAAACTCTTTTGAATGGCTAGTTCATTGTAATAATTAAAAAGGAGGTGAAGGGGGCACCTGGGTGACTTAGTGGGTTAAGTGACTGACTCTTGATTTCAAGTCAGGTCGTGATCTCAGAGTTGTGAGATTGAGCCCCTAGTTAGGCTCCACACTCAGTGAGCAATCTGCTGGAGATTTTCTCTCTCCCTCTCCTTCTGCCCACCCCACCCCCCACTGTGTTTCTTTCTCTCTCTCTCTCTGAAAAAAAAAAAAGATGATGAATCTCTGGTTAGTGTTATTTCGACTCAACATTCTCTTCTGACAATGTATTTGCTTAATTTTGTGCACCTGGGGCAGAGTTCTCTACCACTATGTTCTTGGGACTCTCTCCCATGGCCACCATGAGTCATTCAAAAAACATGTACTGAGCACAATGATATCTAAGGCATCACTGGCGACACAGCCCAGAGAAGTGGGCAAATAAGGGCCCCTGACCTCAAGGAATTCACGTTCTGGGGAGTAGAGAGAAGATAATATAAAGTAAATGAATAATTATATCATTTCTCAGGAGTGATAATGTGGTTAACACTAATCAAAAGGGTTAAGGAGGACAGAGAGAGATGGGTGGTTGTCCAGTTTTTGGTGGATAATCAGAATGCTTCTCTGAATAAGTGACATGTGGGCCATACGGACTTCCAGGTAGACAGAGGCCCAGGCCAAGGGCCCAGGACATGCCAGACCCTAAGGGGGAGTGTTCTTGGGGACAGCGAAGAGACCCATGTGACCAGCCTTAGGTCAGAGGGCAAAGAAGTGGGAGATGAAGTCATGGAAGCAGGGCTGGGCCAGGGGCAAGTCCTTGTTGCCACAGTGGGGACGTCGAATGCTACTCTGAGGGAGGTGGGAACTCAGGGGCTGAGATTGGAGAAGACGAAGGACATGTTCTGACACACTTTAGCAGAATCACTGGCTGCTGTGCTGAAGACAGATGCATGGCTAGATGAGAGGGGAGGTCAAGGACAGGAGTAGATGTCTCTTGGCAACAGCCCAAGAATGACCAAGAGAAATGAAAGTGGCTTGGACCAAGGACTAAGGATGGATGTGGGAGAAGTGGATTGCTGCTGGTGTGTGTGTGTGTGTGTGTGTATGTGTGTGTGTGTATGTGTGTGTGTGTGTGACAGAGACAGATGACTGGTTAAGGATGATCATCTCTGAGACCTTTGGCCTTGCCTCTGGAAGGATGAGGGCACCATTGACATATCTGAAGAACATCAGAATAATGTCTGCTCGACGTGTTGGTTTGAGGTGCCTCTTAGCTATTCCAGCAGGGGAAGCTCTGGGCTAGGGGTAAGATCTGAGCTGTTGTCACTTTAGTCCATTTATACACTGTGCATAAAGCCCTGGGACGAGCAGCGGTCACCTCAGAAGTGATGAGAAGGAGGGGTCCCAATGATTAGAGAATTAGGGGGGGGAGGAGGATCCAATCCTGGCAACTTAGAGGAGTGGCCAAGAGAAGGTGCCATCCCAGATGCTTGGTGAAGGAGGAAAGAGTGGTCCTGTGTCAGGTGCTGATGGGGCAGAAGGAAAGGAAAGAGGTGACACCTGACCACAGGGTTCCGGAGGACTGAACAAAGTGGTGCATCTGAGATAGGACCCGGCCCACACAAAACTCAGAGATCATCACCATCCCCAGTATGGCCTAATGATTTTATGGTTCTTAACATTTTACTAAGTGTTAGTATAATAATGTTTCTCTATTGTTTACAAGTCTTGGGATGTCATAAGGATGCTGCCTGTTAGGGGGATGATTAAAGCCTTTCTACCATTTGAACAAGACAGAAGAATTTGGGTACCTTCTTTACTGTGATTATTTCTGGTGGCTCATTATGCACTGGCAAGGGCTCACTCCCTCCAAGTATAGCAGCTGAGGTTCTGTGTTGCTGGTATGTTTAGTTCTTGTGTCCTCTGTGTAAGCACATCGTGTGAGCACATTTCCGTGCTCTTTATGTTTTGTGTTGAATGTGGTCTAGCTGAATAAACTGCAAAGTGCACCTCTTTCCCTTGGCTGCTCCTTCTTAGCACTAATATTTCCTGTCAGATGAGTATGCTCATTTATTTGAGGACATGGAGGTAGCCCCGACAAAAACAAATACCCAGGTGTCAATGACGCATATCACACAAATACTCCAGGGGCAATGTCCTTGGAGGGCCTCGGTCCCTTGTATGGGGCCATGAAGAGTTACTCCTGATGCCTCACAGCTGGGACCCTGCATCCGCCAGGTACAGGGAATGGTGGACAGCAGGCTGGTCACTTATTTCCATCAGACAGGGAGAGCAGGAGGCATCTTGGTGTGAGAGTAGAGTCAAACTTTGCTGTTCCCTCTTCCTGTGAGCACAACAAGCTACCCTGCTTGGCTCTGTCTAGGCTTCTGGCCACTGCCATGCTCAACACCACCTCCACTGGTGCATCTTTAGAACAAAGAATATGGATGAACCCATATCCTCTCAAGCCCAGGGGACAATCTCGACTCTTGAATACAGCCTTTGGAAACAAATAATAGGCGTCATGGCTATTGGCTGCAGTAACACTTTGTTATTTGAGATCCAGGGACAGAAACACCGACTAGTTGGAGCCCGTGACATAATAGAGAGAAGCTTTAGGTCATTTATCTGTTCACGTGTGCTTCTGTACCTGAAACAGACTGCGAGACTCCTGGCCTGCATACTGAACGTGACTCTGCACCCAAATGCCTGCTTCATATCCCCACATGCGTGTTCAATAGTCATCTCCAAGTGAACATGTCCACGACTGACCTCTTGGTCTCCCCTACTCTGGAAGTTCTCTCCCTGTGGCCTTCTCTGGCTCAGTAAATTGCAACTACATCACTGCAGTGGCTCCTGCCCAAACCTTAGAGTCACTATTGACTCCTTTTTCACTTTTCTCATATACTTCAGAATAAATCCAGGATCTAGTCATGTCTTAAGATGCCTGAGCTACCTTTCTTGCTCACCTGGAAGTTTCAGTATCTTCATAACTAATCTCACAGCTTCCATCCTTGCTTCTGTCCACCTGTGCTCACCCCCCCCTTGTCCATTCTCCAACCAACAGCTCCAGAATGATCTATTTTAAATATAACAGATAATACCCATTTCCTGTGTAAACCCCTCTGACTGTTCTCATCTCCCTCAGACAACCTCCAAAGACCTCACTGTGACCTTCAGGCTCTATGTGATCTGGCTCCATTACGCCCCAACTTCATCTTCTGGTCTCCTTCCCCTTCGTGCCAACTCCATCCTGGCCACTCTGCCCTCCTTGCTGTTCCTGGAGCATGTCAGGCACAGCTGGCCTCGGGACCTTTGCTCCTGCTGTTCCTGGTTCATGGAGCACACTTCCCCACTATTCACATGGCTCACTTCCTCTCTTTTGCTGGTAGGGACTTGCCTTACACCTGATGTCCAATTCAGCCTCTGGACCCAAACTCCTCATAACCTACACTTCCACCTATAAGGCTTTACTTTTCTCTATACGACATGTTCATCAGATCTGCTATGGCACTGAGCAAAGTGGTTAGCAGGTGAACCCTGTTAGATCAGGTGTCTGTGCAGCTGGATTTCATTATAGAGCAGCTGACTAACCTTGGGAAAGTTGGCTATCCTGTGTCTCAATTTCCTCATCTGTAAAACAGGGATACTCGTTGTACCTAGGTCATAGTGAGTTAAGATGCATATAGTCTTGTATAAGTGTTGGCTATTCTTCTTATAATTATTAATTTTTTTAAATTTATTTATTTATGTATGATAGTTACACACACACACACACACAGAGAGAGGCAGAGACATAGGCAGAGGGAGAAGCAGGCTCCATGCACCAGGAACCCGACGTGGGATTCGATCTCGGGTCTCCAGGATCACGCCCTGGGCCAAAGGCAGGCGCTAAACCGCTGCGCCACCCAGGGATCCGTTATAATTATTAATTTTTAAAAAGATTTTACTCAGCATAATACCCTCCAGTTCCATCCACGTTGAAGCAAATGGTAGGTATTATGCTGAGTGAAATAAGTCAATCAGAGAAGGACAAACATTATATGGTCTCATTCATTTGGGGAATATAAATAATAGTGAAAGGGAATAGAAGGGAAGGGAGAAGAAATGGGTAGGAAATATCAGAAAGGGAGACAGAACATGAAGACTCCTACCTCTGGGAAATGAACTAGGGGTGGTGGAAGGGGAGGAGGGCGGGGGGTGGGGGTGAATGGGTGATGGGCACTGAGGGGGGCACTTGACAGGATGAGCGCTGGGTGTTATTCTGTATGTTGGCAAATTGAACACCAATAAAAAATAAATTTATTATTTAAAAAAAACAATACTTCCTAAATATGTATAAGACATATTTTCAAATATATTAAGATACTACTGTGGATGAAGAAATATAAATTCATATATTGTGGGACTCACAAAAAAAAAAGATTTTACTTATTTATTCATGAGAGACACAGAGAGAGAGGCAGAGACACAGGCAGAGGGAGAAGCAGGCTCTATGCAGGGAGTCTGATGCGGGACTCGATCCCAGGACCCCAGGATCATGACCTGAGCCAAAGGTAGACGCTCAACCACTGAACCACCCAGGTGCCCCCTCTTCTTCTTATAATTATTAATTATTTGTGCTGTCTATCTCTACTCATGACAGTGTAACATACCATGAGGGCAGGATGTTTTGTCTGTTTTGCTCACGGCTGTATTCTTCATGCCTAAAATAATGCCTGGCATATGGTAGGTGACCAATTAATATGTATGGAATAAATTAGTAAATGATAAAATACAAAAAGGAGGCAATTCATTATCTGTTACTTTATAAATAAAAGTCTATCTTATGATGTGTTTTTCTGTGGTGTGTTTTTCATATTTTAAAAAACTCCAAGTATAGTAGAATAGGGCATCCTAATTGAAATTCAAAACAATTCAGCAGAATTAACAATAAAAATAGTGAAAATCCTTTTTCATATTATCCTCCTCCTTTCCCCAGAAGTATATCCAGTGAAGTTTGCTTTGTATCATTTTTGAGACTTTTTATCTAATTATATATATATGTGTTGTAAATAAATATATGGTTTTACTTCATTTCAGTCTTAAATAAAATGGGAAACTGCAGGAATGTGTAGTCTTATGAAGTCAAGTACATCAGTCATTTCCTTCATGGCATTGGGGCTTTTGTGTCTGGCATAAGATCTTTATAGCTTCATATTTTTTTCTTTTTAATAAATTTATTTTTTACTGGTGTTCAATTTGTCAACATATAGAATAACACCCAGTGCTCATCCTGTCAAGTGCCCCCCTCAGTGCCCGTCACCCAGTCACCCCCACCCCCCTCCCACCTCCCCTTCCACCACCCCTAGTTCGTTTCCCAGAGTTAGTTAGCAGTCTTTCATGTTCTGTCTCCCTTTCTGATATTTCCCACTTATTTTTTCTCCTTTCCCCTTTATTCCCTTTCACTATTTTTTATATTCCCCAAATGAATGAGACCATATAATGTTTGTCCTTCTCCAACTGACTTATTTCACTCAGCATAATACCCTCCAGTTCCATCCACGTCGAAGCAAATGGTAGGTATTTGTCGTTTCTAATGGCTGAGGAATATTCCATTGTGTACATAAACCACATCTTCTTTATCCATTCATCTTTCGATGGACACCGAGACTCCTTCCACAATGAAATGCCGGGACACCTGCACCCCGATGTTTATAGCAGCAATGTCCACATATTCTTATTTTTTAAGACATTTTTTTCCCTTCAGAGCTTTTAGAATTTTCCTCTTTCCCTGAAGTTTAGAAATTTACCAGTAGAGGCCCATGATTTTAAAATTATCATGCTTTGTAGGTTTTTTACAATCTCAAGATGCATGCCTTTCTTCAGTGCAAATACTCTTATTCACATTCTTCAATTATTTCTTCCTTTCTGTCTTCTCTGATGCTTCCTTCTGGAATATCAGACAAATGTTATATCTCCTGCATGTCTCCTGCAATGTTTCTCCTGTATTTTCCATCTGGTTGTGTCTTTTGGCTCTTTGTTTTGGCTACAGAGACTCTGATGAAGAAAGGAAGTCCGTAAGTAAAAACATTTCCTGGTCTGCAACATGGTTTATCTGCTAACATATAATGTCTTCTGTGGGATGAGTGTTACTCAAGAAAATAGTCATCTTTCCATCCCAGGGAGACTTTATGTCAGTTGGGGCTTCTTAGCCCTTGAAACTTATGTAAGATTGCCTTGAATCCCCAGTCCTTGGCCTGTTGATCCCAGGATGTCTGAGTTCCAGGGTGTGCTCATGCGCTGATAGCCTCCTTGGTCTGGGCTCATTGTTTTGTTGCCTAAAATACTGTTCTTCCATGTGAGTGAGCAGTCGAGAAACTAAGCCCTTGCTTCAGTTTAAAAGTTATCTGTTTGCAAAATTGTCAGATGTTACTAAAGAACTGGTGGAGGGGAATTGCCTGATGGATGACGCAACAAATGATTCAACCCTTCACACCCTAATATCTTTCCTTGAAAGTCCATTCCAGACATTTAGCCACCTAGGGGTCCTCGGTGACCCATCCTCTCTGCAGCTTCACTGACCCCTCACCCCTCATTCTCTCCAAATTTTCCCCTGTGTAGGCAGGGTCACAAGCCACCTTCAGCTCCTGGTCACACAGCAAGCATAACCAAGTGCTTCCACATCCAAGGCAGACAAAGAGCTTCCCCTAATAGGATCTCTTCTCTTTATCAGGCATTTTGGGTTACAAAGACAGTATTTTTTTGTTTTTTGTGACTAGAAGCTATGTCTGGTGATTCTAAATGAATGATTTTAGCATTTCACAGATAGAAGAGACCTTACAGTTTTCTAGCAACTGTAATGTAATTAATTACTTTTCTAAGTTCTATGTTTGTTGCTTTGTAACTTCCCACCAAGTACATTTTTTACCTATCAGAGAACCCCTCCATGCATAGCTGACATGTTTAGACAGTTTTCACTGTTTATATTCCACTGAAAATCTGGTTTCCTGTTGCTTCTAGTTTTTCCCCAGATGAGATACAATCAATAGTATGTGGCAATTGATCAGTGATGGAGAGTAAGTCTGTGGGAAACAGTAAGAAATGGTAAAGTTCTCTAGTTGACCGGAAAGCTGGTATATCTGTTAGGAATTTGGCTAAGTAATGGTAGATTTAAAAAGTAGAGGCCTGTCTGTCTCATGTAACAGAAAGTGTAGAGGTGGACAGCCCACACTAGTTCAGCATACTGAGACATCATCATTGACCAAGTATCCTTTATGCTATTCCCTCCTTACTGTGTGGCCAACTAGAGCCACAATTGCAAAATGGCTGCAGCAGCTCCAGCAATCACCTGCTTATCTATCATTGGCCAAGGATGTTTGCATGACCCTCTTGGCAGTGAGAGAGCCTAGGAGATTCAGTTTTTAGCTTTCATAGGTTCCACTGTAGAGGCAAGAAAAGGAGAGAAGATTGTAAATAGAATCTGGATGAACTAAACCACAAGGTCTGCCACATATTGTAATAGCTTCTAGGGACACAGGAGGAAGCATGTACTCTAGTGAGGAAGGAAGATTTGGTTTGGGGCATATTGAATTTGAGCTGCTGGCAAGGTTATCCCAAAAGACTGGTGATTAGATACACTCCAGTTTGATCATTCCTTACCATTTAATATTCTTTAATATTTAAAAAGTAGTATAGCTAGAAACCATTGAATTGTGGCTGCTTATTTATAAACAGTTTACAGGACACAGCCAGGAAGTAAAGAAAGAAGTCGAGACACAGTTGAAGCTGACTAGCTTGTTTCATGTCCTTGGCCTTTGTAATTGGTCAAGGTTACACATGAACCAAACTGGACCAATAAGACTAATTTCTAAGACTCTGTTGGGGACTGTTGGAAAGGGGAAATGTATTTTCCACTTAGATTGTTGATAGAGCTGCAGATGACCACTTGGCTAATCTATGGCAAGACGATGCTAAAATGGTACTGTAGAGATGACCCTGCATTCACCACATGGCCAATGGACCAGACCAGATGGTATATGAGACAAGAAGGCAGCTTCTCCCAGGCACAGGTAGTCACAGCAAGACTGGGTTGTGAGTCTCTGTGGTGCAGAAGCTTTCCTAATGCAGTGATGTCAAAATAACAAGAATGAATATGATTTAATTAGAAATTTTATAATATCTTACAAATGTTTGACCATTTTTACAGAAGGCAGACTCCATGCAAGATTTGAGAAAAATAATACACAACAGTATATATTGTGGTATTGCTTTTAACAATAAAACTTGGCAAAATGTGAACATCCAACAGCAATATTCAAAATGTGGATATCCAATTCACATGTAAAGTGGATGGATGAATTATGGCATGCCCATGGATAAGCATGTTAGGTAGCCTTTAAAAATTATGTGCCAAACAATTTTTAGTGATAATGGAAAAATGCTCATAATGTTGATACAAACAGTATAATTCTAATGTTTTTTTTTTTTTCTAAAAAGCCTAATTTGCGGATAAAAGAGATTGGAATGAAATATATCAACATATAATGTTTTTCTGGATGAGGAGACTATGAATAATTTTAATTTTCTTTTTATCCTCCTGGTATTTTCCAGTGCTTGCTTTCTTTTTCTTCCTTCCTTCCTTCCTTCCTCCCTCCCTTCTTTCTTTCTTTCTTTCTTTCTTTCTTTCTTTCTTTCTTTCTTTCTTTCTTTCTTTCTTTCTTTCTTTTTTTTCTTTCCATTGTTTATTTATTTGAAAGAGAAAGAGGGAGAGAGAGAGAATCCTCAAGCAGACTCCGCGCTGAGTATGGAGCCTGACATGGGGCTTGATCCCAGGACCTGGAGATCATGACTTAAACTGAAATCAAGAGTCATTATTTCAAATTTATCCCCACAATTCAGCTGTCTTTCCCTAATTATAGCACATGGAATTTTCCACAGGGAGTCAGGGTTGACTCATGTGAGATTCATCTTCATCGCTGGGCTTTAGACTCTTTAAGTGGGGCCCTGGGCCCTCATCTTTCCTGACCCCATGCTGACCTATCTGGGATACACTTGAAATCTGAGATGTAGTTGCTGAGTTGAATTACAGTGTGCAGCCCAAGTCTGGTGTTAAATCTGGAGCTGGAAGAGAAAAAAAGAAACAAAAAAGAAGCCAAAAAGTTATCCTATAGAAAATGATCTCCAGGCAGGATGTGAGAGTATTTTGTTTTCTCTCTCTGTGCCTCACTCTGTGAAGTGGAAACAACAGAAGCACCTTCTTTATGGTGTTGATATGGAGATTTCATGAGTGAGTGCAGGTGAGGAGGTCCTCGTTAAGGGCTCTGGGCACATAGGAAGAGCTGCACAATCATTTGCTCTTTCTCTTAGATGTTCCAGCTCATTTGGGCTCTTCCCAAATACCTGCCAGTCCTACTGTGGGAACTGCCTTCTCCACACTCCGTACCTGTGTACCTGAGGCTGTGCCTGGGCGCCTCAGTACCCTCTCCATCAGCTTGGAAACTTCTATATCCTCTGGGATCATGAACCCCCAGAGAGTGGGGATTTCTTAAACTTTATATTCCCTTCCCTACATTGCACCTGGCAGGTACTAAATAAAGCATATTTAATTAACTTTGAAATAATGTGTTTCCTTCTCCTTTCAGGTGCCCTGATTGTTCTTTTTAAATCATAGCATCACACAAACTTCAGTGTGAACATTCCCTGCTCTTTATAGGGCCAGTTCCCAGAGAAAGGTAGACTCAGCTTCCTGACTAGGGGTAGGACTTTGGGAATGGAATGAGAAGTCATTGATCCCAGGCACGCAGTTGGGCCATGCGAAGGACACCCTGGAAGGCAGACCCAAAGCTGGGATTCTCTCATTGCTACCCCTCCACCCAGAAGCTAATCTCCCATGTAGAGAGGAAGGTGTACACTTCTCCATTCCTATTTCCAGCCTGAATTATTTTCTATGATCCACATGAGGGTGGATTAGCCATGTGTGCACACAGCTTCTGGTCACTCAGCACATGTTCTCATGAATGAATATTTATTAATCGTAAAATTCTTTCATGGCCCGGGGCTGCTCAGTTACCCTCACCCCAGTTCCCCAGAAGGTTTATAGGGAAGTGAAGCCAATTTTTAAAATTATTCATAGCTCTAGAATCCTATTTGAGGTCCTTTTTTAGAGTCATAGTTGGGGAGACTTACATGCTGCATTCTAGAGCTGGAATCAGGAGTTCGTTTGGTATCCATGCTCGACACTACTTCATACAGATCATCACACAGGAGGTGTTCAGGAAGCACAGAGCCAGCCCCCGATTCGAATTCTGTCTGTCCAACTCAGTTGCCAAGTTACATCAGGCAACCACATTCATTTGCTCGGTCTGAATGTTGTCCTCCAGCCTAGGGAGAAGTCAATCTCTCACAACCAATCTGTTGTGATCTGCTTTCTCCCTTCCTGGAGCAAGGTGAGAATTCACATGTAAATGATTCCTAGCATTTTTCAAGCATAAATGTGAATTGGCAATAACCCATTTACCATATTGATTTAGGAGCCTCTGGAGAAAGCTTCCTGTTTAATCTGCAAGGAAAGTCTCCACGTTTGATCGTGGGGTTGCTCGTCATTTCATAATGGCATTGGGACATATGTCTTGCTGACATATGACTCACAGGCTGAATTGCCTGCTACCAGATATCACAAATAATACTGCTATTCAAAAGACGAGGGATGCTATCGGCAGGGCTCAGTAGAGATTTTTAAAATTAAAAACCTTATTTATGTGTCCTCCAGAATATTCCAAGCCCCTCCAGGAGGAGATACAATACTCTTTGTTTAGCTGCTGAGGCGAAGGAAACAAAAACCACATTATGTATAATATCCCTGAAGCTAAATTACAATATTTACCTCCGCATGTTAACTTGACATGCATAATTATCTGTGCTTAGAACAGAAAATGGAAGAAAAGGTTCAGTGAACACCCACCTGGGTGTCGTGAATGATGTTGTTCCAACAGAAACAAAAGTTGAGGAGGGGGATTTAGAGGTTGGAGGAAGCTGTGGTACTTGAACATCCTTAAAGTGAAGAAGGAGCAAGACCTCAGGAGAATCATTTGGAGCATAAGGATCTCTCTTGTCTATCCCATCGGAGATGACTTGTGTCATTATTTCCCCCCTCTGAGCCACCAATGGTGTCCTGAATGCTCCTCTATCAAAGATCAGGAGAAAATAGCCCTGATCCAATGAGACAAGCTCAGAAAGCAACTGGAACCTTTTGGCAAAGAACTGAGGCCAATTCAGTGGGCTTTGTGATCAGCTCCAGTTGGGTTGGGCAGCTGGGGCTTGTGGCAGCACATGATGTAGTGCTTCACTCACACCCCCTTCTCATCCTGGTAAGGTTCACTCCCAGCAGCCAGCACCTGTACCTCTCCCATGATAGACCATCCTAACCTTGTGTCAAGGACACATGGGAACACATAGTGCCTGGGAATTTAACTTCTGTAGTGGCAGTTCTCAACCTATGACCAATGGTGTACATGTGTAGATTCTCTGGTGATCTTGTCTTACCCTCCTTACACCCACAATTTGGACAACCCTGATGCATCTCCTGAGCTCCCTTGTGAGAGTGAGCCAAAATCCCACCATAGGACTTTGCTGGATGCTGCACACAGGTCTCAACTTCCCATTTCCTTACCAGGTTTCCTGGAATTCTTCTTAGCAAATCACTTTCACATGAATCCATGGATAGTTGCATGAGAAGCATTCCCATGTGCAAGAACATGAGACTGGACTATTCTGGCCATATATGGTTGGAGCAAGGAAGAGGGTCTGATTCAAAGCAGCCAATTAATAGAATGACTAAGCCTGAAGAGGTCTGCCTAATGGTACGGATCCTTGATGTCAAATGGTTACCTCAGTCGTATCTGTGCTTATTCAATTCAAATGGGAGATGTACAATTAGTTGGTAACCCTAGGAAAAGCAGAAGCAGCAATGGCAAGCAGTTGTCTCACCAAAATGGGGAAGCACTGGACTAGTGATCCGTGGAGTCATGGGACAGCATTATATTGTTTGAACTCATTTTACCCTGAATGGCTTCAATCCTGCATTTTTCTAAGGCCAGTCTCTAAGGCCTGGTTGTGGGGAGACTGAAACTATTTTCTGTCCTCTTTACTTGCTTATACATTTTTTTCATACCCTTTCATTCCCTACCCCACCTCTCACTGACCAATATGACCATGTTTCTGAAAAAGCTTAAATAAGTACAAAGAAGGATATGAAAGAAAATTCCCACAATTCTAGGTCCTAGAAATAGTCCATAGTCCCTATTAACATTTTAACATTTAAAAAAAGATTTTATTCATTTATTCATAAGAGCACAGAAAGAGAGAGAGGCAGAGACATAGGCAGGGGCAGAAGCAGGCTTCCCGAGGGGACCCTGATCCAGGACTTGATCCCAGGACTCTGGGATCACAACCTGAGCCAAAGGCAGATGCTCAACCACTGAGCCACTCAGGTGCCCCCCCCCCGTAAATATTTTTAAACTTATATAATTATGTGTACATATTTTACAAAGTTAAGGTTATATATCTCCAGAGAATATTCTGATGCCCTGAAATATTCTTTAAGTACATGTCTACCATATTACATAATATCTCAAAGCAGGATAAATCATAACTTACTAAACCAATCTTCTATTGGACACTTACGTTGCTTGCAGATATTTACTAGCATAAATATTGCCGCAATGATCTGTGCTTATTCAATTCAAATGGGAGATGTACAATTAGTTGGTAACCCTAGGAAAAGCAGAAGCAGTAATGGCAAGCAGTTGTCTCACCAAAATGGGGAAGCACTGGACTAGTGATCCAAGGAGTCATGGGACAGCATTATATAGTTTGAACTCATTTCACCCTTACACGTGAACCTTGATACTCATCTCTGAATGGTAGACTTACAGGCTCAGGAAATATGAATTTTCTATGAGCCTTCTTTTTTTTTTTTTAAAGATTTTATTTATTTATTCATGAGAGACACATGGGGGGGTGCAAGAGAGAGAGAGAGAGAGGGAGAGAGAGAGAGAAGCAGGCTCTATGTGGGGAGCCTGACATGGGACTTGATCCCATGACCCCAGGATCACACCCTGAGCAGAAGGCAGCTCTGAGCCACCCGGGCTGCTGGTCCTATGAGCCTTCTTATGGCCCAGTCCATGGTTCCTACATCAAGCTACACACTGGGGTCCCTGGAGGCCTTCAGAAAGTACAGAAGCTAGACCCTACCCTCAGAATTCACGATTTGATGTTTTTTTGGGGGGGGCAGTCAGGGCTAGGAATTTAAAGATTTTTAAGGAGCTTCTCAGGTAGTGCTAAGATGTGGGACTTACCCCACTTCATTGTTTTGAGGGCTGCTTTTAGCCTTAGAAAGGGAGAGATTTTATTTTATTTTATTTTATTTTATTTTATTTTATTTTATTTTATTTTATTTTATATTATATTATATTATATTATATCATATTATATTTTTTAATAATAAATTTGTTTTTTTTTTGGTGTTCAATTTGCCAACATACAGAATAACACCCAGTGCTCATCCCGTCAAGTGCCCACCTCAGGAGAGATTTTAAATAGTAAAGAAGGCCTGATGTGTGTAAGGAAAGAGAGTCACTGAAACATTTCCTTTGTTTTATGCTCAGATTTTGCGGCCAAGGCTGATGCTGGTGACTGGCTTGAAGGTGCCACATGCTAGGGAGCATCCAGGTACCGACTTCCTGCTCCATATGATCTCTCCATCCCCGCCTCCTGCCCCTGCCATCCACCCATTCTCCCAACCTCCCTGTCTCCTGCTGCAGGGCCAGTGGCAGCTCCATGGAAGTTGAACTTGCTAGCAGTAGGTTGCTGTAGGTCATTGTAAGGCTGGTCTCTTGGATCGGCTGGTGTCCCCTTTGCTGCCATTCAGTCGGCCCAGCTGCCCCAAAGGAAAGGGAATGATTTCTTCTGGGCTGGATATCCCCCTTACACTCTCCCCAGGTCTCAAGCTTTCCCATGGTTTTAAACCTTGAAGCCAGCTCTGATGTTGAGGTGATTTTGGAGGCATGCCTTCACAGCCCAGTCAGATCTGCTTCTTCACTACCATGCCTGGTCCTCCAGGAGGATATCTGGAGTTGCTGGCGACTGGCTGGACATCTCTCTCTCTCCATGCAGCTAGCCTGCACTGCCACACAGCACCATGTCTCAGGGTAGTCAGAATTTTACCATCTTGGCTGGCTTCCTCCACAGTGTGTGTCCCAAGAAACCCAAGTGGAAGCTGTGAGACTTTTTGTAACCTAGTCATGGAATCTGCATAGTGTCACTTCCATTACAGTCTGTTGGTCAAAAGGTGAGTCACAGGGCCAGCCCAGATTTAAGGGGTGGGACTACACAAGAATGTGAACACCACTGGAGAGCCATCTTTGGAGATGACTTAACCACAGCCACCTCACAGGATTGAGTGAGGTTATTAGAGGTGTCAGGAGAAGGTAGCTCCCTCTACAGGTGATATTCACATCATTCTTCTTTCCTTTCTTCCTGTTCACTGGACTGTCATTTTTCCAGCAAATTCTCTTACACATTTCAGACGGAGTGGTAGTAGGATGAGGTTTAGGCAAAAAGCAAGAGTGACCTCACCCAAAAGTCAGGGAAATAACCTTTGGCCCTGAAATCCAGTGCTTCTTTTTCAGTACCATGTCCTCCCCAAACAACCCACTGGCTCCCTGATGCCTTATGAGTGAAGGCTGAAGTTTCTGAGACCTGATATACCCAAGAAGACAGAAATACCAGGGGCCTAGGAACCAGACTCCCCTATAAGCCAATAAGGCTTCTGAGAAAACAGTATCCAAGGGAAGTTGCTTTTGTGGAATCCAATGACCATGTTATTAATGGTGGGTTAAGGCAAAACTGTGACTTCTGAATTATCCAATGGGGCACATGGGAGATATGTTCTTCAGTAAGAGTGCAAAAATCTTTTGTAGGAGCAAAAAAAAAATTTCTAGTTTAATCACTCACTCCCTAATCTCCCAATCCATTCCCTATTAGAGGCCCTTAAGCCTTTTGTGTATGTCTAGTCATTCCAATGGAGCCAGAGACCAGACCTGGGTATATTTCAAACTTCTCAGAGTAAGAAATCCATTTAGTGTGGTACTTCCTGTCATAGAGGTCATGTTTGACCTTGAGTGAGCGTCTGGTTAAGACCACTCCATGGACAGTTCCAAGGGGGAACATCTAGAGTCCTGAAGAGCTTAAAACCTCTGGTCACCATCTTCAAACTTGGCCCCTAAACCTGAGCCTTGGAGATCTTGCCAAGCACTTCTAGTTCAAATTTTAATCATGAGCCCAGATTTTAAATCACAGTGCCAACCACATGGCCAGGGTGACACACAGAAGGTAAGCAAAAAATACTTGTTGCATCAATGAATGAATGAATGAAGTCTGGAGATATAGTGACTTGGGTAGGTTCACACAATGAAATAGCCAAGTTGTTTCCTTTTCCCTCTCGTTGTCCCTTGGAAGAACTTAGTGTGAGGTTGATATAACTCTTATGATGCCAATCTCTCTCGTATCCCTGCAGGCCCCTTACTTTTCCTGTCAGGCAATATGCTCCTCAAGGGCAGATGTTTGCCATGTGCTCCTCCATACCAGGTACGGAGCCAGGCTGAGCATCTTGCATATAGTAAGAGGTCAACAATGTGTGTTGCCTCTGACGCCATAGGTTCTGGGACTTTGAGTTGGTATCTAGGCATAGGTTCTGGGACTTTGAGTTGGTATCTAGGCATACACATGCACACACACACAGAGTCAATTCTTGTTATTTGTGGTGGTGGCTATGTTCTATAACGTCATCATGCGTGCTGAATTGGCCACTACTAAACCGCTGCAGGAAAAGGTGCCTGCCAACCTTTGGTCACAACACAAAGCAATCTAGAGCCAGAGGCAGACAGTCTGAGGTCTGACAATGTGGTCCAAACCTGATCTACCGCCTTGACATTTTAACTTCCTGAGCCAGCAAATAAGTCAGTATGAGTGAGTCACCTTTTTTGCCATTTCTATGTGAACCAGTCCTGATTAATTTACCCACTTATAAAAAAGAATGCCTTTTATTATATTCTAGAAATGAGATACAACCAATGTTGCTTTATCTCCAATGATAAAAAGCTCTCTACCTAATGAGGCATTTTATAAAGATAACACTTATGCAGTCAACCTCCCTGACACATGGGCATATGGAAACGTTTATTGTGCTCCAACTGTGCACTGGGCACTGGAGTATGCTTTGGAGATTACAAAATGAATACAAAAAGCCTAAATCTTAAAAGATTTTATGGTTTAAACTCTTTTAAACATCTAAGATTTTTTTCTTATAATGAATAAGGAAAAGATAATTTTCTTCTTATTGCTTGTTTCACTTAGTTATTGCTACAGGAGAAAAACAATCATAGAATCTTGATGACACACAATAGCAACCTGCACATGGGCTGAGGTGGCTTGGAGAACCCCAGCTGGGCTCATTCTTCTGTCTGAGGTTGACTGGAGTTTGACTGGAGTCTAGACTGAGCTTCACTGGGTAGCTCTAATTCTTGTAGGTAGATGAGCATGTTTCAGCATCAAGCTACAATGGCTCGTGGTGGGAATATGTGGGAAATACTCCACCCATTTATCATACTCCTTAGACTAGTGGTCTAGCCAGGAATGTTCTCATGGTGATAGCTGAGGTCTTCTAATCCGTAGTTCACTTTCACCTTGTTCTGTTGGCTAAAGCAAGTCATATAGACAGGCCTAAAGTCAAGGGGGGCAGGAAAATAATCTGCCCTTTTAGTGGAGAGACTGTAAGGACCTATAACGTGAATGTTGAGGGGTGAAGAATTGGAGCCAATAATGTGATCTACCACACTCATTTATTGGTCTTCGATCTGCCTCCAGAAATCCACTAGAGCTTAACACAAGGAAGAATTGTTCACTTAGAGTGGCTTCTACATCTGCTTTGGGGTTGCCCTTCAGATGAACTTAGAGATCTTGCTAGGGGTCTCTCCTTTCTGGATCTCACCATCCTTGAATGCGAAGCACGGCAGAAGCCATCTGTCTGTGAAAGGGCCAGAAAGCTGTCGCTGGTGCCTTCCTGATGTGCTTTTATCATGAGCTCCCTGGAGGTGGGGCTCTGCATCATTCCAAGCTGCATTCTATAAATCGCTAGGCTCCAGAGGAACCAATATTAATGGCAGTGCATTAGGTATGAGGTTACCTTGAATTTGTGGACTCCTTTCCAAAACCATCCTGAGAAACTGTTTGCATCAGGCTGGTTTTGCTCATTCCTTTGCTAGGACTGTGATCTGGTAATAGGATTAGACAGGCTACATTATTGCCTTTAATGTCTTGCTAGAGAGAGATTGATTTTCTTGAAGTGAAGAACGAGGCATCCTTTCCATTAAGCAAATTAAACTGCTTAGGTCAGAAAGGCTATAAGAAGGGCCAGTGGTGTGCTGATAAATGTTTAACAACCAATTCTCTGGATGAAAAACCCCTAATTTGTAGTATTTGTCAATTTCTGTGGTCTAAACACTCCCACGATGGCTGCTTTCAAGCTGCCAACATGGTAATTTCCATGAACACAGCCTTGAGAGGAGATGCACCTGAGCGGGTCTGCTCTGCCACCCTGCTGCCTGCATGGCTGTGCTGTTGAGATGGGAAAATGGGTTCATTTCCCTAGTGTTCCTTGAGGGAGAGGAGGTGGCATTTGTGTCCTGTTTGTTTAACTTTCTTGGAAGTTAAAGTCAGCACCAAATCAGTCAGGATGAATCCAGAATGCTGACAAAAGGGTTTTGCTGGGATGGGGCTGCAAAAAAGTAGTAGTAATACTGGCTACCTATTTTTTTCCCCTGGTGTCTACACACCCGGCACTGTTCTCATTACTTGGTGTGCATCAGCACCATTTTCACCACAACCCTATTGGAGAATCTGAGGCACGAATAGTTAAATGGCATGCCCCAGGGTATGCTAATTAAGTAGAGACTGAGATTTGAACCCAGAGTCCTTGTTTGGTCCTGAAGCTCTCCTGACACCCTCTGAGGAGCCGAGGAGCTTCAGGATGGGACTGGTAGCTCCTGCTCGCCTTCACATGTACTGCTCCCTTCTTCAGCTGTCCTAGTCCACTTTCTCCATTTAGCAAATGAATACTTCCCCTGCAAAATGCAGGAACGAGAATCATCCTCTCCAAAGATGAGTATGTATCTGCCTGCCTCTGCTATGATTCATACAGACCCAATCCCAGGCTACATCCAATGATGAGCAAACTGGGCTCATACTAGCCAGCTCACAGGAGCCATTTGGCAAATCCTCAAGAATTCTGCATGCCATTATTAAAACTCAATTATATAAACTCACAATGAAATGTATTATGTTAAAAATAAAGAGAACAAATACTGGTCACTTGTCACTTCCTAATTATTTTACTATAACCTATGTTCTTGGGGTTCTTTACATCTATAGTATCTACATAATAGAAAAGCCTATCTCATGGTGGCTAACTATGCATCTCTTCCGGACCCCGTTGAGTGACATCACATTGGTATCTTGAAATCATTTATGGCGAGAATGTTTATACAATGGAAATGAGCAAATGCTGCAAAATAGGGTTTGGTTTGCTGTTTTGTTGATTGGCTAGGCTCTAACAAGTGGTGGAGAAAATAGTAATAAGGCAGATTAAACTTAAAAGCGTGTCACATTTGTAATTGCTATGTTGTGAATAGCAAAAAAGCTTAAAAAGACATTTTTCCCCAATGTTTGAAACCTATTATTCATTTCAGGAAAGAAGTCGCTCATATCGATGAACAAAATGGCATTCCAGCATATAGCTTTGTACCACATTTGTCTTATTAATGTGAACAAAAATATCAACTAGCAATCACAATAGAACTGTATTCATATGTCAATTGCAACCACAGGTACAAGAGTTAGACAAAAATCAATGAAAGCAGCTTTCATTTTTATTCAAGATGGGGGACCAGGGACCAGATTTACCCTCCTACCTAAAACCACCACCAAAAAATGGATAGCATATGTGCAAAATGGTTCATTGTACATCAGAAAGGGTAGTGAAAAAGAGGAAACATATGATTACCCACTTTGCTGTCTGAAGAGATTTCATGGCAGTGAAACAGAGGAAGGTGCTGGTTGGCAGGGCTGGAGAGACACAGAGCCTGTGGGCTCTCTGAGTTGAAGAGATGGAGGTAGAAGTCTGGAGAGGCCAAGGGAGTGGTCCTTGCAGAGTACCAGGGAAGAGAGCTGTTAGCGGGAGCCCTGAGGACATCGTCAGAGAGCATCCCTCCAGTGTTCAGCTGCCTGCTGGTCAGCATGATAGCTGTGCAGGACCTGGCCTTTACCAGAGTTGGGTTAAAGCCCGCAGGGTTATCCATAAATAGTTGTTACAGACTCTCTACCTTGGTATGATGGACTAAAATTTACATATGATTAGTTCAGGTTGGATGTCTCCTTGCACATTATAAAATATGGTAGATTAGGTTTATGTATCAGTACATGCCCTTTAGGCCATGAAAAAGCCACAACACATCTGAGATGCAGCATTATTAAAGAGAGAGGTAAAACAACATGCAGTAATTTGCAATATATCAACAGCTAAAGGAAATATATATATGCAAGATGCAGGTGTCTATAAGCATACAGATGTGGGGGTCAGCCTGGGTCAGGTAGCTGGACATGAGGCTGCTATTCCTCTGGATTCAGAGTCATGGACAAGCTGGACAGAATTCTTATTTCTCCATGGCACTTATTTAAAAGCACTTACTGAGACTTGTGATGATGATATTAGTGTGCACAGGGATGGACATTGCCACCCAGGTTGGGAGAACAGAGTCCCAGTACTGCAGCCTCTGAGCATGAGAGGGAGTAAGTTGGCTTTTATCATTTCCCTGGAGTGTCACTCTTAGTTCTTGGCTGCTATAAATTATGTTTGTATAATGCCTCTAAATTCCAGTCATCAAATTTGTGTGTAAAGCCACAGAGTCACACAGAGACTGTAAATCCTACTGCTACCAAAACTACCTTTTTTTTTTCTGGGCTATACGTCAACTGTGCCATATGCTTTTCTACCATACATCATCTCAATAGGGGTGAAAGGTTACTCAGGCTTAAAATACAGGCTCAGAGGGAAGGTTACTTCCCAAGATCTCCCACAATCTCCCAGTGATGTCTGTCTTACTCCAAAGCTTGCATTTTTAACTTTCACATTACATAATGGTTCTTAAGGAACAACACTAGAAACCATTATTATTTGTAAAGTCTTTTACTGTTAATACACCATCCGATTTAGTCATTTACACATGCAAAACCAAACTGTTGTGTAGGTACCTCTAACCCCACTGTATAGGTGAGGAAGCTGAGCTTTAGGCAGGTTATGTGTCTTGTACTTTTAGGGGTACATGGGATATAGCAGAGCTAGGAGGAGTGTTCTTATATAAAAGCCTGGATCAAGTTTGGTGTGGTTTATTCAGGAGAATATTAGAATACAGAATTGTTCTCAACAGCAGTTGGAGAGAAAGGGGAGAGGTTATCTCAAACTCTGCGATGTCCACAGTGCTGTTGTCACTCCAGTGAGCCACTTGGAAAGGACTCTTATTTTACACCATATTCAAAAATCAACTCAATAGATTAAATACTTAAATATAAGTATAAATAAATAAAACTCCTAGAAGAAACCATGGAGAAAAACTTCACGACACTAGTTTTGGCCATAATTTCATGGATATGACACTAAAAGCACAGGCAAATAAAACAGAAATAAATATCAAACTAAAAAGCTTCCATACAGCAAAGGAAGTAATCAGTGGTGAAAAGGGAACCTATGGAATGGGAGATAATATTTGCAAGCCATCTATCTGATAAGGAGTTAATTTCCAAAATATATGAAGAATTCATACAATAAAAAACTAATAACCCAATTAAAATATGAGCAAAGAACTTGAAGAGACATTTCTTCAAACAAGACAAATAGCCACATATATGGCAGATGAGAATACCACTGAACCACCAATGCTCCAGCTGACAAGTGGCTGAGTGTATGAAAAGATGCTCAACATAACTCGTCACGAGAAAAATGCCAATCAAAAACACAATGAGATGCCATATCCTACCTGTAAGGATGGCTATTATCAAAAAACAAAAGATGGCAAATGTTGGCAAAGACGTGGGAAACTGGAACCCTTGCACACCATTGGTGGAGATGCAAAATGGTCCATCAACTATGGAAAATAGTATGGAGGCTCATCAAAAACTTAAAAATGGTGCTATCATATGATTCAGACATCTCACTTCTGAGTACTTATCCAAAAAAATTGAACTCAGGGTCTCCAACAAGATATCAGCACTCTCATGTTCACTATGGCTGGGAAGTGGAAAGAAACATTCATATCCATAGACAGATATACAGATAAAGAAAAGGCAGCATGGACACACAATGGGATACCATTCAGCCTTACAAAGGAAGGAAATCTGCCTTTTGCAACAACATGGATGGATCCTGAGGACATTTTGCTAAGTGAAATAAGCCAGTCACAGAAACACAAATACTACATGATTCCGTTTATAGGAGTTATCTAAAATGGTCAAATTCCTAAGGTCAAAGACCAGAATGGTGGTTACCAAGAGCTGGGTGGAAAGGGAGATGGGAAGGTGCTAACTGATAGGCATAGAGTTTCAGTTATGTAAGATAAGCACATTCCAGAGATCCACTAACAGCATTGTATCTGTCATCCACAGTAAGGTATTGCTCCCTTAAAATTGAAGAGGATAGAGGAAGGAAACACAAGGACTCACCTACTCAGATCTGGAATATTTTCTTTGGCCTCCTGCTTAAAAGAGCTGGGCCTCCAGGTTCAGATGGTCTGGGTTACAGTTCTATTATTGCCTCTTCTGGGCTGAGCGGCTTGAAGCAATGTACTTAATCTCTCTGAGCCTCAGTTTTTCCAAATGTCAACTGGGAATAACTGTGCCTCATAGGGCTGTTGGAGGTTTAAACGGATGATCCATGAGATCAAGCATCTAGTGTGGTCACTGTTTGGGGGAGTGTTGTTTCCACAGTGTGTTTGGGCTGAGCAGACTCTGCAGGCCAGAGAGAGCAGAGTCACCTGCTATCTTGTGCATGGCGTCCATGGGAATGGTGAGTTGCTGAGGGGCAATGGGAGGGGTGCCAGCAGCTGGCAGTATCTTCTCTGGCTGCATTTCTCTGATGGATGATGGGGGTCTGTTCTCAGAAATCTGTATCAGGTGATGGATGATGGGGCCCATTCTCAGAGGTCTGTAATCCTGAGAGAAGGTGAGACATCCTACCAAGCTGGCATGTGTGGGTGTGGAAGCACGTGAGCTACTAGTGCCAGTGTGTCCCCACCGTCTTCCTGAAGGTCTGTGTGACACCCCAACTCCACTTCAGTGACAGTGTGGTGTGTTTAGAGCTCTCCTCTTTCTCAGTGAATATAGCTCAGTGAACATTCTCTACCCCATTAAACACCCAGGCTTCCATTCTACCTTCTGCTTTTTCAATATCACATGTAGTCCTTGATTATTTTAAGGAGTGAAATTATTCAGCTGAAATTTCTTTGAAGAATACTGCAACTCAGAGGTGTTGGAAGAACTGAATAGGGAATCCCAATTATTTTTATTCAAAAGTAATAAGGCTTTAGGTATTAAAAAAACTCTAAGCTTAATCATTTCCATTTTGGTTGGCTTCACACTCCTACACAAACACATCACAGACATTTAGATCCTGCCAGGGAGTACCTTGGCATCATCATATAATATTCTGGGAATCTGGATACCTGAGTTCTGATTGTGGCAATGATTCACTCCCTGGTGCTCTTGGGAAAAACACATTACACCTCCCAACTTACTTAAGAGGAGGGACTTGGGAGCACCTTTTGTTAAATCTCTCTTATGTTTTTAAAAAATTAAATAAATGCAAAATATTTTTTTGTAAGAAATGGAATGAAAAATGTATGAGGTCTTATACTCACTACCCAGTTTAAGAATTGAAATATTAACAATTTATTTAAAGCTCCTGCAGATGCTCCCTTGTTCTACCCACCTCTGATCCCTACCCAGAGGCAAATCTTGAATTTTATGCTTATGGCTACTTTGTTTTTATTTATATTTTTATTACATATGTAAGTATCCCTAAGCAATGTTCTGTTCTGCATGCCTTTTTACTGTATAATTTGATTCATATGTACATGTTCTGCTGAGACTTGTTTTGCCCCCTCAACATTGTTTTTGAGGTTTTCCCATTTAGTTTTGAGTTGCTGTAGGTCACTTGTTTGCATTACTCTGTAATTGTCTGTTGGATGGCTATGTCATTTGCCATCTAATTTTAAGTTTTTTTTCCCCCTTTCTTCTTGCTTTTTTTTTTTTTCTGGATTATTTTCCTTCCCTGGCCTCACTCCACTCCTTTCTAAAAACTCCTTCAATTGATTTGGAAGTTTTGAACTCCACATTTATTCTCTGTGACTTCCTGTTTTTCCATCACTCAGAGAAGTCTTTCTGGTTCTGAAGGGGCCAAGTGATTAGATCAGACACCTGGATAATCTCCCTATCTTACGGTCAACTGTGGCATCTAATATGACAGGATCATGGCAGTGAGACCTCATCATCCTCACGAGTTCCATGGATTAGGGCAGAACATCTTTGGGGTGTCGTTTTAGAAATTATACCAATATAATGCTTGTGACAATTTGACTGATAGAGTAGGTCAGAAAGGCTCTATCTAGGGCTAGGTCAAGAGAGATGGCCCAGCCTTCCTCCTCGCGCACTGGTATACCATTGCTTGGAGCCCTAGGGTACTATGTAAGAAGCCAACTATCCTGAGGCCACCATGCTGTGAGGAAGCTCAGCCGCACATAGCGATTCCAGGCAGGCATTCTGGCTAGCAGTCCTAAATTCTGTGGCAACCCAGGCCAGGCCCAGACCTGGCAGAAACTGGCCTTAGGTTACTCTAGGGCCAGCTACTGAGTCTCTCCCAGTCTTCAAGTTCCCCTGGTTGAGGTCCTGGACATAGAGGAGCCAAAACAAGATACCACTTTCGCACTTTGTTCAAACTCCTGACCCATGAATTGGAAAACATAATAAAATGATGGTGTTGCTCTCTACATTGGGAGTAATCTATTATGCAGGAATAGTAATGGGGCAAATCCAAAGGTAGAAAAGACATTCAAAAATTCTCACTGACCCTTACTAAAGGGCTGGATAGGGATAGGGAGCACTGCTGACCAGAACCCCTTCCCCAGGAGTTCTAATATGTGGTAGAAAATTCCAGGAGCTAAACTCATTTTTAAAATATTTGTTATTTACAGTTACTCTATGCTGGACACCAGGAGAGGTCCTGGGGGTGTGGGTGCTAGACAAGTCCCCTCACGGGGCTTGAACTGTGAAAATCCAAACATATCCATTCAAGATAATTTTATGTAATTGCAACAAGGCAAATGAAACCTTCAGGTAATGATAACTCCTACAGCATTGAGTGAGCCTGAAGGAGATGAAGAGGAGGCCACTTTTGATTGGGCAGTGAAGGAAGTTCTGTCTAAAGGGGTAGCAGGTGGGCTCTGAGTGTGTCACTTCTGCTATCACACTTGTTTTGAAAATGTGAATTTGTGGGGCACCTGGGTGGCTTGGTGGTTAGTTTCCTCTGGCTTAAATTCTCTTCTTTCATGTTGCATCAGGACCTAGTCAAGTCCTCAATGGCTGACTAGAAGAAATGTGGCATTCATCATGGATGGCATCTTCACCATTACCGGATCCCACCCCTACTCTGAGAGGGGAAAGGTTTACCCATATTCACAGTGGTAAAGCTGGGACTGGAAACCAAGTCTAATTTTTAATTGATTGATTGGCAGTGTGGATAAAGGCATACATTTTCAATTTTCTGGGATGGGGGGGAGCAATGTCTTAGTTACTAAATATTTAATAATACCCACATTGAAGGAATTTGAAGAAAACATGGTCTTTACTGCCAATATTTGTTCATAAGCGTTACAAACTCCTTTGGCTATATACTGGAAATTTTCCATTGTGGTGTGATTTCCACTCAGAAATGTTTAAGTCCTTGACTTTCTAATGATCTGAAGGACAAAGCGGTGCTCTCTCTTTGAACTCTCTTTGATTGGCATTCTGTAGCAGTCCTGAGAAGTTTTTTTTCTCAGCACTAGGATGAAGTTTTAACAGGATTGATAGGTAATTGGTAGAGGGACTCCTGATGACCCACAAATGGTTGAAGACGAATAACAATAGCTTTATCCTCTAGATGGGGCAGATGAGGCAATGGGAGACAGGGAAATGATTGCACAGTAGAGTTCCAGGTGTCCTATGATGGCTCAGACATAATGCATTACCTCTATTCCTATTCCTTCCTCCCACCGACTCACTTGCTAGGCTACTCCTTACCCAGATTGATAGAGACCAGCATTCTCCAGGGTAGCTCTCTGTTGAAGCAATAAAAGGTGCTGATGAGCTCTTCCTTGAGCATTTAGTTTCTTCACATTCTATGGCTACCGTTCAGAGTTTCCATGATGAAACAGAAGTCTCTCTTGGTCTTCACTGAGGCTCTTGCTCCTTAACTGTTAATATTCCTCCTTCTTCAGAAGGGTGGGAACTCATAAGGATCTTCGCTCAGATCTGCCAAGCTCATTCTGTCATTACAGCTAGTCTTCCTGCTCATCCATCATCTGAATCCCACATATCTTTTAAGGCCTGAATATTTCCTGATTTCTCCATGATTATTCCTCCAACTATTCCAACACACCGACTCCCTCATCCATGCATTTCTGTAGCCCTTATATTCAACTTAGAAATTTTTCATTTGGAAAGAACAGACTGACAGATGAGTTCAAGAAAAACAAAATGCAAGTGGTATATGGGAAATTTATATAAGAATACAGAAAGAAATGGCAGAATAAAAGGGCTTCAGGATGGGTGTGAACTGGTCAGTTCTAAGAATGGGGTCTGCCTCTACTGCCTCTCCAACTCTTTTCCCTCCTTCATCCCCCTCCTTCTCTACTTCTCTCTGTTATCTTTATTCAGTCCTTCCTTCCCAATATCCTGCCTCTGAACTTTACTTTATCATATCTTTGATGTGCAAATTGCCCCAGATGGCTCCCCTGTCCTCAACTCTCTATGTCCATTGGCACCTACAACTGACCAAGAATCCACCTCTTGTTCTCTTATTCTAATTCTTGGGACAAGAAGATTTTAGTTGACCCAGATCATTCTTTTGAACAAGGGCCCACAGACCATGAGTCTGGACAGTCAATGGCTCACTTCCCTTGGGTCAAGTGTCTATCCTGGTTCAGTTAATTGTGACCCCCAAAATTAGGGTGCACAGTGTGATGCTCATTGATCTGGGCAAGTGGAAGGAGATTTCACTAAAAAAGTGTCTGCAGAGTGGGGGATAAACTGGCATCTTTAATACAACTTAAATTCTGTTTCACAGGCTGTAATACTTAATGGTCCTTGTAATGCTTCATATGTCTTAGTCCTATCTCCTTTATGAGATGGGTTCCTGTTGTCCCATCTATCAAACAGTCCCTATTTGACCCACATTCTTCACAGTATTGTTGGAGGAGCAGCAGAACTGGCGTCTGCTTTAAATATGAAATGCCAATCTGAGTGTCCAATAAAGAGCACTGATGAAATAAATTACATCAGGACAGTACAATGGAAAACTGTTCTACCATTAAAATGTAGTAGCATCAGAATATTTATGTGGTGAGATGTTTAAGACACTGTTAAATGGAAAAAATGAATTCCAGAAGTATATACACTTATGATTCTATTTTTGAGTGCACATGTACACACACACATATTCATCCTCATAATTAGAAAGATGCTCACCAAAATATCAACAGTATAACCTGGGTGGGGAAATTATTGATGGTGTAAATTTTACCTTGTTTTCTGAGTTATATTTCTAAATTTTCTGCAATAAGCATTAATCACTTTTGCAATAAGAGAAAGAAATAATAGTTACCAAAAAGAAACTAAAATGTAATGCAAGACTGTTGTTTCCTTAAGGATAAACTGGTTTTTTAAAGATCTCACTGCAATAAATAATTTGTGTCCCTTTAAATTCTATGTGGAAAGATTGTATGTACATATATACACATCTATGCCTGAATGTGTGTGCATGTAAAAATATGATTACCTGTCACATTACATTGAATGGCTTTCTTAGGCTGAGCTTCATGGAAGGCAGTAGTTTACATGAGAAGTGATCCCAAGAAGCACTGGTAGGACAGGAGGAAAACAGAGAATGCAGAGAGCAAGCAGCATGTGTATTCAGTGAGCACTGGGCATTCCATCCCCCTGAGGACCTCTAAGAGTGGGACAGATACACCTCAGAGTCACCCTGCCTGAGGAGTGAGTGAGCTCATGCATTTACCCACTGCTCCTATGTGCTATTGTTTTAAAGGCCTCTCCCAGAGAGTGTCCCTCTGGCACTTCTGGTCTCCACGTACCCAAGCAGAACAGGCTCCGGGACCAGGGAAGCCCTTTGGTTTGGCAGACATACCAGTGCCTGCAGTTGGAAGGCATTGTGTTGACACGCACAAGAACAATATGTGTCAAGGGCATGTGGCCTGAGTCCCAGCAGCAATGACATTCTGCTTTTTTTGATAAACATTACCCCAGCGGATCTTGCTTGCATTTCTGTCCTTGTTGGCCTAAGAACACAGCAGGAAGGGAACACAAGTGTTTGAAATGTAGAAAGTCTGCAAGGGAAATCCCATGACTGTGCTGGTTTGCTACCCTATCACCCACCAACCGCCTGAATGTTCATGTAGAAAGATGGCCACTCTGGTGATGCTGGGAATATTCAAAACAAAAGTAATGAAATCCAAATTTCAACATGAAGCCACTATGGCCAGTGAAATTGAAGAATGCACCATGAAAACATGGTATCAGAATGTAGATATCTTTACTTAATGAGTTGGGCAAGGCCTTTTCATTTTTTATGATGTGTTTGAACTCTTCTGTGTATAAGGCAGATTCCATCAACCCCAGTCTATAAAATCCTTCACTGATGGGGAAATACAAATCAAAACCACAATGAGATACCACCTCACACCAGTGAGAATGGGGAACATTAACAAGGCAGGAAACCACAAATGTTGGAGAGGATGTGGAGAAAAGGGAACCCTCTTACACTGTTGGTGGGAATGTGAACTGGTGCAGCCACTCTGGAAAACTGTGTGGAGGTTCCTCAAAGAGTTAAAAATAGACCTGCCCTACGACCCAGCAATTGCACTGTTGGCGATTTACCCCAAAGATACAGATGCAATGAAACGCCGGGACACCTGCACCCCGATGTTTCTATCAGCAATGGCCACAATAGCCAAACTGTGGAAGGAGCCTCGGAGTCCATCGAAAGATGAATGGATAAAGAAGATGTGGTCTGTGTATACAATGGAATATTCCTCAGCCATTAGAAACGACAAATACCCACCATTTGCTTCGACGTGGATGGACCTGGAGGGTATTATGCTGAGTGAAGTAAGTCAATCGGAGAAGGACAAACATTATATGTTCTCATTCATTTGGGGAATATAAAAAATAGTGAAAGGGAATATAAGGGAAGGGAGAAGAAATGTGTGGGAAATATCAGAAAGGGAGACAGAACATAAAGACTCCTAACTCTGGGAAACGAACTAGGGGTGGTGGAAGGGGAGGAAGGCGGGGGTTGGGGGTGAATGGGTGACGGGCACTGAGGGGGGCACTTGACAGGATGAGCACTGGGTGTTATTCTGTATGTTGGCAAATTGAACACCAATAAAAAATAAATTTATTGTAAAAAATAAAATCCTTCACAATTCATTTTATGATGTGTTTGGAGTAGCACAGGGTGAATTACTTGTTGATGATTTGTCCTTTCTTTTCAACACCTCAGCTGGGGATCATCCTCCTAGAAACAGAATTGCTAACTTGTTAGAGACCTGTGACGACTGTTTGCTAGCAACATCAGTATGTCAGGACAAATAAAGTATTATGTATTGGGACCAAAGGAGTAGAACTCTGGACATCAGAAGCTCTAGGAGAAACATTGACCTTAGAACTAGAACCATAAACTTCTCATTTTATGGTTGAGGAAACTGAGGCTCAAGAGCACCCAGCTAGCGTGAGGTGGATCTGGAGTAAAACTCTACCACCTCCTATGTGACGGCCTGGGCACGAGAGGTGGCAGGTGGCACATACTGGTTTGCTGGTACTAAATACTGACCATATCTTTCTGTGACTCACGTGATTTGTCCCATCAGACTCTAGTGGTGGACTCTGATGGAATCTCCCTTTCCCTGGCCACGGATGCTTTGGCAGTAATGTCACCCTCTCTGGCATTTCTGGGTGTGTTACTCTTTTAGATTCTCCTTCTTTGTCTCCTTCAGGAAAAACTAACCAATTTTTTAAAGAATATTGCCAATCATGGCTCCTGGGTGGCTCACTTGGTTAAGTGTCCAACTCTTGATTTTTGCTCAGGTCATGGTCTCATGATCTTGAGATTGAGCCCCACACTGGGCTTTGTGATCAGTGTGGAGTCTGTTTCTCTTCCTTTCCCTCTGCCTCTCTCCCAACTCATGCTCATTATGTGTGTATGTCTCTCTCTCTAATTTAAATAAATAAGTCTTAAAAAGAAAGAATATTGACAATCAGCCAGAACAAGTTGTTCTGGGTTCCTTATATAATATTTTGGAGTGCAGGGGAGAGAGAGAGAGAGAGAGAGAGAAGAGAAGGAGAAAGAGAAGAGATGGTTGGAAGCCTGCACACTTATGCTCAGGCCCTGGCTTCTTTCTATCCCATTGAAGGCACTTGTGAAGACATCTGGAATAACGTGTATGAGGAAACCACACCAGAGTGAGGTTGAACTCATCGGAGATGAAACGTTCAAAGAAAGAAATTCATCAGAGATTAAATGTTCAAAGAAAGAAAGGGGAGTTGGTCTCTTTGAGGATTCCAGCAGGATGTCAGAAGTCTAGGTGCAATGTGTCAGGGCTAATACGTGGGCTTGTGGAGGGGAGACAGGGGCCTACCATCTGGAAAGGACAAGATGGATGAATAATCTAGAGCCTTTGCTTGGCTGCATGTGTGTGCAAATGGGGCTCAGAACTTTTAGGTTATTAACTAAGAAAATAACCTTTCTCAGCCTCCATGCATTCGTTGGAGAAATTGAAATGATTTGCCCTGCCTTTTATTTCTGGATGGATTAATTAGGACAAAATAGAAAAAGCACATAGGACAGTGCCAAGATTGTAGTACATGTTCAACAGATATTGTTTAGCTCTCTGTATTTATTATCTATCCATCTATTTCTCTAATGCATCTATCTTCATTCATCACCATCAGCAATAAACAAAGTTATGACCAACAGACACAATTTCCTGTTTCATCTCCTTCCTGAGGCTCTAAATTCTCCTCTTTACATCCTGCTGTGTGCTTGTGCTCCCCAGAGCATTTCAAGCCGAGTTTTAGCTCACCTCCCACAGCTGCTCCTTCACTTGCTCTGCACCCATGTAGCCATGAGGCTCAGTCCCTTATTCTGGCTTCCACCACCCAACCACTCATGCAAAGTCTCTCAATGCAGACTTTACCGAAGGTTCAGGGGAGCTAAGGTGGGCCTGTGCAGTGGCAACACTGGGGCAGACTGCTTAGTACCTAGTAGCTGATACCCTTTTTTTTTTGTTAATTACAGAATCCCAATTTTATGTATGGTGCTCACATGCTCAACTAAGAGTAATCATTTCCTCAGACTTCATAGCTGGGAGTGTGGTACAATTTTGTCTAGCAGGGCAAGACTTGGCTTTCCTAATACAGACTTACTCCTTTGCTTTTCCATGTTCTTTCTTCCTGGAAGGTGAGGTACAGCAGCTACTTTGTGACCATTAAAAAAATAAAAATAAAAAAGCACATGGGAAGGAAGACAGAAAGACCCTTTGTTCTTGTGGACATTATACAACAGCCAAACCATTTCAGAATTGTCAACTGTGCACTTACTGCCATGAGAGAGAGAGAAAAAAATATTCCTGTCTGTTTAAGCCTACGTCAAATGCTATCCTAATAAAGACAAATGCTCTCCTAAATCAAAAGCTAAGCTTCTTCTTCTGTTACACTGGCCTCTGGTTGTTTCAGTGAGGGGTCCAGCTTCCCAGTACTTTCCTCATCCTATTCCTCATACAATTTCTCTACGATTCCTCATCCTATTTCCTCCACCCTTTCTTCATACTATTTCCAGTTCCACTCTGGCTAGAAATTCCAAAATTTCCTTGTGCTTTGTTATCCAGAGAGATTCAACACTTTTTACACTTTATTCCCCAGTCTCTTTGCTTCCTTAAAGCTTTTGGAGACTTTCAAGGAAAAAGAACCATACTACCATGCATGGGAACCCTTTGGAAGAGAGAGTTAATTAAAGCCAGTATTATTCTATATTATATGTATTAGATAAACTGGTAAGATGAGATTTACTATGATCATATTTTTAAAAAAATATTTGTTATTTATTTAACAGAGAGAGAGGAGAGCGAGCAAGCACAAGAGGGAGAGCTGCAGAGGCAGAGGGAGAAGGAGGCTCCCTGTTGAGCCGGGAGCCTGATGCGGGACTCCATTCCAGGACCCTGAGCCAAAGGCAGACGCTTAACCAACTGAGCCACCCAGGTTTCCCCATGCTCATATTTTTAATTTTTAAGTGAACTTGCTCCCTGATTGGACAGTTAGTGTGCAGAGGGGCAAAGAGGGTTCACGTTCAAAGAAAAGGACTAAGGAAGGATATCAATTCTTGGCTCTGATAGACAACCAAGGAAATAAAAAGGTTTTTTTAGTAAGGAAAAGCAAACCCTCTGTTTCCTTATGCAAAACCTGACAATAATTGTGTTTGAAAACAGAGATATATATTCAGGGATCTATGCTACTTTACACATTGCTTTATATAGCTGCATTTTGCATATAATTAGGAATTATAGTTATCAATATACAGGATTCTTTTATTTTATTTTTTAAAAGATTTTATTTATTTATTTGAGAGAGCGAAAAACAGTATGATCAAGGTGGATGGGGAGAGGGAGAAGCCGACACCTGCTGCGTAGGGAGCCCTAGGTGGGGCTTGATCCTAGGACCTCGGGATCATGACCTGAACTGAAGGCCGATGCTTAACCGACTGAGCCACCCAGGTGTCCCTGGATTCTTTTAAAACAAAGATTTTCAGGCTACTAAATTCATGGTAGATGATATATCTGTTTCTCTTGGTTCCACGCTTGACAAAAAAATCGTCTAATTTCTGGACACACGTGTAGGTATTAGATGTCTCTTCTCCCAGGATGGGAGGGAATTTGAGGGCAGAAGGGCTGGGCTGCTGTCAGAAGGTGGGCTCTGGGTGACTCCTGAGGCTGAGGACCTTGCAGCCCTTGTTTACCGCTGCTAGTAATGGACAAGCTGGCTTTTCCTGAGCACCTCCTCTGGGCTGCACCTCTGGTCTCGGCAGTTCTGCCCAGCACCCCCACACAGAGAGCACCCTTTGTCCTGGCCCACCCGGATCCCAGAGGGGCCATTGACTTTTCCAGGTCATTGGTAAAGCGGCTCAAACCCAGGCATGGCAGACTCCAAAGCCTTTTAATCGCCATGGTGGGATGACCTGTTTGTCTTTTAGTTTTATTTTCTGACCACCTTTTTTATTTCAGAATACTTTGATGTGTGCAGATGAGCTATCATAGCTCGGTCCCCATAGGCTTCTCACTACTGGCCTCCCCCTCACCGTTAACATCTTACACTGTCTTTCTTTCTTTCTTTCTTTCTTTCTTTCTTTCTTTCTTTCTTTCTTCTTCTTCTTTCTTTCTTCCTTTCTTCCTTTCCTTCTTTCTTTCTTTTTTAGCATTTCTTCCCCACTTTGAATTCTAGGTTTCACCTTTTGGTCTATGAAAAAGAAATAAATTCTCCGTTTTCAGGGTCTGGTTTTTTCTTTCACTATAGCCTGTCCTATACCTTCTTTCAAAGGAGAGGCAGAACTTGAAACATGGAAAACTTACTTCTTTCAAGAGGTACACTCGGCCTGGCCCGGGGACAGAGAAGGGTGACGAGGTGCCCTTAGCCGCTGGATGCCTGGCCTCCTGTGGTCCTGCTGGCACCTGGGGGAATGCACACAAGTCTCCACCATCAGCAGGACCTGTGCAGAGTTTTCCAGGGGGAATGCCAAGGAGCTGCTTTTCTGGAACAACTTTGTTTGCTTTAGATTTGTTTGTACCAGCTTTTCAACCCAAGACAAAGCTGTGTTCATGACCGCTAGAGTAACACCACTTTGTTCTTACACTGTTTATTTAAGATGGCAAAGCTCTCCCTAAGGGCATGGGGACCCTGGGTCTCCTGATGAGGCCAGTATGCCAAAGACCCTGTGCAGTCTGCCCTGTCCCTTGTTTAACAAACTCTGGAAGAAGGTAGAAAACTAGACCTGCCACTTCATCCTGGTTGCTGGTTCAGCTCATTCAGCTCTGGTGGAGAGAAGCCAGAGTGTTGTTACATTGTACTGTCCCCCCCCCCCGCCTCCATATATCAGTTACCTCCCCCAAGAACAGCTCTGATTTTTTTTTTTTTGCCAGGTTGCAATTTCGCACAATCACACATCCCAGCAGAGGCAGTGGGTCTGGAATCCATCCTTTAGCTGGAAATGCAATCCATATCGTCATGCCTTAGCCTGGCATCCAAGAGTTCCCCCATCCTATGGGGGAAAGATATACACCCTTCTGTGTATATATTGACTCACTTGGGATAAGGAGGTAAGGTCTAATGCCTTGATACCAGGGCCTGGTAGCAGGGATGACCATGGGAGGGGTTGTGGGAAGGGCATGCAAAAATAGGAGATTCTTACATACGTGGGTGCTTTGAGGCACAAAAACACCTTCAGAGAAAGCAAATCTGTAGGGCTTTGTGGACTGTACTTTCATAGAGCATTCACCTAAAAAGAGCAAGAAAAGTTGGGAGATTATCCAATGTATTTTCTCCTTCCTAATCACACCTAAATTCTTTATTTTTTTTATTTTTAAAAAAGATTTTATTTATTTATTCATGAGAGACACAGAGAGAGAGAGAGAGGCAGAGACACAGGCAGAGGGAGAAGCAGGCTCCATGCAGGGAGCCCGATGTGGGACTCGGTCCGGGGTCTCCAGGATCACGCCCTGGGCTGAAGGAAGTGCTAAACCACTGAGCCACCTGGGCTGATCACACCTAAACTCTTTAATCTCTTCCCAGTGCAGAGCCCTATTCAGGGTTTGATTTCACGACCCTGAGATCATGACCTGAGCCAAAATCAGGAGTTGGACACTTAGCTGACTGAGTCACCCTGGCACCCCCAAAATCCTATTTCCTTAACAGTTCTGTAACAGGAGGATTCCACTCTCTCCTCATCCCACTTTGTGGTATTAACAGTTCACTAACAGTTAGGCAAACCAAAAATGGCTGAAAGAACTCATCCTCTGTAGGGTGCACAGGGAAACCTTCATGATTTGAGATACATGACTTCCACCAGATCCTTTTACTTCCTACTGAAAATAGAGCTTGCCCTCTTAAATAATAATGTTAATGTTAACCTTAAAAATAAAACTTCCAGGTATTTTACCAGCAGAAGATTTTATTTGGGAAGAACAAAGAGCTACAATCCAGGACAAACTAGCTACAGTGAAGCCACAGGCAAGTCTGACAAACAAAAGAGAGGAACATTATTTTATGGAGAAGAAAGAAGAAATTGGGAGAGGTTGAACAAAAGTCCATTGGAAAGAAGCAGGAATTCAGGGTGATGATGATTTTTCATTGGCCAAATTGCAGGGATGGTTGATTTCTTCTAGGAGATGCAAGGTGAAGTGCCTGGGTGGCTTAGTCGGTTAAGTGTCTGCCTTCAGCTCAGGTCATGGTCTCAGGGTCCTGGGATGGAACCCTGCATCGGGCTCCCTGCTCAGTGGGGATTCTGCTTCTTCCTATGCCTCTCCCCCTGCTTGTGCTCTCTCTCTGTGTCAAATAAATAAAAGGAGATGCAATGTACATGTTTCCCTTTTGGGGCCTGTAATTGGTTCTTTCCTATTGAGATTCTCTTTTTAGGGGTCTGTAGTTGATAATTCTTCATGTAATTGATGTAGAGTAATACGCTCCCCCTGCCAACCTCTGCCTTTAGCATATTAGGTCCATACCAGGCTTCCAGATAAATGGAAGTGTGTGTGTGGGTGTGTGTGCATGTATGGGCACAGGTGCACACATATATATGCATGCATGTGTATATGTAAGTGGCACTTGTCTCCAAATGGCATGTTTTGGTGAAAGCATGTGAAGAGGCAACAAGACTCTTGAAAGCAAATATACTTGTAGAGCATATGATCATCACTTAAGAGTATCTGCTACATGCCAAAGAATTAATCAGTGGTTGGAATCCTCACACAGCCTTCGGAGTGGGCATTGGTGGCAGGTGATATTTGAGGGATTGATCATAGCAGATGCTTCCGTCAGTGCTCCACCCACCACCTGGAGGTTTTGTTCACCTTTTTCATGCACACCCAGTGTACATTCACCTCCATCAAACAGTCCCTGTGTGTCTGTTGGAGGACTTCCCTCCAGCTGCTAGGACACACTATCCCTGCATGTGGAGACTTGGAAGTTCTTGGAAAGTGTATTTTATTTTGTAATCTCACAACATGTGGGCAGATTTCACAAGAAGCAGTGAGATGGCAAATTCAGACCATTGCATTTTAAGACAATGAGACAATCTATGTTCACCACAGCTTGCAGTCTGTATTGTGACAAATGTAGACACCTGCAAAACTCACACCCCCGTCAAGATAATGAACATGTTTCTCAACATAAACCTTTCTTTGTAAGCATCCTTCTCAATCAATTCTTACTCTCCAAGACCACAGACAACAGCTTTCTGACTTGTGTTAATATCATTTAATTTAGCCTGTTCTACATTATGTTATCCCTTGTGTCTGTTTTCTTTCTTCCAACATTATGTTTGTAAGATATATCCACCTCATTGTGTGTAACAATAATCCTACCATTATCATGGCTGCATACTATTCCATTGTATGAACCCCCTACAGTCTGTTTATCCATTCTTCTGTTAATGGACATTTGTGTTGTTTCCAGTTTGGACCATCATGAATAAAGCTATTATGAACATTACCATACAAATTAGCCTATAGACCAATTATTTTCTTCCATATCATTTTTCTTCCTTTCTCCTCTACTCCATTATGTGCTTGGGGTGTTCTTTTGACAATTCTAAATCAGAGTTTCCTTGACTTGACTTCAAAAGGTCCTGCATTTACATTGTAGCATGCTGAAACATTTGCAGCTTAGAGGAGATGGGACTTCCTCTGCCTAGACTCTGGAAGACCTGCTTAGGAGTGGCGAGGAGAGAAAGAAAAGGCAGAGATATGCAAGGGTCAATGGACCCCAGAGGAAGCAGACAGGACTCAAGGGGGCCACATGGCCAGGGATGAATGAAATATGAGCAAAGGGCCTTGGAATTGGTCCAGAGTCTTGGTTACAAACAGAAACTGAGCTCAGTTAAATTAAGCAGCAGAAGAATTTATTGATTGGGTATTGAGTAGCCAATAAAATTTAGAGAAAAGCTATGAAACTATAATCAGAAAGTGGAAAGAAGCTAATAGAAGGCTACACACTTAGCTACAGTCATATCAAAAGAGCAGCCAGGACAGGATGAGATGTGAGTCCTAAATGTTGGAACTGACACTATGACCTTTGCCACCTATATGGATCCATGCAGGAGCTGATGCCACTGCCATCTACACTGGAACTCAGGTTGCTAGATGCTGGAGCTTTCTTATTTGGAGTTATCACTGGCACTGGAACAACATAGAATGCTCCCTCACCCTTGTATTGGCTAGAATGGCTTCTAAGGAATCCCTGCCTCCTTGAGACTCCATCTCTAGACCCAAGAGCTGACTTTTCTGAGGTCAGCTCCACACATCACTTAACAGAGAGTGAGCACCTGATCTTCTATAATTTACCTAGTAGAAGACAAGTGCTATCATACAGTATGGATTTCCATATAGAATGTGGGGTGCAGATGCTAGAGCAAGGCAGTCCAACACCCAGCACAGTCATCTTAAGGGGCCTTGTTCGAGCACTGGGAACTGTGAGTATGCCACTCATGTCTGACTCCATTCAACAGGCACCACCCATGACCTGCACCAGGGTTTTCATTGACTGTACTTGGATGTCCAGTGAGAACTTTCCCTCAACAGTCAGTGGGTCCCCAAGTACCTGCTAATCAGGACTGATGTCTGCTTGGGCCCAAGGCTTTGGTATGTTTTAGGCCACCCACATGGATCCCTCTCCACCTGTAAATCCAATATTTGGCAGTGGGGCTCAGAGGTCCTAATGGAATGGTGGAGACAGAAGGGTAAATATTACTTGAGTTGAAGAGGTTTTCCTGAATAGAGTATCAAAATTATTTAAACTTTTAATGATAGGGGATATTAAACACACAAGGACCTTCAATCTGTGGATAAGTCTGCCCCTTCTATACCCCTAACCATATACCTCAGGCATTATATCATTTCATTTATAAATAATATAGTATATATCTGCGATATCTGAGGGCACACAGTATGCCCAAGACCACCCTCACTTTGGACACCCATTGCAAAATTAGAGAGGGCACTGGTTTATTACAGACAAAGGATTAAAATCAGCCAAGGGTAGAACTACATAGATCAGAGTCCAGGAGAGTTCCAAACATGGAGCTTCCAACTGTCTTCTCCATGGAGTTATGGACAGCCTAATATTCCTCAAACTGATGTGTGGCAATATATACAGAGTGCTGGCAACCAGGATAGTCCACTTGAGCCTTGGAGTCCAGAATCTTTACTGGGGCACCCTGGTCAACCGCCCATATGGCTGACCTCAGTCCTCAGCCCTTCAGGAGATGAGTTAATACAGCATGCCTCAAAGCTCCATAATAATTCATATTGTTAGACTTGTTAGTGTGGCCAGCCCAAACCCTAGACAAAGACCCTCCCATTTACCCGTGATATTCAAGGGCTGAGAGATTATCTTTCAGAAGCTGAGGGCAAAAGCCAGATATCCCTTAGGGCAAAGTTAAATTCCTGACTACACAGTATCTCTGAATAAATATAACTTGTGAAAAAAACCATAACCATGATATGATTATTGAACGTAAAAAAATGTCCAATTATCCCTTAATAGCATCAAATATGTAATTAGTATTCAGATTTCCCTTTATTTCATGAATTACAATTTTTAACAATTGTTTTTGTTTGAATTAGGAACCAAATTAAGGACTACATGCTGGTTGATAGGTATTTATTTATTTAAATTTTTTTCTTATTAAAATATTTTATTTATTTATCCCAACCTCACTGAGCTTCTCTCCAGAGGCAGAAAGAATGGAGGTCTGCTTAATTCTACCATTCTGCTGCTGTATGGCTGAGAAACTAAAGACATAGAGAGGCTGAATGACTTGCCCAAGGTAACACAGCTGGTAAATAGTGAAGCTGCAATTTAAACTCAGGTTTGTTTCTTCCCAAAGTCCATACTCATTTCACTCCAACCTTTTATGTAATGAGTTATAGACCTGTAATTAAGAAGGAGAAGGAGATTGTAGGTCAAAGATTCGACTTAGTGGGGTTTTTTTTAGATTATTTATTTGAGAAAGAGAGAGAGAGAGAGGGAACAAGCCGGGGGAGAGGCAAAGGGAGAGGGAGAGAGAGAAGCAGACTCCCCACTGAGCAGGAAGCCAGATGCAGGGCTCCATCCCAGGGTCCTGGGATCATGACCTCAGCTGAAGGCAGATGCTTAACCAACTGAGCCACCCAGGTGCCTGGTGTGTGTGTGTGTGTGTGTGTGTGTGTGTGTGTGTGTATGTGTGTTTTACTGTCCAATTAAAAGGCAGACTCAGGGGTAGCCCAGGGTAGCCCACCTGGTGGCCCAGGTGGTTTAGCGCCGCCTGCAGCCCAGGGCATGATCCTGGAGACCTGGGATCAAGTCCCACATGGAGCTCCCTGCATGGAACCTGCTTCTCCCTCTGCCTGTGTCCTTCTCTCTCTCTCTCTCTCTCTCTCTCTCTCTCTCTCTCTCTCCGTCTATAATGAATAAATAAAATCTAAAAAAAAAGGCAGGCTCAGGGCACAAGTGGCCTGGGTGAAATGAAACAGATGGCTGAAGCTGGTGCTGCATAATGTGCTGCTTCTCTAGGTGAGTGAGCCATTTGCAGAGTGACCACCATGAGGCTTCAACAGGACACACAGCAGTTAGGACAGAGAGGTGAACTCTGTACTCAGCTGGACTTTGGTGAAAGGTACATTTTTAAAAATTTGTAGCTGGGGAAAACTGGAAAAACAAAAACTAGGAAATTCAGAATTACCGAGGAGTAGTAACCCTTTTCTGTAGTGACAAGTGACAAAACGAAAAGTGCAGGTGGGCCTCACACTTATTTAGCTGTATTGACAGTGTGAATCTTGAGAACCACTGGACACTCTGGGCTTTAGAAACACCTGGAAAATGTACTCAAACCTTGAAACATCCTCTGTAGGCTATCCTGGGTACTGGTCCCCTAACATGGGGACTAGCCATCAGGCTGGGGACCTGACTAGCCTGACTGCCCCATAAAGCCCATGTTCTGAGGGTGGGCAAAGCACCTGGTGTCGGGCAGAGCCTTTGCCTCTGAGCAGATATGAGCAAGTGAACACATCCAACTGTTGGGGTGGCAAACTGTCTGAATTACCTGCATAATTACAGGTCTCCTGTAGCACTACATGGTTGAGGGAGTCAGGCAATGGGTTTGTATTTGTGCTAAAAAAATGCCCATCAACATAAAAATATATTGATGGGAATAAATAATTCTTTCCATGGTAAAATGATCAGAGTCTTTGGTCTAAGCTTCATTGTCATCAATATGCTTCTGGGAGAGGAGCACCTGGGTGGCTCAGTTAGTTAAGGGTCTGACTCTTGATTTAGGGTCAGGTCATGATCTCAGGGTTGCGAGATCAAACCCCCTATTTAGTCCCACATCAAGCCTGGCGCCTAGCCTCCCATTGGATTCCATGCTGGGCAAAGAGCTGCTTAAGATTCTTTCCCTCCCTCTCCCTCAGCCCCCATCCTCTACTAAAAAATATGCTTCTGAGAGAATAATGTTTTGAAAGTAAAAAATCACTAAGATTTTTATTTCTATCCCCTGTATATCATTCAGCAGACATTTTGCAAAAACAACCTAGGTGAAAGGGGAGGGGGAGATGCCCCTCCGGGAGGCAGGCTTTGATATAAAGATGTCCTGGCTGACAGGAAGTGGAAATGGGAGCCCCCCAGGGACTTGTGGGAAGGAGAAGAGGTGGTGATGAGGATGATAGTGAGATATACTTCTTTTTCTTTTTAAAGATTTTATTTATTCATGAGAGATTTCATTTATTCACTCAGAGAGAGAGAGAGGCAGAGACATAGGCAGGGGGAGAAGCAGGCTCCATGCAGGGAGCCCGATGTGGGACTCAATCCCAGAACTCCGGGATCACGCCCTGGGCGGAAGGCAGACATTCAACCATTGAGCCACCCCAGGGGGCCCAGTGAGATACACATCTTGACCCTCCTCCTGCCCAAAGCCAGGTGGCTATTTAGAAGCAGAGGGACATTGGTCATGTTTCTCACTTGGAGCATTAGGTCCTTTGATTAAGCAAAGGGGGAGAAGAGACTTCAATATGAGTTTAATTACAACAAGCTAAAAACTGCAAGCAGGTAATCAGCAAGCAGTGTATATTGGCCAGAGTGAGGCATTGGGGACTTGTGGTAACTATGGCAAACTAAAGACCATGTGTCCTGTCCAACGATGCTCAGATTTATTTTTTAAAAACAAAGCAACACATTGTGCTTACCAAACAGAGGTGACTATGGCAACATTTAGGTTGCCAGTTTGCAGCCTCACTTTAATAGCCAATGTTTTAGAATTTTTGAGATGTAAAATGTACACATAATTTTAAAAATGATTTACTGTTGGGCAATAACTTCTTTTTATATTTGTCCTTTCATGTCCTTATACTTTTTTGAAACTCTCAGAGGTTGTAGGGTCATAAGAACTCCAGACTACCTTAGGAAAGAATTAGTTACTATTAAAAGATGGGCCAAAAGAGAGGTGAGTTCACAGCCTTTGAAATTTCAGTCTGGCATTTTCATTCACCAGGAGACATGGGCTGAGGGTCAGTTTTGTGGATATTAAACTAAAGTGCTTCCCTGTTGATCCTTGAATGAAATAAAAGGCTGAAAGACAAGCACCACGAAAAAGTTAGAAATTGTGTGTAAAAGACTCTCAAGATCAGAGAGGCCAGTTGGTGAATATAGGCAGTCTGTTTCCACACTCAGGCCGCTTTGAGCTCTGTAGCTGTCAAGGCCCTGGTCTGAAACTACTTAGAGATGGGTACAGTGGTCCTGGACACTTTGGGTCTCCTCATCTTAGGGAGAGGGTTGAGCATCTGAGTTGTACGAAGTAGTTGCAAATTTTTAGTTGGACACATGGAGTTCTCTGGCTGATGTACAGGATATATTCAGGGGGCTGTGTGTGGATGCTGAGTAGCCAAAGGGGTGGACTGTGCCAGCCACAAAGCTGTTGTGTCCCAGATCCCTTCTATAGTCTGCTCTGTGGGTTGGGCCGAGACCCATCTCTACCCAGTCAGCTCTTAGGCTTTGTCACGAGGGGCATGAGCGGGAGACTGCAAGGCTGGGGGGAAAAGGAGTTGCTCTTCCCTATGTGCTTCTTGCTCCTGTCAACAATGTTCCACACTTCTCTCCACAGCACCATCAATAGTTTGTTCCTATAGCAGTTGTGTCTAGCTGGCAGTTTGCCTGATGCCCACAGAAGCAGATTTCTCATGTCCCTCTCAGAGATGTGGACACCGGTTGGTCATTGTCCTCTCCTCTGAGGTCTTGGCCACACGCCACAGGGACACTCCTCCAAGATCAGAGACATGAATGCCAGCCACCTGATGTCCCCTCCTGAGGAGTATGAGTTTCACCTGTGTGGGATCTCTCCTTGAAGCATCTACATTTTAGTAATTCCAGCCTCTTCCCTGTATTCCTCCAGGTCTGGGGGTGTTTGCTGCTTCCTGTGGGTGTTCCTCCATGCCACTTCCATGATCTTTTTGACTTTTCAGTTCTTCAATACCTAGTAAATAAATTCTTTATACTAAGGTCTCCTTGTGAAGTGAACCACTTTAGTTTCTATCTCCTGACTGGACCATGATTAATAAGATGAGCATTCAGAGTTAGGGAGTGATGAACAATGCAGAATTGCCTATGATTGCAATTCTGCATGTATCTATGCCTAGACACATCTGGCCCCAGGGTAGTTCCTCTGTTAGGGGTATTAAGGATAAGCACAGAATACAGACTGGATTTTAGAATTCCTTGAGCAGACAAAACCACCTAAGCCACATAAGTGAAATTTAATTTAGCTTTTTGTCAAAACAAGTGCAACTTAACTTGGGTCACTTATTGTAAATGTCTCTGATAATCAGAAAATAAGCATAAGTCAGTCTATAGACTTGTTGAGTCACTATGTTGCACCTGAACCTAATGTAACATGGTGTGTTACCTATATTTCAATTTTAAAAAATTGAGTTGTGCTGTAAGCAGAAAATACATACTAGATTTCACAGATCTATCATGAAAAAATGAAAAAAAAAATCTCGTTAATAAGGGCTCCTGGGTGGCTCAGTTGATTAAGCAGCTGCCTTTGGCTCAAGTCATGATCTCAGGGTCTGGGGATTGAGTCTGGTCTCCAGCTCGCTGCTCAGGGAAAGTCTGCTTCTCCCTCTGCCTTCCCCCCTACTGCCTCTGCTCTCATTCTCTCTCTCTCTCTCTCAAATGCATAAATAAAATCTTTAAAAAATCTCTTTAATAAATGTTGAAATCATAGTTTTGCCAAATAGGTTTAGCTAAAATGAGTTATTAAATTTACTTTTATAAAGAAACTTAAGTCATCTTCCTAAAAAGGGTGATCACTACCATAAAGAAATTCTGCTTTAATAACCGACCATGCAAAGGTTAAACAACTTACTCATTTTCATTTAATAAGCTATCCTGCAACATTCTGTTCTGAGCTTCATATTGGTTTTAAACTTGAAAGCTCCTTTTTTCAAGTTTGCACAATTAACTCTTAATAAATACTATTTATTGATTTGGTGGATTTAATTTTACCATCTCTGGGTTTTTTGACAGGGGTGATGCTGGATGTTTCCCTGCCTTCCTTCCCATCTGCTGCCAACCTTAAGGGGGGTAGGTCAATTCTTCCTAGTAGGAATGCCCTCTACCCTGCTCAGTCTCAGGGCGCCAACAACCCCATCGCCCCAGACAGGGAAGACATTTTTCTTTTCATCTCAGTGTAAAACCTATCTTCCCAGGTGATGCGTTCCATCTAATACAGACCTCTTTGCAGTGATTTAGAGTATGAAGACTCTCTAGATAAACACTCTACGTGCTAAAGTGTGAGTTTGTTTCCTGCCTGTAATAAGACAGTTGTACTAGAATATAGTGAACCAGTATCCAGATGCACTGTGTTATCAAGGCTTTAGGATATTAGGGGTTGGATGGACCATCCAGATTATGCTGGGTTCTCCCAGCCCAGAGAGATTGTCATTTTCACATTAAGTGTGAAGTAAAAACAGGTTTCCTTATTCCCACTCTTTCTGACCTGCTCATAGAAAACTATACATACCTTCAGAAGTACAGGCAATGTTATGGAGCAGTTTCAATTCATACTGGGAATATGTGCATTTATCCCAAGTAAGCAACAAATTCTATAAGCCCAGCTCTGCTAGAAGTCAACTTTACATTCCCTAAAAGAATACTTAGCCCCTCATTCCCAACAGCATTCAGGTGAAAGGTGATCCCATCCTTATGCCAGAGAATACTAGGTGAACACTTGACTTTTACACACCCTATTTACAGCGCCACAGTGTTAATTTTCTCTAAGAGTAAAATCGTGTTCCACTACTTCTTACAGAGTGGCTGAGACCTTTAAATAACTTTTTTTTAGGGTTACAGAATGAAGAAAAGTGTTATTCTCAAGACTGGCTATAGTTTGAGCCACCTAGTATGGGTTAAAGACAGAATTCCTTTCAGGGGGAGTCATTCTGCAATTTAGGTAAGTAATTGTAATGGGTGTGTGTACTGGGTTGAATGGGGTCCCCCAAATTTATGTTCACCAGAACCTCAGGATGTGACTTTACTTCGGAATGGGGTCTTTGCACATATAATTATTTAAGATGAGGTGATAATGAATTAGAATGTAGACTAATTCAATAAATGGTGTCTGCATAAGAAGGGAAAACAGAGCCACAGGGAGAATGGTGTATGACAACAGAGGGAGACTTTGGAGTGTTGCCTGCAGAAACTGGAAGAGGCAAGAAAGGACTCTCCCTGGATCCTGGAAGAGGCATGGCTCTGCTAAAACCTCAATTTTAGATGCCTACCCTCCAGAGCCATGAGAGAATAAATGTTTATTGTCTAAAGCAACCTACTTGATCAACATTTGTTACAGCAGCCCTAGGACACTAATATAAAGTGTTGATTTAAAATTTTTTTTATTAGAGTTCAATTTGCCAACATAGAGCATAAAAACCTAGTGCTCATCCCTTCAAGTGCCCCCCCTCAGTGTCCATCACCCAGTAACCCCAATGCCACAGCCACTTCCCTTTCCACCACCCCTTGTTTGTTTCCCAGAGTTAGGAGTCTCGTGTTCTGTCACCCTCACTGATATTTCCCCCTCATTTTCTCTCCTTTCCTCTTTATTCCTTTTCACTATTTTTTATATTCCCCAAATGAATGAGACCATATAATGTTTGTCCTTCTCCGATTGACTTACTTCACTTAGCATAATACCCTCCAGTTCCATCCATGTTGAAGCAAATGGTGGGTATTCGTCATTTCTAACGGCTGAGTTATGTTCCATTATATATATAGACCACAGCTTCTTTATCCATTCATCTTTCAATGGACACCACGGCTCCTTCCACAGTTTGGCTATTGTGGACATTGCTGCTAGAAACATCGGGGTGCACGTGTCCCGGCGTTTCACTGCATCTGTATCTTTGGGGTAAATCCCCAGCAGTACAATTGCTGGATGTAGGGTAGTTCTATTTTTAACTCTTTGAGGAACCTCCACACAGTTTTCCAGAGAGGCTGTACCAGTTCACATTTCCACCAACAGTGCAAGAGGGTTCCTTTTTCTCCGCATCCTCTCCAACATTTGTTGTTTCTTGCCTTGTTAATTTTCCCCATTCTCACTGGTGTGAGGTGGGATCTCATTGTGGTTTTCATTTGTATTTCCCTGAGGGCAAATGATGCAGAACATCTTCTCATGTGCTTGTTGGCCATGTCTATGTCTTCCTCTGTGAAATTTCTGCTCATATCTTCTGCCCATTTCATGATTGGATTGTTTGTTTCTTTGCTGTTGCTGTTGAGTTTAATAAGTTCTTTATAGGTCTTGGATATTAGCCCTTTATCTGATATGTCATTTGCAAATATCTTCTCCCATTCTGTACGTTGTCTTTTAGTTTTGTGGACTGTTTCTTTTGCTGTGCAGAGGCTTTTTATCTTGATGAAGTCCCAATAATTCATTTTTGCTTTTGTTTCCCTTGCTTTTGTAGATGTATCTTGCAAAAAGTTGCTGTGGCCAAGTTTAAAAAGGGTGTTGCTTGTGTTCTCCTCTAGGATTTTGATGGATTCTTGTCTCACATTTAGATCATTCATCCATTTTGAGTTTATCTTTGTGTATGGTGTAAGAGAGTGGTCTAGAGTCATTCTTCTGCATGTGGCTGTCCAATTTTCCCAGCACCATTTATTGAAGAGACTGTCCTTTTTCCAGTGGATAGTCTTTCCTGCTTTGTTGAATATTAGTTGACTGTAGATTTGAAGGCCCATTTCTGGGTTCTCTATTCTCTTCCATTGATCTATGTGTCTGTTTTTGTGCCAGTACCACACTGTCTTGATGATCACAGCTTTGTAGTACAACTTGAAATCCGGCATTGTGATGCCCCCTGCTCTGGTTTTCTTTTTCAATATTCCCCTGGCTATTGGGGTCTTTTCTGATTCCACACAAATCTTTTTTAAAAAAAGATTTTATTTATTTATTCATGAGAGACACAGAAAGAGAAAGAGTGAGTCAGAGACACAGGCAGAGGGAGAAACAGGCTCCATGCAGAGAGCCTGATGTGGGACTTGATCCCAGGACTCCAGGACCTTGCCCTGGGCTGAAGGCAGGCACCAAACCATTGAGCCACCCAGGGATCCCCTGATTCCACACAAATCTTAAGATGATTTGTTCCAACTCTCTGAAGAAACTCTATGGTATTTTGATAGGAATTGCATTGAATGTGTAAATTGCCCTGGGTAGCATTGACATTTTCACAATATTAATTCTTCCAATCCATGAGCATGGACTGTTTTTCCATCTCTTTGTGTCTTCCTCAATTGCTTTCAGAAATGTTCTGTAGTTTTTAGGGCCTAGATCCTTTACCTCTTTGGTTAGGTTTATTCCTATATATCTTATGCTTTTGGGTGCAATTGTAAAGGGGATTGACTCCTTAATTTCTTTTTCTTCAGTCTTATTGTTAGTGTATAGAAATGCCACTGATTTCTGGGCATTGACTTAGTATCCTGCCACACTGCCGAATTGCTGTATGAGTTCTAGCAATCATGAGGTGGAGACTTTTGGGTTTTCCATGTACAGTATAATGTCATCTGCAAAGAGGGAGAGTTTGACTTCTTTGCCAATTTGAATGCCTTTGATTTCTTTTTGTTGCCTGATTGCTGAGGCTAGGGCTTCTAGTAGTATGTTGAATAGCAGTGGTGAGAGTGGACATCCCTGTCGTGTTCCTGATCTTAGGGTAAAGGCTTCCAGTGCTTCCCCATTGAGAATGATATTTGCTGTGGGCTTTTTGTAGATGGCTTTTAAGATGCTGAGGAATGTTCCCTCTGTATCCACACTCTGAAGAGTTTTGATCAGGACAGGAATGGATGCTGTATTTTGTCAAATGCTTTCTCTGCATCTATTGAGAGGATCATATGGTTCTTGTTTTTTTCTCTTCTTGATATGATCTATCACGTTGATTGCTTTACGGATGTTGAATCAGCCTTGCATCCTGGGGATAAATCACACTTGATCATGGTGAATAATCTTCTTAATGTACTGTTGGATCCCACTGGCTAGTATCTTGTTGAGAATTTTTACATCCATGTTCATCAGGGATATTGGTCTATAATTCTCCTTTTTGGTGGGTTCTTTGTCTGGTTTTGGAATTAAGGTGATGCTGGCCTCATAAAATGAGTTTGGAAGCATTACATCCCTTTCTATCTTTTGGAACAGCTTTAGAAGAATAGTATTGTTTCTTCTTTAACCGTTTGATAGAATTCCCCTGGGAAGCCATTTGGCCCTGGACTTTTGTGTCTTGAGAGGTTTTTGATGACTGCTTCAGTTTTCTCCCTGGTTATTGGTCTGTTCAGGTGTTCTATTTCTTCCTGTTCCAGTTTTGGTAGTTTGTGGTTTTCCAGAAATGCATCCACTTCTTCTAGATTGCCTATTTTATTGGCGTATAGCTGCTCAGAATAAGTTTTTAAAATCGTTTTATTTCCTTGTTATCTGTGGTGATCTCTCCTTTCTCATTCATGATCTTATTAATTAGAGTTTTCTCTTTTGTTTTTAAGAAGGTTGGCTAATGGTTTATCTATCTTATTAATTCTTTCAAAGAACCAACTCCTGCTTTTGTTGATCTGTTCTACAGTTTTTCTGGTCTCTATTTCATTGAGTTCTGCTAGAATCTTCATTAATTCTCTTCTTCTGCTGGGTGTAGCTTTTATTTGCTATTCTTTTCCAGTTCCTTTAGGTGCAAGGTTAGCCTGTGTATTTGAGTTCTTTCCAGTTTTTTGAGGGATGCTTGTATTGCAATGTATTTCCCTCTTAGGACTGCTTTTGCTATATTCCAAAGATTTTGAACAGTTGTATCTTCATTCTCATTAGTTTCCATGAATCTTTTTAAATTCTTCTCTAATTTCCTGGTTGACCCTGCTCTTTAACCTCTCCGAGTTCAAGTTTCTTCCAAATTTCTTCATGTGATTGAGTTCAAGTTTCAAAGCATTATGGTCTGAAATTATGCAGGAGACAATCCCAATCTTTTGGTATCTGTTGAGACCTGATTTGTGACCCAGTATGTGGTCTATTCTGGAGAAAGTTCCATGTGCACTTGAGAAGAATGTATTCAGTTGCGTTTGGATATAAAGTTCAATATCTGTGAAATTTATCTGGTCCAGTGTATCATTTAAAGCTCTTGCTTCTTGGGAGATGTTGTGCTTAGAATATCGGTCATTTGCAGAAGGTGCCGTGTTGAAGTCTCCCAGTATTAGTGTGTTATTATCTAAGTATGTCTTTACTTTAGTTATTAATTGATTGATATATTTGGCAGCTCCCACATTAGGGGCATAAATATTCTTTTTTAAAAGATTTTGTTTATTCATTCATGAGACACACACACACACAAACACACACACACACACACACAGAGAGAGAGAGAGAGAGAGAGAGAGAGAGGCAGAGACATAGGCAGAGGGAGAAGCAGGCTCCATGCTGGGAGCCCAACATGGGACTTGATCCCAGATCTCCAGGATCACGCCCTGGGCTGAAGGTGGCACTAAACTGCTGAGCTACCCCGGCTGCCCTAGGGGCATAAATATTCATGATTGTTGGGTCCTCTTGTTGGATAGATCCTTTAAGTACGATATAGTGTCCCTCTTCATCTCTTACTACAGTCTTTGGGATAAACTTTAATTTATCTGATATGAGGATTGCTACCCCTGCTTTCTTTTGAGGACCATTTGAATGGTAAATGGTTCTCCAAACTTCCATTTTCAGGCTCTAGGTGTCCTTAGGTCTCAAATGAGTCTCTTGCAGACAGCAAATAGATGGGTCTTACTTTTTTATCGAGTCTGAAACCCTCTGTCTTTTGATGGGATCATTAAGCCCATTCATGTTCAGAGTTACTATTGAAAGATGTGAGTTTAGTGTCATCGTAATACCTATTCAGTCCCTGTTTTTGTGGATTGTTTCTTTGGGCTTCCTCTTTCTTTTACAGAGTCCCCCTTAGTATTTCTTAAACAGCTGGTTTGGTGGTCACATATTCTTTCAGTTTCTGCCTATCTTGGAAACTCTTTATCTCTCCTTCTATTCTGAATGAGAGCCTTGCTGGATAAAGTATTCTTGGCTGCGTGTTCTTCTCATTTAGGACCCTGAATATATCCTGCCAGCCCTTTCTGGTCTGCCAGGTCTCGGTGGAGAGGTCTTCTGCTAATCTAATATTTCTCCCCATATAAGTTAAGGATCTCTTGTGTCTTGCTGTGAAGGATCTTCTGTTTATCTTTGGAATTTGCAAGTTTCACTATTAAATGTCGAGGTGTTGAATGGTTTATATTTATTTTTTGGGGGGGGAGCTTCTCTATTTTCTGGATCTGAATGCCAGTTTCCCTCCCCGGATTAGGGAAGTTCTCAGCTATGATTTGTTCAGATATGCTTTCTGGTCCTCTGTTCCTCTCAGCGCCCTTTGGAGCCCCAATTAAATGTAGATTTTTCCTTTGGAGGCTGTCATTTATTTCCCTTACCTTTCCTCATGGTCTTTTCATTGTTTTTCTCTTTTTTTCCCTCAGCTTCCTTCCTTGCCATAAACTTGTCTTCTATGTCACTCTTTCTTGTACCTCTTAACCCTCGTCATTAAGCTCTCCAGTTTGGATTGCATCTCATTTAACTGACTTTTAATTTCAGCTTGATTATTAATTTTTTAAAAAGATTTTATTTATTTATTTATGAGAGACAGAGAAAGAGAGAGAGAGAGAGAGAGACAGAGAGACAGAGAGACAGAGACACAGGCAGAGGGAGAAGCAGGCTCCATGCAGGACGCCTGACGTGGGACTTGATCCCAGGTCTCCAGGATCACACCCTGGACTGAAGGTGGCACTAAACCGCTGAGCACCGGGGCTGCCCTCGGCCTGATTAGATCTAAATTCTGCAGTCATGAAGTCTCTTGAATCCTTTATGCTTTTTTCCAGATCACCAGTAGCTTTATAATTGTGCTTCTGAATTGGCTTTCTGTCATCGAATTGAATCCAAATTCTGTAAGTCTGTGGCAGAGAGTACTGTTTCTGATTCTTTCTTTTGTGGTGAGTTCTTCTTTCTAGTCATTTTGCTCAGTGCAGAGTGGCTAAAAATGAGTTGTACTGAAAAAAGGAAGAAAAAAAGAGAAAGAAAGAAAAAAAAAAAAAAAAGGACGTGTATCCTCTGTTCTATATACCATAAATCCCTGGACTTCCCCTGGAGCTTTCCAGCACTGCTCAGTCAAGAACTTGCTGTCCCCTGTCCTTCCAGCTGGTCTTCTGGGGGAGGGGCCTGCTGTGCTGATTCTCAGGTGTGTGCACCTGGGGGAGCTGGCCCGCCCCCCCCCCACCCCGCCAGGTGCACGGCTCAGTGGGAGCTGTTTACCCCATGAGGCCTCTGTTCCCTGGGGCCCCGCTCCATCCCAGGTACAACGTTACACCAGGAGCAACAGATGACACTGGCGGCGGCCAGCTCTCCAGCCCTGGAGTCAGCTCCTGCAGTAACTACCGCAGCTCCCAGTCTGCACTGCCGGGATGCTTCCAGGGCGGGGGGCGCTGATCTGCACAGCTCGGGGGTCCTGGTGGCAGGAGCGTCCTGCTGTCCTGGGCCCTCCCCGCCTCTGCCTGTCCCGGGGGGAGCGCAGGATCCCGGGATGTGTCCCCCGGTGCCCTGGGATCCGGGGCCGCGCAGCCCCCTCTGCCCAGGGCCCCCTCCTGAGCTGCTCCTGGGGCCCCGCCGGGCGGTCCAGCCCTTTACCGCGCTCAGCCCGCGGTGTGCGGCGCGCTCTCCCCCCGGGGCGCACCTCCTCTGCTAGTGACCCCGGGAGACCCTCCTGGGGTTCTGCCCGAGTCCCCTGAGAAGAATCTGGTGCTGATTTTTAAAGTTCCTGCTTCTCCGGGGCTGGGCTTCCCTGTCTCCGAGGCTCTCGCCACCGGTCCTTAGCTTGGCTCCTCGCGGGGCCCCTCCCCCACTTGATACTTTTTATTTTTATTTTTTTCCTGCCTTCCTACCTTGTTAGAAGCACAAACTGTTCTGTTTGTAGTGTTCCAGCTGTTCTCTCTTTATCTCTCAGGTTGAATTTGTAGGTTTTCAGGATGATTTGAAAGGTATCAAGGTAAGTTGGTGGGACAGGTGACTTGGGGACCCTACTCCTCCACCATCTTGCCCCCCACCTTGTGTTGATTTTGAAGATAATGTCCCCTTGGGATTAGTTTTATTTTTTTTAAATAAAACTTGGAACTTAAGTGGTTTTAAAAGTTTAAAAATACCAATAAGAAATATACAAAAAACAAAATAAAACAAATAGTTTAAAAGTAGAGCTCTGAATAGTAAACAGGAATTTTGAAGGTTTCTTTTGCCAGTGATTCAATGAGGAAGGTGAGAGTTCAGGCAGAGGAAAATGCGGAGGGACAGGTGAGCACAGGAAGATAAATGCCAAGAGAAAATCTTAGGGTTCACTTTCTCCTGGGATACTCCCTGACTTAGGATACAAAAGTAATGCTTTTTAGTTAATTAACTAAAAACTGAAGAGTTATGATATAATGGTCTCATGTCAATGATCAGAATCAAGGATATGCCATTGAAAAGAAACTAGGAAACCAAAGTTGCTAACTCCAAGTATTACGGGACCATGTACTACACTACCATGTCTAGAGGGGGAAAATGTCTGGCCAGACCATCTATGTTCCTTCTCTTTGTCTGAGTGTGTTTGCTGCAGAAGAGATATTGTTACACAAGTGAACTGCAAATAGAAGGCATGAATCTCTCTTTCTATGCACTTGTTGCATGTTCTGTCAGAGTCCTTGACTCGTCTAAACTGACCCATCTGGGCCCTTAGGTAGGAAGAGTAATGGCCCCACAAATGTGTCCATGACCTAGTACCCAGGAACTGTGAATATTACTTTACATGTCAAAAGGGACTTTACAGATGTGATTAAAGTTGTGGACCTTGACATGGGGAAATTATACTGGATTATATCCAGATGGGCTCAATCTAATCACGCAAGTCCTTAAAAGTAGAGTACCTTTTTAGCTGTGGTTAGAAAGATGCAACATTGCTGGCGTTGAAGTTGGAGGAGAGCCATGAGCCCACAAATGTGGGCAACTTCTAGAATCTGGAAAAAACAAAACAAAATAAAACAAACAAAAAAGCATTTTTCCTATATTAGTCTGCTGAGGCTGCCATAACAAAATACCATAGACTGAGTGGCTTATACAACATACATTTATTTCTCACAGTTCTGAAGCCTAGAAGCCTAAGATCAAGGTGGCTGCCAGTTAGGTTCCTGGCTTATAGGTGGTGTCTTTTCATTTTGTCCCCATTTGGCCTTTCCTGGGCATGTGTGCATAAGGTGAGAGATCTCTTCTTCCCTTCCTCTTCTTATCAGGTCACCAATCCTATTGGATCAGGAACCCACCCTTATGATCTCATTTAACTCCACCTTCTTAAAGGTCTATCTCCAAATATAGTCACATTGGGAGTTAGGGCTTCAATATATGAATTTGGAGGGAACACAGTTGAGTCCCTACCATTCCATAAAGGAGCCCTATTCACACCTTGATTTTAGTCCAATGTTTTTAAATTTTTTTTTATCGGGCTCCTAGCTCAGGAGGAGTGGCAGGTAGAGAGAGAGAAGGAGAAGCAAGCTCCCCACTGAGCTAGGAGCCCAATGTGGGTCTCAATCTCAGGACCCCAGGATCATGGCTTGAGATGAAGGCAGACACTTAACCAACTTAGCCACCCAGGTGCCCTAGCCCAGTGTTTAGCTACTTCATTTGTGGTCATTTGTTATAGCGGCATTAGAAAACTGATACAGACTCCTATCCATCTATTTGGCATCCTTTCATCTTTCATGGACTGTGTTTGCAAAGCAAACTGAATTACTATGTGCCAGGCATTGCATTATACAAAGTGCTCCTTGTCCTTAAGCACCTACAAGGGGGCTGTGATTATCCTTACTATGGATCAGTACTATAAGCCCTTGGAGGGTGAAGATTCTGTTGGTCATGACTCTGCTGGTTCAGTCTAGTGCCTAAAACATAGTAGATAGTAAGAATTTGTCAAATAGAACAAGGAAGGAGATTGATGTTCAAAGAGATCAGAAAGGATGGCTTTCTCAGGATCATGGGATGATATGGATCCAAACCATGTAAATGGAGATCATACATTTTCTACAAGATGTAAGCCCTCAAATTGCAGTACATACATATAAAGCAAGAAAAGATATATTCAGTCAGTTCCCAATGTTGCAGATTGTTTTCATGCACTATTTCATCTAGGTCTTGAGAGGAAGACATTAACAGTATTCACTGGATGGATGAGGAATCCAAAGCTCAGAGAGATTAAGAAATGTTCTCAAAGTTTTGTGAATTTTTGTGGCAAAAATGATATCAAAACCCAAGTCTTTTAGGCTTTTGCAAAGTCAACATTTTTCCAACTGCCTCACCCTGGAAATATATTATTTATTTTCATTTGTCTGCGTTTATGAGTTGCCTAGGAAGGCAGGATCTATTGTTCTTTTTAGATCTTCTGACTGTTCATTGCAACCATGATTTTTTTTTTGAAGGCAGGAGCTACATCTCCTTCTTTTCTTTTACCCCCCGTGGCAGCCCATTCCATGTAGCATATCACACATGCAGATTCTATTATTAACTGGCAGCAGACTTCCAGCTTCTGGATCTCAGAGGTATGCTTATACTAATTAGAGCTATTTCAAAATTTTAGAACAACTGGAAGTATTTTGTTCCTAAGAGTCACTCAGTGAAGACATTTTTTTATGTGTGTGTGCTTGTTATTCAAGAGATGCTATGTAGGGGCTAGAACAAAATCTACCTGGAGGCACTGTGTATGGCCTGGTGGTTAAATGCATGGGCTCTAAAGTCAGACAAATTTGGCTTTGGATTTCTGGATTACCATTCATTAGCTGTTGGGCTTTGGCAAGTTATACCACCTCTCTGCACCTCAGTTCCACGTCTATAATCATTGTTATTTCCCAGGTTTGTTTGCTTTTGCCTTGTTTTTGTCCTCTTTTGGGTACAGATGAAGCAAAATGAATCTGATAAATCCAAAGAGTAATGTATGATGGATCTAGAAACCAGAAGATATGGATGGGCAAGGGGAATGGATGTCTGAAACCAGTGGGATAAGATAAATAAGTGTTTGATGCAGAGACCTCCTCCAGATTTTGATAATGTTGGAGAAGTAGCTTTTACTTGAAAAGCAAACTAGAGAGGTGGAAGAGAATGCATTCTGGATGGTGCTGAATGCTATGTGTGTATGGAAGATCTGATTGTGTGCTTACGTAGCATGCATTCTTCCCTCCTCTTATTAACAAGCTCTCATTTTGTTCTGATTTTGGCTGACTGTTTTTGTGAGGTGCAGGACTCCCCTCAGACCCCTGGGGGTGCATTTCTCCACATCCTTGCCAACACTCGTTATTTCTTACCCTTTTGGCCGAGGCTGTTCTAATAGGTATTCACTCAACAAGCAGCACAGAATAGCTACACTCAAAGGGATTCTCTTGCTTTTCAGACTCACTTAAGAACCTTAAAATATGTCTTGATATTTTTTTCTTAGCAGTTTTAGGTATGCCATACTGAGAGATCATCTATCTACCTAGGAATTGGAGAGCCTGAAGAAGGCAGTGTAGAGAAAACTTGGAAAATAGAGGAGAATGGGGTGGGGGAAGTGACAAGGAGGGGAGAATGAAAAGAAGGGTCAAAGAGGGAAAGGCAAAGAGAGAGAAAGTATAGCAGAGAAGAACATGCAAGAACTGGGAAATGATGACTTCTTGACTTTCCTGTAGATTGCCAGACCCTTGCTCATGGGACTGTGACGTTCCTGTCCTTGGAATTTGGGAGACAACCTGGATCTTTAAAAACATCCCCATATTTACTTGTTCAGGCATCTCAACTTAATTCCTATTATTTCTCACGAAAAAGACTTTCTGGATACTCCATCAGCTCACTTTGGGGACTAAGTAGACTGGCCTTCTCTTCAGGTGGTTGGCTCTCTACTTTCTTTTAAGACACATAGGACTGTAGTCAACAAAAAATTTAGGGGCTTTCCAAGTCCTGGCCGCAGTGTATAATCTCAAATTCATAGTCCAGTTTAGAAAAAAAAATACTCAGTGAACATTGCTAAAGGGTAGACATCGTTTCAGTTGTTTTAAATTTTTACTCCTTGATTAAACCACAACTAAAGAAAGTAAGGTTCTGGATGCATCATTCAGGTTCCTCCTAATATTTATTTTGCTACATAGCATGTTGATTTGATGCTACCAATCTATACTTGTGTATTTTTTACTTAAATAAGAAATAGGGTCTATGTGGTTAATGGGTACCTTGCTTATTATTGTGGGTTCGATTGTACCTCCTCATTCATATGTTAGAGTGCTAACTCTGAGCACCTCAGAATGTGACCTTATTTAGAAATATGATAATTGCAGATGTAACTAGTTAAATTAATATTAAATCATTAGGGTGGACCCTAATCCAATATGCCTGGTATCCCTATAAAAAAAGTGAAATTTGGACACATATAAAAATGGAGGCAGAAATTGGGGCTATACATCTACAAGGCAAGGAACACCAAAGATTGTCCACAAAGTACAAGAAGCTAGGCAAGAGGCAAAGGACATTCTTCCTCACAATTGTAAGAAGGAAGCAACCTTGCCAATACTTCAATTTAGGAATTCTGGCCTCCAGAGCCATGACACAAGAAATTTCTGTTATTTAGTACCCACTTTGTGGGTACTTTGTTAGAGCTCCCCTAACAAACTAAGACTGTTAATCCAACACTGGCTCTTTACACAGGGATGGCTAATGGTGGTCTCTAGTAGAGACTACACATGCATATTGCTCTGCTCAGTCACAAGTGTTCATGATGACAACTTCTCATGACCTGTTCAACTTGAGCTTAAGTACAGTCGTGACCGTACTTAATATTGCATTACTGCCACTCACTCACTAGGAAAGAATGGCTCAGGTGTGACAAAAAAAAGCATCAATCACTCACCTGAAAACTTTTATTCATTTAGAAATGCCAATGGGAGGCTGCCATCTAGAAAAAATCCAGTCATGCTTGAAGTGGGGCCTGTTCAAGAAAATGGTTGAAAGGTCACCAGATTTCTCAGTGGGTTATTTCCCACTCTTTGATTTTTATCCAATAGTCAGAGTAGACTTTTTCTATCTTCTCACATAAATACATAGCAAAATAATTCTTTGCACTAGAGAGGGACTTCCAGCAGCCCTTAGAGGGTCAGGGGCTTGGACTTCCTATCACAGTAGAACACAGCCCTCAGCATGCCCCTGGTGTGGAAGAAGTATACTGCTCTCACATCTTGTGATAAGGGCAGACCCAGCCATGTTCCTGGGTTGGTATAATCTGTGGTCTTGGCCAACCACTATACTGCTCCTCCAGTGCCTTCCATGCAGTGGACATTTTTGGTTACTTTTCTTAGGGTGGGCCTTAATTCAATTTGACTACAGTCCATAGAAGAAGAAGAAGAAATCAGGACATAGATGCACAGCGGGAAGACCATGTGAAGACACAGGGAGAAGACGGCCATCTACAGGACAAAGTAAAAAAAAAATAAATTTCTGTTGTTTAAGTCACCCATCTGAGGCACTTTGTTATGGCAGCCCTAACAAAGTGATAGAGTGCAAATCAACCAGTAGCTTTAAGGAGTAGGGTTTTAACCTGTTCTTATCAATTAGGGTATTCATATTCCCGTGAAAGCAGTGGCTGGTTTACTTGTGAGAGTAATAGATTGAGTATTTGACTTTAATTTTCACCTGTATTTACACCTTTATTATGTCTTCATTGTGTGCAGAATGTACTTTCCTGTCCCTTGATGGTTGTCTTGGTCATGTGACTTCTTTTGACCAGTAGCTTTGTGGGTAGAATTAACAGGAGATCAGTTTTAAGCAGAGGTCTTAAGAAACTTTCTGTTTTTGCTTCCCCTCTTGAACCCCTGTCATTTCCATAACAATAATGAATTCAGCTAACCTTAGATCCTAGGAGAATCAAGGACAGTGAGGCAAAATCTCCCTAGCTTGAAGTAGAGCCACCCAGGCCATCCCAGCCTAAATCATCAGTACACCCCTACCCAGCCTATAAGCATGTCAATGAGCCCAGATGACATTAGCAGAAGTTCTAGACCACCATCAGACACATGAGTAATACTTAATATTAAGTGGCAAGAGATTCTGTAGTTGTTACACAGCATCTGTCCAATAGCTAACTGATACAATGAACATGTGACCTGAGATGCTCAATCAAAATTGAAGAGGTTTTTTTTTCAGTGCTGGGAAAAGTCAGAGAGAAAGTTTTTTCTCTCTGAGATAATGTGGCCATGGAGTTTTGGCTGCGACCTTGTAATACTCAGATTGTAGATGATACTAAGGAGATAGAACAGAGAAATGAAAGGAAATTGTGTTCTTATTGGTGTTTTTGAGTCATGGATCAAGCTATATGTAAGTCTTGGATTACCTCTGAATTTCCCAGTTATATGAACAAAGAAACTCCCTTGTTGTTAGATTTTTCCATTACTCCAAAAATACAGATACAGAACTTCTGATTTCAGCTCCAACATGTAAGGACCTTGGAAGTAATCCTATACTTACAGTGAGAAAAATTCTGAACAAATTGAAAATAAACAAAATTTTCTTGGAACCATCAAGGATTTGAGATCAGAAGGGAATCCACCACCCCAAAATATAAAGAGATAGTAAATAGAGAAGCTTCTCACCTGGAGCAGAAGCCACTGGAGCCATAAATAGGTAGGAACAATTAAGTGGTGATTTTTATGAGTTGCTGGAGGCTGAGGGTGGACTAGCTAGACGGTGAAAAACTACTGGAGTCTAAGGTCTTAGGGAACCCACCGCACCCTTGTGGATCTACTTCCAGGAACTCCACCAGGATCTTAATGGTGAAGATCCAAGAAAGATCCCTCATGGCTGTGGCAGAAGGAGAGGAGAAGTAAACCTTGTGAGATATGCCCAGAGAGTCCTCCATAGCAAATGCTTACTCTCAAAACCCAAAAGGAAGAATTCTGCCAGAATATGAGGGGAGGAAGAGAAGCTAAATAACACTTGTGAAAGTCAGGGCACAGGAACATGGGCCTACTAACATTTTTGTGTGTGTGCAGATTTATTTGTTTATTTTAGTGGGGGAGGCAGGGGCAGAGAGAGAGTCTCAGACTCCCCACTGAGCATGGAGCCAGAAGTGGGACTTGATCCCAGATCCCAAGACCATGACCTGACCCAAAATCAAGAGTTAGATGCCCAACTGATTGAGCCACCCAAGCACCCCAACATAGACCAATTAAAAGCCTGAGATTTAATCCAACAATTATGGCATGCTTTGTCACCACATCAATAGGACTCTAGTCTAACAACACTGGATTATAGCCAAGAAACCTTCAAGGCAGAGATTCTATTTAAGGAGCCCAAAGGCAACAAGAGAGACAAAAACAAAAACATTAGACATTTGAAGTCTCTGACATCTACAGTTACAAAAAACATTAAACACAGCCGAACTCTTAGATGAACAAAAAACCTTACACTAAAGGTTTTACCTCAGTACTTATTACCCAATACGTCATGCCTGGCTTTTAATAAAGTATTACAAGCCACCATAAAAGGCAAGAAAAAAAAACAGAGCCTGAAGAGGAAAAAGAAGCATTAGAACCAGACTCAGATATGACACAGATTTTAAAATGGTTAGACAGGGAATTAAAAATAACTATGATTAATATGTTAAAGGCTGTAATGGAAAAAAATAGACAACACATAAGAACAGATGGATAATGTAAGCATAGAGAAGGAAACTATAAAAAATAATCAAAAGGAAATCTTACAAATCAAAAGCACTGTAATAGAAATGAAGAAAACCTTTGATGGGCTCATCAGTATACTCACAATAGCCAAGGAAAGAAGCAGAGGTTAAAGATAGATGAATAGAAAGTTCCCAAAATTGAAATATTTGCAAAAAGAAGGCAGAACAAGATATCCTAGAACTGCGGGGAAATTTCAAAATATGTAGCATATAAACAGTTGGAATACCAAAAGAAAAAAGACAATGAAGATAAAAAATTGGAAGTAATAATGACAGAGAATTTTCCAAAATTAATGACAAACAAAACTAGAGATGCAGGAAGCTCAGACAACACCAAGATAAATACCAAAGAAATCTACACTTAGGTATATAATATTAAAACTAAATGAAAGCAATGAAAAATCTGGAGAGAAGATGGGGGTGTGAGAAGGACCTTGTCTCTGGAGAAACAAGGAGAAGTACAGAGAACTTCTCATAAGAAACCCTGCAAGACAGCAGAGAGTGGAGTGAAATATTTTAAATGTTGTAAGAAAAATGTGTAGAATTCTTTGTGTGTGTGTGTGTGTCTCACATATTTGAGTTTATTTTTTTCCTGCTTTTCTTTTTTTTAATAAATTTATTTTTTATTGGTGTTCAATTTGCCAACATACAGAATAACACCCAGTGCTCATCCCTCAAGTGCCCCCCTCAGTGCCCATCACCCATTCACCCCCAGCCCCCGCCCTCCTCCCCTTCCACCACCCTTAGTTCGTTTCCCAGAGTTAGGAGTCTTCATGTTCTGTCTCCCTTTCTGATATTTCCTACCCATTTCTTCTCCCTTCCCTTCTATTCCCTTTCACTATTATTTATATTCCCCAAATGAATGAGACCATATAATGTTTGTCCTTCTCTGATTGACTCATTTCACTCAGCATAATACCCTCCAGTTCCATCCACGTTGAAGCAAATGGTGGGTATTTGTCGTTTCTAATGGCTGAGTAATATTCCATTGTATACATAAACCACAGCTTCTTTATCCATTCATCTTTCGATGGACACTGAGGCTCCCTCTACACTTTGGCTATTGTGGACATTGCTGCTATAAACATCAGGGTGCAGGTGTCCTGGCGTTTCATTGCATCTGTATCTTTGGGGTAAATCCCCAGCAGTATATCCAGCCAAATTATCTTCCAAAAGTGAGGGAGAAATAAAGATTTCCCAGTAAAACAAGAATGGAGGGAATTCATTGCCAGCACACCTGTCCAGAAAGAAATGTTTTAAAAAGTTCTTCATGGAGAAAGAAAGTTATAGAGATCAGGAATTTGAATCTTTATAAAGAGAGGAAGAACAGCATAGAAAGAATAAAAGAAAGTAAAATCTTTTAAGATTATATTTCTCATTCTTTTTTCTCCATTTTCACCTACCCTTATGCCCAGCATCTGGCAACTACCAGTCTGTTCTCTGTGACTATAAGTTCAACTATTTTTTGGGAATCCAAATATAGGTGAGATCACATAGTATTTCTCTATTTCTGCCTGACTTATTTCACTTAGCTTAATACCCTCCAGGTCCATCCATTTTTCTCAAATGTCAGGATTTCCTTCCTTTTTATGACTGACTAATATATATATGGCACATCTTCTTTATTCATTCATCCATCAATGGATAGTTAGGTTGTTTCCATGTCATGATTGTTGTTAAGTAATGCTGCAGTGAGCATGGGAGTGCAGATATTTTTCAAAACAATTAATTCCCTCCGGATAAATACCAGAAGTGGAATTGTGGATCATATGGTAGTTATATATTTAATATTTTAAGGGTCTTCCATACTGTTTTCGATAGTGGCTGCATCACCTTACATTCTCACCAATTGTGCACAGGGGTCCCCTTTTCTCCACATCCTCATCAGCTCTTATTATTTCTTTTCTTTTTGATGATAATCATTTTAACAGAGGTGAAGTGATATCTCACTATGGTTTTGATCTACATATCCCTGATGATTAGTGATGTTGAGCACTTTTTCATATACCTGCTGTTTTTCTGTATGTCTTCTTTGGAAAAATGTCTATTCAAATTCTCTGCCCATTTTTAATCAGATTGTTTGTTTCCTATTAAGTTGCACAAGTTCTTTATATATTTTGGATATTTGAGCCTTATCAGATACATGATTTGCAAATATTTTCTTCCATTCTGCAGGTTGCCTTATTTTGTTGTGATTTTCCTTTGCTTTATCCAGAGCCTTTTAAGTTTTGTGTAGTTCTTATTTTTCTTATTCTTTTTTTTAAAAAAGATTTTATTTATTTATTCATGAGAGACACAGAGAGAGAAAGAGAGGCAGAGACATAGGCAGAGAGAGAAGCAGGCTCCCTATGGGGAGCCTGATGTGGAACTCGATCCCAGGACTGCGGGATCACGTCCTGAGCCAAAGGCAGACACTGAGCCACCCAGGTGCCCCCTATATTTCTTATTTTTAATTGATCTAAAGGATAACTGTTTAAAATAATAATAACAATGTATTGAGTGATTGTAACATATGGATACATGAAAAGAATGACAACAATGCCAGAAAGGATGAGAGGGAAGAGCTGGGAACACTCTGTTGTTCTAAGGTAGCTGCACTATATGTGAACTTGATATAGTGTTATTTGAAGGTGAGCTTAGATTAGTTGTAAATGTATATTTCAAACTGTAGGACAACCATTAAATTTTTTTTGATGAAGTGTAATTTGTATGCTGAGAGGAAACAAAATGGAATCATAAAATGTTCAATTTAAACTGGAGAAAGGAGGAAAGAGAAGAAAGAAAAGAAACAAAGAGTAAATATGTTGAACAGAAAATTGTTACAAACATGGTAGATATTAATCTAACTATATCAATAATCAATAAATGTGAGTAGTCTAAATACCCAAATGAAAATACCAAGATTGTCAGTGTGGATCGAAAAACCAAACTCAAATATACCTTGTCTACTAGAAACCCTCTTAAGGATAAAGACTTGGATTGGTTGAAAGTAAAGGGATAGAGAAAGATATACCATACCACACTAAAAAGAAAACTGGCAACTACATTAATTTCTGACAAAACTGACTTCAGAATAAGGAAAGTTATCAGAGATAAATGGGGGGGGTGGATTACAGAAGAATAATATACAGAATATATTATACAGAATATAATATACAGAATAATAAAGGGCTGAATTCTCCAGAAAACATAACAATTCTAAATGTGTATGCACCAGCAATACAGCATCAAACTATGTGAGGCAAAACTAATAGAACTTCAAGGAGAAACAGACACATCCACTATTATAGTTAGTGACTTCAACATCCCTCTTTCAGTAATTGATAAACAAAGCAAGCAGAAAATCAGTAAGAATATAGTTGATCTGAACAGCACTATCAATCAACTTGACGTTTATAGAATACTCAATCCAACAATAGCAGAATACACATTCTTCTCAAACTCCCATGGCTCTTTCCCCAAAACTGACCACATTCTGTGTCGTAAATCACACCTTAACAAATTTAAAAGAATAGAAATCATATGAAGTATGTTCTCAGACCACAATGGAATTAAACTAGAAATTAATAACAGAAAGATGGCTGGAAAAATCTTAAAATAGTTGGAAATTTTTAAAAAAGTACTTCTAAATAACACACAGCTCAAAGAAGTCTCCAAAGAATCTATAAATATGAAGAATGAAAAACAAAATATAACTTATCAAAAATACATACTCCTCACTGCCCATCAAGTTAGATTCCCAGAGAGTTGCTTGTGAGAGATACTTCTTTTATCTGTTTGTCTATCTATCATCTATCTATCTATCTATCTATCTATCTATCTATCTATCTATCCATCCATCCATCTATCTATTTTTAAGTAATCTCTATGCCCTTCGTGTGGCTCGAGCTAACTACTGTGAGATCGAGTCACATGCTGTACCAACTGAGCCAGCCAGGTGCCCCAGGAAAGATACTTCAATGAAACGGTACTTAATCTAAATGTAAGGATATGATTCAAAGACATGATAAGACCCCTTCAAGATGGCTAAGGGCATTCAGACAGGCTTTGATGGGTCTTAGGAGTAGGTACACTGTAGCTGAAGACTTCAGAGAGCTCTTGGAGAGTGAAGGAACACATCCAGCTTGTTCCATACAGAACGTTCAAATGCTGTCTGTTTTTGATTATAAACACCCCAGCAAAGCTGTAAAACTTTTCAGATCATAAATTTAAAATATTCTAAAAATGACATCGTGATCCTCAAAAGATCTGAGCCTCTGGTTGGCTAGTGCCCACTTGGGAATTTTTGTAGTTTAAATTGGGTTTACCAGTAAGTGCTGGCACAAAGCGTAAGGATGCATCATAGTTTTGCTTTGACCTCAATATTGGGCTGTAATCTGCTATTTGGTTTTGCCTTATCTCAATCTTTGAAGTCTAACTAGCCTAATTTGTCTATTTCACCACTCTATTTTGCAACCTGATCTTCTATTTGATCAATGATCATCTGATTGCACAGGGAACACATATCTAATTGGAAACAATGCCAGGAACAGGAAAAGACATGTCCTTTAGATTTATCTTTAATATTCGAATATTTATTTCCAAACATAGGCAAGCATTTTAGCATAACTTAGAGTTAAAAGTCTCCAAAATTTGAAATTTTGCTAAAGTATATGTTTATTATTTTAAGACTAAAGTGTTATACTAATTAATGGTAATTGTGAGGCATTACATCTATGTATAAAAGTAATTAGTGTCTTCAAGTATTTTAACAGGGAAAGAGATTAATAATTATTATGAAGTTTTAAAAGAGAAGGCACTACTAGCTAAATTACTTTAATATATGACCAGCCATCTCATCCTTCCTGAGCAGACGAATGTTAATAAAAGTTTGAATAATATTTGTAATTTGTCTACTTGAGCTGCCATAACAGGATACTAAAGATAGTGTGGATTAAACAACAAAAATTTATTTATTTCTCACAGTTCTGGAGCTGAAAAGCCAAGATCAAAGCACCAGAATAATTGGCTTCTAGTGAGCCCTCTCTACCTGGCTTGGAGATGGGCATCTGCTCATGTGTCCTCTGTGCCCATGCTCCTGATGACTCTTGCTGATCTTATAAGGACATCAGTACTATTGGATTAGGGTCTCATTCATTACCTCATCTTAACCATAATCACTTTCTTAAAGATCCTATATTCAAATATAGTCATCTTGGGGTTTAGAGCTTCAACATAGGAAGTTGGAGGGAGGGACACAATTCAGTTCATAACAATAATGATAAGGTAAAACAATAAATAATGTAAGTGATATACTAACATCCATAGCATTAAATAAGATTAACTTTGTGATATATATTATTTTTCAGCTATTTCATTCCACATGAGCTATCAGAAAAGTCTTATGTGGAACTTCTTCAAATCTTATAAGTTAAAAGCAGAACTTCAACTTTGCTACCTTAAGATTCCACAAGGAAGAAAAAGATTCAAAACCCTGTAATAAACCATCTTCACTCAAAATGTAATTTTAAAAAGGGAGAGAATGAAGAAAAATACTTTGAAGACTGTAAATAAAAATACCAAGTAACAGAATTCCAAGTGCTTTAAGAAAACAACTCTTTATAATTTTTAGTTAATAGGAGTTTAAGGTTAAAGCAAAAATAGTTCACAGTAGTTGTTTTGGATGGAATTCATTCTCAGTAATAGATGAAGCTATAGATCCTATGTGCAATGTTGCTTTTAAAAATTGGTTTTAAAAATATTTTACTCTTCAAAAGGGGTCATAATATTATTTAATGTGCCATTTCTGTACCTTGCATCAGGCATTTGGATATATAGGATCACAGTCCCTTCTTACATTTGATAGCAATGGTGAATGGTTTACTAAAGATTTTCAGTTTCTGCTAGTTAACATATGAATCTGCTGAAGAACTACTTATAGAATAGAAATTTGATGAAGGAAAGGCCCTGCAACCAGTGATGGAACATACGTGGCCAAGGTCAGGAGTGACAAGGAGCTCACAAGCATGCCAAGTTTTATTCACATCCTCCAGTTGTGTGTTCAGAAAGCAGTAAAGCAGTGTAATGAAGGGAGTTACTGGTCAGTTGTAGACAGATTGTGGGCCATGTCCACCGTCTTCTTTAATCACAGGCAGACTACAAAACGTGTAAGAGATTACAGGACTCTTGTTGAGTTTTAAGAGTTTATGTATAATTTGCATGACAGTGTTTTATCATGAGTCTTGCAAATATTTTCTCCTAGTCTGTGGTTTGTTTTCTCATTCTTTTGACAGTGTCTTTTGCAGAGCAGAAGTTTTTGATTTTAAGGAAGTTCAACTTATCAAGTATTTTTTTCATAGAATATACCTTTGATATTATATCTAAAAAGTCATACCCATAACCAAGATCACCTAGATTTTCTTCTATTTTATCTTTTAAGAGTTTTATTTCCTTTTTACTTAAGTCAAGGATCAATTTTGAGCTATTTTTTGTGAAGAGTGTGAGATTTATATCTAGATTTCTTTTTCTTTCTCTCTCTCTCTCTCTTTCTTTTTTTTTCATGTGGATGTCCAGTTGTTGTAGCACCATTTGGTGAAAAGACTATCTTTAGTCCATTTTATTGCCTTTGCTATTTTGTTAAAGATCCATTGAATGTATTTATATGGGTCTATCTCTGAGTTCTATTTTTTTTCCTACTGAAACATTTGTCTATTCTTTTGCAAGTACTGCACTATATTAATTATCATAAATTTATAGTAAGTCTTGAAGTCTGGTATGATCAGTCCTCCAAGTTTGTTCCCTTCTAAAATTATGTTGGGTATTATGGGTCTTTTACCTCTGTATAAGAGGTAAGCTTTAGAATCAAAATTTCAATCTCCATGACATAACTTATTAAGATTTTTAAAATTGGGATTGCATTGAATCTAAAGATCAAGATGGGAAGAACGGACATCATGACAATATTGAGTTTCCTATTTATGAATATGGGCTAGCTCTTTATTTATATAGTTCTTTGATTTCTTTCATCAGAGTTTTATCATTTTGCTTGTATAGTTCTTCTACATATTCTGTTAGATTTATGCCTACTTAATTTTTTGAGTGCTGTAAGTGTATCATGCTTTTAATTTCACTTTCCACTTATTCATTGTTGGTATGTAGAAAAGCGATCAACTTTGGTATATTAATTTTGTATTCTGCAACTTTGTTGAAATTACTTACTAGCTCCAGGAGATTTTTTGGCCTATTCCTTCAGATTTTCTACATAGACCATCATATCATCTGCAAAACAAAAACAATAACAAAAACAAACCAGTTTTATTTCATCCCAATCTGTTTACCTTTAATTTCCTTTTCTCATTTTATTACATTAGCTAGTATGTCTATGATGTTGAAAGTAGTGAGAATGGTGAGAGGGAACAGACTCGCCTTTTTTCTTATCATTGTGCGAAAGCTAGTCTCTCACTTGTAAGTATAATGTTAGCTGTAGGGTTTTTGGTGATATTCTTTATTGAGTTGAGACCGTTTCTTCTTTTCCTAGATGACAGAGTTTTTATCAAGATCATGTGTTGGATTTTGTCTTTTTTTCCCTCTGCATCTATTGAGACAATCATATGACTTTTTTTCTTTAGCTTGTTGATGTGAAGGATTACATTCATTGATCTTTGAATGTTGAACTGGCCTTGCATACTTGGAACAAATCCCACTTGGTCATGATGTATGGATCTGCTTTGCTAATGCTTTTTTGAGGATTTTTGCATCTATGTTCATGAGAGATATTATAGTTTTCTTGTAGTATCTTTGTCTGGTTTTGTTATCATGATAATGCTGGCCTCATAGAATGAGTTAGACAGTCTTCTCTCTCTTTCTATCTTTTGGAAGAGATTTTAGAGAATTTGTATAATTTCTCCCTTAAATGTTTGGTGGAATTCACCAGTGACTCTAACTTTAGTGCTTTCTGTTTTAGAAAGTTATTAATTATGTATACTGTTTCTTTTATAGATGTAGGCCTATTCCAGTTGTTTATTTATTCTTGTGTGAGTTTTGGCACATTTCAAGGAATTGGTCCATTTTATCTAGGTTATCAAATTTGTGAGCATAGAGTTGTTCATAGTATTTCTTTATTCTCCTTTCAATATCCACGGGGTTAGTAGTGATGACCCCTCTTTCATTTTTTGATATAAGTAATTTGTCATCTTCTTTTTAAAAAGATCAACCTTGCTAAAAGCTTATGGATTTTTGAAAAATTAGCATTTTATTTTGTTGATTTTCTCTATTGATTTCATGCTTTTAATTTCATTTATTTCAGCTGTCCTCTTTATTATTTCTTTTCTTCCATTTACTTTTGATTTAATTTTCTTTTTCTAGTTTCCCAAGGTGGAAGCTTAGATTATAGGTTTTAGATCTTTCTTATTTTTTAAATATATGCGTTCAACGCTATAAAATCTCCTCTAAACAGTGTTTTCCCTATATCTTACAAAATTTTAATAAGCTGCATTTTTCACATTCATTTCATTCCAAATATTTTTAAATTTTTTTCTTGAGATTTCTTCTTGACCCATATGTTAATTGGAGTTGTGCTGTTTAATCTCCAAATATTTGGGGGATTTTCCAGCTTTCTGTTATTGATTTCTGGTTTAATTCCGAAAGTATACTTTATATGATTTCCATTCTTTTAAATTTATTCAGGTGTGCATTATGGCCCAAAATGTGGTCTCTCTTGGTGAATGTTCCATGTGGGCTTGAGAAGACTGTATATCCTGTTGTTAGATGAAGTAATCAATGGATGTCAATTATATCCAGTTGATTGATGGTGTTGTTGAGTTCAACTGTGTCTTTACTGATTTTCTGTCTGCTGGGTCTGTGCATTTCTGAGAGAAAGATGTTGAAATCTCCAAGTATAATAATGAAATAATGAACTCATCTCTCTCTCCTTGCAATTCTATCAGTTTTTGTCTCATGTATCTTGACACTCTATTATTAGGCATAAACACATTAAGACCTGTGATATCTTCCTGGAGTATTGACCCCTTTATCATTATGTATGTCCATCTTTATTCCTGGTGACTTTCCTTGCTCTGAAGTCTGATCTGCCTAAAATTAATATAACTACTCCTGTTCTCTTTTTGTTAGTGTTACCATGGTATATATTTCTCTATCTCTTTATTTTTAAATCTCTATGTATCTTCATATTTTAAGTGTGTTTCTTAAAGGCAACACATAGCTGAGTCTGGCTTCTGATCCTTCCTGACAATCTTTGTCTTTTAACTGATGTAGACCATTGATGTTTAAAGTGGTTAATGATACAGCTGGATGGATATCTACCATATTTTTTTATTGTTTTCTACTCACTGCCTTTGTTTTTGTTCTTTTTTTTTTTTTTTTTTGGTTTTCCACTCTGTTACTGACATTTGTGATTTTTATTTAGCATTTTAGATGATTCCATTTTCTTTGCTTTCTTAGCATATCAGTTAATACATTTTTCCTCATTATTCTAGAGGTGAACTATACATTTATAACTAATTCAAATTTATTTTCAAACAATGCTATATGGTTAGTGAAAAAATCTTATAATAACAAAATTATACGAATTCTTCCTCTCCATCCCTTGATCCCTTGTATTATTGCTCATTGCCGTAGTTCACTCATATATATATATATATATATATATATATATATATATATCAGAAATTGGATCTACATACAGATATAGCATCAAAGAAGGAATAAGTGAAAGTAAAATAAACCCTTTCATCTTTCTTATTCTTAATTGATCTAACAGGTGGCAGCAATTTCTACTTCCAGAAATTTAGAAGTCCTCGATAACTGTGTATCACTATGAGTGAGGATGTGATAACTCTTTATCTTGGAGAGAGAAAAGAAACTGGGTTTTTTTTTTGTAAAGGAGGAAATGAAGGCACTTGGGGGTTGTAACATCCTCCTAATCCTGCAGATGAGTGGAAGGGCCAGAAATAACTCTAGTTCCTTTGAGTCCTGGTTTTAGGCTCAATTCACTTAGAGTTCTGGAACCAGAGACTGTTGATTAGGAAGGAATAAAAGTGATTTGCTGTGCCCTTGTTGTAACTTCAGGGTCTCTGAAGTTTCTTTTAAGCACAATGAGAGAAGAATGCATGTTTTAAGAACAAAAGAAAACAAAACACCTCTGCACCATGACATTTTGAAGTTGGTGGCCACCAGTAGCATCATATCCAAAAGATCTGACCAAAGATTTCTTCATGGAAACCATTTGAAGTAATTAAAGACAAAATTATATCTATCAAATACTTTGTTAATACTAATAGAATATGGATGACTAAATAAAAAACACAACCTGTTTGATTATAAATAAATACCTGAGCTTGAGTTATGTACTTTACTAACACTAGGTTTGGGATCATACAGACAGTTATTAGTTCTTCTTCCCCTCTTATTTTTTTATTAAATTTTTAAAATTATTATTTTAAAAGATTTTATTTATGTATTTGAGAGACAGAGCGTGAAACAGTATGAGCTAGGGGAGAAACAGATGGAGAGGGAGAGGCAGACTCCCCACTGAGCAGGGAGCCTGATGCAGGGCTCCATCCCAAGATGCCAGGATCATGACCCCAGTCGAAGGCAGATGCTTAACCTACTAAGCAACCCAGGTGCCCCTCCCCTCTTATTTTTTAAGCATGCTTGTTCTTTTAAAGACACAACGCTGAATTATAAGCCTGTATTCTTTGACTGGCAGAATCATATCTATGGACAGGTTGTGAAATCTGATCTAGGAGGTCTTGAAGTTGGGTGTTGCACTCCATAAGTAGTTCCCTGGGATACCAAGACAGGATGGAAGTGCAACTTGTCTTCTTCTCTCCTCCCCTCCTGGTTTGTTTGAACACAGCTTGCCTCCCTCCTCGTATTCCCACTTTATTCACAAACACTCAAGTCTCCTCTAATAATTATTCAAGGCTTCAGGGAGATGGTAAGTAACTTTTAGATAAAAATGGTTAAATAATGGGGTGCCTGGGTGGCTCAGTGGTTGAGTGTCTGCCTTTGGCTCAGGTCGTGATCCCAGAGTCCTGGGATTGAGGCCCACATGGGGCTTCCCGCAGGGAGGCTGCTTCTCCCTCTGCCTAGGTCTCTGCCTCTCTCTATGTGTCTCTCATGAATAAATAAAATCTTAAAAAAGTGGTTAGATACCACACTAATCATTATAGTGGATAAGATCCACCAATGGATATTAAAATGAATGGGTAAAAATTTGAAGTGAAACAAAATTTCACCTCAAAATAGTTTTCACTTTCAAAATAGATTTTTTAACACATTAAAAACATTCATTTATTTATTCATGAGACACACACACACACACACAGAGAGAGAGAGAGAGAGAGAGAGAGAGAGAGAAATAGAGACACAGGCAGAGGGAGAAGCAGGCTCCATGCAGATGCCTGACATAGGACTCAATCCCGGGTCTCCAGGATCACACCCTGGGCCAAAGGCAGTGCTAAACCGCTGGGCCACCTGGGCTGCCCTCAAAATAGTTTTGAAGTATCTCCCCCCACCCCCAGATATTAACTCCAAGTGATTAAGGTTTACATCACCAGGAACAAAACACCTTGACATCATAAACCCCTGATAGATTCAATATCATTTCCTTGCCAAAAATGTATAAACTCATGCAAATCATGAGAAAATGTTAGACAAACCTAAATTGGGGAACACTCTGTAAAATAAACCATTAGTACTTTCCAAAAGTGTCAAAATCATGAATGATAAGGAAACACTGAAAAATTGTCATCGATTGGATGAGATTAGGGAGACATAATTAAATACAGTGTAGGATCCTGAATAGGATACTGGAACAGAAAAAGAGCATTAGAAGAAAAAGTGATAGTTTGAGCAGGGTCTGTAGTTTACTTAATAGTGTTGTATCTGTGTTAATTTTGTAGACTTATTTCCATAGTATAGGTAGACAGTAAAATGATAACATTAGAAGATGTTCATGGGGATCTTTTGTACTGTTTTTGCAACTTTCTGTATGTTTAACATTAGCTCACAACAAACAAGCAAAGGAAAAAACAGAGAGAGAAACCAGAAAACAGACTGTTAACTGTAGAGAACAAGCTGCTGGTTACCAGAGTGGGGTGGGTAGTGGGTAGGGGGAAATAAATGATATGGTTTAAGGAGGGCACTTATCATGATGAGCACTGAGTAATGTACAGAATTGTTGAATCACTGTGTTGTACACCTGAAACTAATATAACCCTGCATGTTAACTGTACTGGATTAAGATGAAACAACATCAGAAAAAAACTAGCTCAAAACAAAAAGTTAAAAAATTCATTGCACTCAATTTTTAACACCTCAAAGGATTATTTTTTCCGTTCCTTTAATTATTTTGTTATCCTACTCAAAAACTTGGTATTTTCAGACATAAGATTCTAATGAGAATGTGACTAATGAAAATGATGGATGGAAACATTTTGAAAGAAAATAAAAAATATTATACCAAGTCAGGGTTGTATTCTCAAATTCTCATGCTGCTTTTTGAAAGTTTAATTTATACCCTGTTTTGTGTTTCAAATGCATTCTAGTGGTGTTATGAACTAACATAGTTTATGATAGGTATGGGATTTAACTTAGAAATTCTTCTTTTGAATATTTTCTGGAATGGAAGGACTTACTATTTACAGCTAAATGTTTAATGATGTGGCTGAAATTCTTATTCCTTGGGGACTTAAGAATATCTTGCTTGTAGATTACTTTAAATGTTTAACCATTTGGAATTTGGCTTTGTTGGTTTTCCTTTTTTAAGAGGTGTTTAAAAGCAAATGAGAAACTGCAAGTTCAAAAAATAAAATCTTGAGTGTTATAATTTGTAGTAAGCCACAAATACGGGTAGTTTTGAAGTCCTAGAGGAAGTACCGACCAAATCCATGTTTCTCCATCTTTCCTCCGCATAGGAATCTTGAGTGGATTCTGTTAAAAAGCAAATTTTGATTTAGCAGGTGTGCAGTGGGCCCTGAGATTTGCATTTCCAAGCAGCTCCCGAGGGATGCCATGTTCCTGGCCCATGGATGACATTTTGGGTAGCAAGGACTAGAATGGTTGGAAAGGAGATGGTGCAGATGAGTCCTGTCTACCTCAGGTATAAATTTTCAAAGAAAGGATCTAACATTAAACAAGTGACATTTAAGTATCTGAAGGCAGTACAACCATAATAAAAATTTGAGGAAATCTCTCCAGTGAATCCAACTCTGGAGACAGAGTGTGCTACAGGTGACTCTGCAGTCACTTCAAAGTCAGATGTTGTCTGAGCAGGAAGGGTGGAGACTGGATTCAGTCTGAGATTAAGTTGAACCAATCAAGGGCACATCCGGTGGGAAGGAACCACTTCTTTCAGGGGGTCAGAAATCCCCCCAATGTCTACCACTGCCACCAGGGGGCGTGCTGCCACCGCTTTTCAAGGTCAGCTTGCGGACTGTCCCCTGCCCTTGGGGTGGCTGGTAGCCTGGGGGATGAAATGAGAAGAGGAAATGGATTCAGGGCTGTACCTCGTGGCCCAGCCCACTGTCTTAGAGCCTGACCTCGGGTCTCTCTGGTGACAAGGGCTTGGTGATGGGTCATGCGTTTACAGCTCTTAGGGTGTTACACTTGGCAGTTGAGCTAGGCTTGAAGTGGACTCTGATCCACAGTTAGATTTCTGGTGTTGGGGAAGAGGGGGTTGCTGTGATTACTCTCATTACAGATAACATAGGGTTACTCTAGTGTGAGGAGCAACAGACTTTGGCGTTTCTTTCTTTGGGCTGTTCTGGATTTTCAGAAGGCTCCCTTGCTGCCAACACCCTTCTGAGGAAGGGTGTTGGCAGCATCTTTCTAGTTATCAGCGAGGACACGGAAGAAGAAGGAAGAAACACCTGCACATTATTAGGTCTGTGGCCAAGTTAGAATCTCGAGTCCAGCTTCCTACCCCAGCCAGCTAAGGTCGAGCACCTGGGTGGGCTGCCCCTCCTCTGCCATCCTTGGGCTGCTCAGATATAGGCCTCAGGTCATAGGGCAGCCAGGAAATGCTGGGCAATGCCTGGAGCCCCCCACCTAGCCTTCTGCTGGGTACCCCAAAGTCAAACCATGTCAATTCCTCTAATTTAAGTCAACTGTCTTAACTACTTACTCACAGATTAATTTTTCCTTATTTTTTTAAATTAGAAAAGAATAGGACATGCTGATGCCAGAAAAATAATTCCAAAAACATAAAATGGTATGATATAAAAAGTCCCTCTTTATTCACTGATCCCCACCCAAAATCATGTAATCCCACCTCCAGAAGTAACCATTGTCAACCATCTAAAAATAGATATATTTCATATTATAGAAGAGTAATTTTTATATAATACAAGTATATTTATATGTTTATCTATTTCATATATTTGCATCTCTCTATATAAGTATAGAGAGATCTATATATTTTATATCCATGTATATTTGTATCTCTATATATTTTGACATCTATTTGTCTATCCAGAGACACATGGTTTTACTTAACTTGATAAAAATGACATAACACAATACATAATACAGCTTGCTTTTGCTACTTAAGATGTACACCATATCTATGGGGATGAGGTCTTGAAATGTAAAAATGATAAAACCTTTTGTAGATCTATTTTCTTGATTAAAAATATGGGGGATCCCTGGGTGGCGCAGCGGTTTGGCGCCTGCCTTTGGCCCAGGGCGCGATCCTGGAGACCCAGGATCGAATCCCACGTCGGGCTCCCGGTGCATGGAGCCTGCTTCTCCCTCTGCCTGTGTCTCTGCCTCTCTCTATCTCTCTGTGACTATCATAAATAAATAAAAATTAAAAAAAAAATATGGGACTGCTAAGCCTAGTATTTATATACTTGTATATTATATGTTAACAAAAATAAGCCCCCTGAGCCCTCCCTGCTATACTCAGGGTCCTATGTGCCCAAGTTTATATCAACAAAATACAAAATAAAACTAGTGGGGTTTATGTGGGGTTTTTTTCTGAATGATTCTATTTCTTTCTTTCTTTCTTTCTTTCTTTCTTTCTTTCTTTCTTTCTGAGAGCGAGTGCACTCATGGGAAGGGGCAAAGGGAGAGGGAAAGAAAATCTCAAGCAGACTCTGGGCCAAGTGCGGAGCCCAGTGTGGGGCTTGATCTCATGACACTGAGATCATGACCTGAGCTGAAATCAAGAGTCAGCCGCTTAACCGACTGAGCCGCTTAGGCACCTGTGTTTTTAAATGATTCTGATAGAACTAGCAAATTGCTCAAATTGTGAATACTCAATTTTTGTCCTCTAAGGATTTAAAATTTGGAACTCTCTCTTATGTCTATGGCTCTGGATTATTTTTCTTTTATAGGAATCACTTCCAGTTTTGATACCACTTGTGTGAAACAGAAGATAGATATAGCCATAGCTATAGGGTATATTTGTATACCCTGTCTTTGTTTTTTCCAAATATCCAAAACAAGTCAATTAAAAATATTGACAAAAAGGGGTGAGGTAATATATTTTTCACTTTCAGATTTACCCTCCAGGGTCCACCAGAAATACATGCCAACCTGTATTGTCTAGAACAGCAGATCTCAAATCTTAATGCAGAAGAACCCCTGAGAGCTTGTGAATACTGCAGATTTCCAGGCTTCCTGAATCCCGTTTCCCTTGAATGGGACTGAGAATTGACATTTCTAACAAGCTCTCTTGTACTTTTTAAGTCCACTGACATTTGATTGAAAGGCATATCCATTGCTCTGCCACAGACTGGGTGGGAATCTCTCTTGATGGTACCTATTCTAGTTTACTCTCAGAAGAATCAGATGTTGAATGAAGGCACGAGAAATGGGTTGTGCTTTTTCCATTAAAAGTTGCATCCAAATCTTAATGCACATCTGAGGGATTCTTCTAGGCTTGTCTTTAAAAGCTTGGCCCCTGAAGTTTGCTGGTTGACCTGTTGTCCTGCAGTTACCCTGGGGTGGTGTAACCGGTTTGAGAAGCAGCCGGTGACTGTTTCAATTTCAGCTGAAGTTCCTTATAAAACTAGCCAATCTGGGAGGTCATTTGTCTCTGATCCAGAGGCAGTTGTTTGGTTATTCTTGGCTTACACTAAACTTGGAAGGGAACTGAAGCATCAGGTAAAAAAAAATCTACACCAACTCAGCATGAAAAAAAAAATCACAGCTCTACACACCAGTGTGGATGGATCCCATAGAGACAAGCGTCCATGTACCTGAAGTTCAAGGACAGGCAGCAATGACCTGTGAGGGGTTATTTTCAGGGGTTATTGCCTGCTGGAGGATTGGTGCAAGGAGCCTTCGGGGGGTGGAGTGGTCAGGAAATGTTCTAAGTCGTGATGTGGAACCCATGTAGACTGTACATACATATATACATATATATGTGTGTGTGTGTGTGTGTGTATATATATATATATATATATAATACCTACTTAAAAAAAAAAAAAGGATGGATGGCACAGTCGGTTAAGCATCTGACTCTTGGTTTCAGCTCAGGTCATGATCTCAGGATCGTGAGGTTGAGCCCCATGTCAGGCTCTGTGCTCAGCTTGAGATTCTCTCTCCGTTTCCCTCTGCCCCTTCCACTTGCACGTGTTCTTTCTCTCTCTCTCTCAAGTAAATAAACAAATCTTTTAAAAAAAAAAGATTTTATTTATTTATTCATGAGAGACACACACAGAGAGAAAGGCAGAGAGACACAGGCAGAGGGAGAAGCAGGCTCCATGCAGGGAGCCTGAAGTGGGCCTTGATCCCAGGTCTCCAGGATCATGCCCTGGGCTGAAGGCAGCGCTAAATTGCTGAACCACCTGGGCTGCCCTAAGTAAACAAATCTTAAGAAAAAAGGATAATGGGCAGCTGTGAACATGTAAACTTTTTTCCACAAGGGGAAAAAATCTATAGCCATATCCATGTAGCAAGTCAAAATTGACAAACAAATGCAGACAGTTGGGCAAAAGGAAAATTTAAAAAGTGGAAGCCATCATACAATAAGCTGTTTCTTTTAACTCCGGTTGTAAACTGAACTCTTAAAGTAACGTGAGCCCTGCCTTGCAGGCTTGGTGCTCTGAAATGCCTCAGGATGTGGAGTGTGGATTCACACTCTTACAGGGGTGATTATTTTGTGTTCTTCAAAACGCTGACAGTTCAGGGAGAGTCTAAAGGAGCAGTTTTCCTGGCTTTCAAGAAAGGCAGCTGACAAAAATGGAGAGGGAAACAAGAGTCAGGTTTTCCAGGAGGAAGTTGGGATTTTGTCCAAATCTGGGTGACTGCATTGTGCAGGGTGACACGTCTGCAGGTGAAGAGCAGCGGGTCAATTTGCTCAGTGCTGTAGTTTGCCATGGTCAAGCAGTGGCAGGAGGCCTGGGTGGTTGTCTCTAGGCACATGGAAGGGGTATTATACCTGAAGACTGTTCCAGAAGCATTGCACAGGAGAGTTTCTCTCCCCATCTGCCAACATTTGGCCTTACGGTACTTAAAAGTTTTCTGTGAGGGGCACCTGCCTGGCTCAGTTGGTAGGGCATGTGACCCTTGATCTCAGGGTGGTGAGTTCAAGACCCTCACTGGGTGCAGAGCTTACTAAAAAAAGAAAAAAGAAAAAAAAAGTAAAATAGATGTAAAAAGCTTTTCTGTGAACATCTAGTGGTCTTTCGTCTTTGCTTGGGCCATGTCTCCCTGTGTTACGGTGTAGCCGTGGTGAGCACCTCACTTGCACGTGGCTTTCTTCTTGGATTTTCTCATTTCTTCTCTTCCTTCCTTCTCAATAGGTGGTTTGTCTGACATAACTGGCACTGTTTGGTGTTATGGAGATACGACCTTGTTTTGTTGTGGAGACTACTCTGCCAGGTCTGGGTGCTGTGGGTGGGGGTGGTGGGGGAGGCTGGAGACCTGGAAAGAGCACAGGGAGGCCCAGATAAGGTTGTCTGGGCACAGATAAGGCCCCACTCACTGGCTGATGCAATAGCTCTCCCAGGCTGAGCATCAGCGCATGTGGTCACAGGAGGCTTTTAATTCTTTGTTATAAAGGCAGAGCTAGGAGAAAGATGAATCACTTCTATGGCCCCACATTAGGCCCAAAGTCTCTGCACAGAACGGAAACTGGAATGTCGACGGGAGGTAAGAACAGGGGGTATGCCTGGTGACCCCCAACACATAGCCCAGGGTGAGAAAGCCCCTGGCTCATTCCTGGAGGGATGAAGGCCCCAGCACATCTTGGGCAGATGCCCCTCTTTCCAAGTAAGTTAATCCTCAGACTGATGATATAGCAGGGCCTGGAATTTTCTCCCTACGGCTCCTTGCACAAAAATGTGAGATCAAAAACACACAGATTAGGAAATAGAAGGCAAAAGCCACCTCAGGATTGATGATGGTCCTGATGGTGAAAGATAAGTAGCACATTAGTTGTTTCAGTTCCCTGCCTTGAGCAAAATTCAGTTTCAAGATGAGACAGCAATAGGGCGGGGGTGTGTGTTCTGAAAACTAGGAGATACCAGGTAGGACAAAAATAATAACTGTTTTTCCTGGGAAGAGGAGCCCCCTGGGGTCTGCCTTCCTTCCCTGGTGGTGCTGACAGAGGACCTAGGAGTTGGCTTTCCCCCCACGCCCCAAGTGTGCCTGTTGAGAAGAGGGGCTTCCCTGACTCAGGACGGAACCTTCCCTCTCCTTCCTGCAGAGAAGCCATCCCCTCTTGGTAGAGTGCAGCAAGGAACCCACCTGCTGAAGGCCTTATCAGGCTGGGGAAGAGATCTCTCCATTTTTCCTCCCCAGGTGGCGACTGGCTGCTCAGGGGCCTTTTTGTTTTATCTCAATATCCTCTTTGCTCTGAAATGTTACAGTGAATTTTTAAAAAGATTTTATTAATTAATTAATTAATCAATTCATTCATTCATTCATTCATTCATTCATTCATTCATTCATTCATAAGGGACACACAGAGAGAGGCAGAGACACAGGCAGAGGGAGAAGCAGGCTCCCTACAGGGAGCCCGATGCAGACTCCGACTCCATTGGACCCCGAGATCATGACCTGAGCTGAAGGCAGATGCTCAGTCACTGAGCCACCCAGGTGCCCCTGTCACAGTGCATGTTAACTGAAAAGTCATTTCTGTGTGCCCCGGGAGTCGTCTCTTTGTCCCCGGCTCTCCCTCCTGTCCTGTTTCTTTCTCTCACTGCAGGTGCTGGGAGAATCTCTGGGGAAGAGCCAGTTCCTGGTTTCTCCTGCCTTGCTCCGTCTTCCATACCTCTCCCATCACCAGATTACACAATTTCTTGTGCCTGTGGCCATTTCCCCCTGAGCTCATGTTGTTCCCTAATTCAATTAGTTCTGGGTTCCCCCTTTCACTTTTATTTTCCCTATTGACACTCAGTACCTTCCCCAGTTAGCTGAAGGAAAGTCAGTGTGTTCTGCACTCCTAACTTTCCATGTCTGTGTCTCTGAATGTCTGAGGGAGGTAACACCACTGGAGGATTCGCCCCCCACTCCAGCCGGGAGGAACTTCCATAGTTGTAAATCATCCTCAGTACCTGGGAACCAGAGCAAAAGGACAACCAAACTGGCATTATAGGGACGGCTCTGTGTGTCTGGGAAGATGCCAAGCTGAGAACAGGAGTGAAGACATGACACGCCCAAGGAGCAAAAGTCTTCCAGTCTCCGTGAGTGAAATGGTCCCTCCGTGGAAAGGAAACCACCTTTGAAGGTTTGCTTTGTCCTCTCCTGTGACCCTGCTGTCCCCAACTGCTGTTTGGGGTGATCTGAGAGGCTGTGGGCTAGGAGATCACCCACAGGTGGGGACACACTTGGACACTGGGTGCTCCCAGATCTAGGAGTGGAGAAACCTCCTTCCTGCCCACCTGTCTAGATGTCTGCTGCTATGTTTCCCCGCAGGATAGGATTCCGTGGAGACAGTCACCCAGACAGACCTCGGGTTTCTGAGTGATCCTTTTCTGACCCTGCCCTTTGTTTTCAGCATCTCCTTAGGGCCCTTTATCAGCCATCCCGCCCACAGACCCAGGGAGGCACCTGGAAACGCGAGGAGGGATGGTGGGCGGTTCTGAGACCACTAGGTGTCCTCTGGAAGTGAGCGAGCACCTTCTGCGTGGCTGGGGCCGGGCGGACTCTAGGACAGTCACCACCTTAAGTAGGTGAGGGCAGGAGCAGAACTGGGGACAGGGGAATGGGGGAACTAGGTTCTGTGACCTCAGGGGGTACAGGCGGGCTGATGCTCCCTTCGGGAAGCCAGGGTCCTCCTCCTGGGGTTGGCGACCCTCAGGCCGCCTCACTCACGGACAGTGCGGCGGCACCGCCCCTCTCCCCGCCCCCCCGCCCCCAGCTCCTTCCTTCAGCCACAGCACTGGATTGGGTCCAGCGCGATCCGGGAGTGAAGTGTGAGCCGGGCGAGCCGGGCCGGCCAGAACACCCCCACTGAGCGGTCCGGTTCCAGGTCCAGAGCCTGGCGCGAGGGGATCCCCACAAGGGGAGGGGGCGGAGGGAAAGCCAGGAGGCCCGCGGGAGGAGGCGCGGCCGCCGGCGGGGCGCGCGCAGCGGGGCGCACTCGCGGCTCCTCGGCTCCGGGCGGAGGGTGGGGAGGGGGCCGAAGAGACCCTCGGTTTCTCCGAAGTTTCGGACGATCCCTCCCGCCCGGAGACCCGCCTCCCGGCGGCGTGCTCCCCCCAGGCGGCCTTCTGCGCCGCCCCCTCTGCCCGATCGCGCGGCCGGAGGATCGCGCGCGGGGCTCGGTCGGCGGCTCGGTCGGCGGCTCGGTCGGCGGCTCGGTCTCCTCCGCACGGCCCCCTCCGCGGCGCCGGCCAGCGCGGCCGCATCCCCGGCGCTGCCCCCCGCCCGCGCCCGCGCCCGCGCCCGAGCCCGAGCCCGCGCCCGAGCCCGAGCCCGAGCCCGAGCCGCCGCAGGCTGCGGGAGCTGCGCCGGCCGTGCTGCAGCCTCGCCCGAGCTCCAGCTCCCGGCGCGCTCCGGCCCCGCTCGGGCCCGCTCGGCCGCGGCTCCCCGCCCCCGCCCCCGCTCCGCGCGGACATGGAGTGAGGGCGCGGGCCGCCCCGCCACGCGCTCCCGCAGCCCGGGAGGCCGGAGCCCGCCCGCGGAGCCGGCCAGCGCGGGCCCTCCTCCCGCCGGTCCTTCCCCGCTCCTCCTCCCGCCGCCGCCCCCGCCGCCCCCGCCGCCCCCGCCCCCGCCCCCGCCGCCGCCCGAGCCGAGGCCGAGGCCGAGCGCGGACGCCGAGCGTGGGAGCCATGGCGCGCGAGGAGGACCGGGACCCCGAGCGCCGGGAGGCGGCGGCGCGGGCCAGCGGCGAGCAGGCGGAGGAGGAGGGCGGAGAGGGGCTGAGCGACAGCGACGACGAGGACGAGGACGACGAGCCCGGCAGCGGCCGGGAAGAGGCGGCGGCGGCGGCGGGGGGGGGCCGCGCCGGAGCGCAGCGAGGACGCGCGGCTGCAGCGCGCGGGGCTGCCTCCTGCCGCCGTCCCCGCCGCGGCCGCTCGGGACAGGAGCGGCCGCCGCGCGCCGGGGCCCCCGCCGGGGCCGCTGCCCGGCCGCCCGGGGATGCCGTCGCCCGACGACGAGGACCGCGAGCGCCGCCGGAGCCGCCGGAGGGACCTTCTGCTGAGCCAGCTCTGCTTCCTGGCCTTGGTGGCGCTGCTGCTCTGGTCGCTGTCGAGCATGCGGGAGCACGACGGTGAGCGCTCGCGGCTCGCCCCGAGTGGGCGCTGCGGCTCCGGCAGCCCGGGGCTCCCGGGCGGCGGGGGCGAGCCGGCTGGGGGGGGGGGCTCCACGGCTCCGCGCTGCCCGTCGGGGGCCGAGGCGAGGACCGCGGGGCGAGCCGGCTGGGGGGGGGGGCCCGGCTCCACGGCTCCGCGCTGCCCGTCGGGGGCCGAGGCGAGGACCGCGGGGCGAGCCGGCTGGGGGGGGGGCCCGGCTCCACGGCTCCGCGCTGCCCGTCGGGGGCCGAGGCGAGGACCGCGGGGCGAGCCGGCTGGGGGGGGGGGCCCGGCTCCACGGCTCCGCGCTGCCCGTCGGGGGCCGAGGCGAGGACCGCGGGCCGCCCGCTGGCCCCGGGAACCCTTACCTGCGCCTCTGGGCCGCGGCCGTCCTACCCACCGGCCCGAGCGGGTGGGGGGCGCGCGGTGGTAGAGGCGGACGGGGCCTCTCACCCTAAAGAGGTCCCCAAGGCCAGCAATAAAGTTGTCCTGCTAAGATTCAGTACCTGTGCAGGTAACCAACCACCTGTACACCTCCGGCTTGTTGAGGGCCCGAAGGGGACCGCTTGGCCGGTGAACACGCTCTTCTGCAGTGTTCCCCGAATGGAACAGGCGGTGTGGACCAGACAGAGAGCTCCATACTCGCTTTTCCAGAACAGGTGCCCGGAACTTCGGGTGGGTAGGAAAAAAGTGTCCGCCACCTGGCTGGGGTTTAGGAATGTGCTTGTTGGCTTTCACTGGCCACTCACTGGGAAGACTGATTCCTTTTGTGCACTTGCATTTCTGGAAGAAATCTTTTAGATTCCACCCCCCCCCACCCCCCCTCACCCCCCCGCAGTGGGTCTGCCCTTTACCCACAACTTTTGTCTTATCTTTGTCCTTGGCTTTTCTTGAGCTAAAATAGACCTTGTGGAGAAATGTGCTCAGAACACTTGTCCACTGAAAACAGTTTGGATTTTGGGGGGCAGCTGTCTAAATAACAGAGGGGAAGACTTGGAAGAATAACTGTTGTAAAAACGGTTTTATATCCCAGCCGTTCAAGTGGCATGGTTCGTGGGAAAACAGCCATAAAAATGGTCGTGAGAAAAAGCCGTTACAAATACGTGCCTTGGTGTTCAGATCGATGCAGCTCTGCTACCAGGCGTTATGAAGTGCAGAATAAAAGCATTTTGATAGTGACAGTAAGGGGGTGGCATCAGTTGCAAAAGGGATCTCCCCCAAATTTGGCTGGTCGCAGGCTTCATGGGGAAAACAGATGGTCGGTCTTGGTTCAGGTCTTAACAGACCTCTTGACAGCCTTCCTCATATATGGTAATATGAGAGAGTCTGCCCGGGTCTTCCGTGGAGCCGTCGGGACTCCACAGCTCTCTCCCTTTCTCTTGAATCCCAGCTCAGCTGGTGATGGGGAGTGACATCAGGAAGTGGGCTGTGCTAGGGAGGGAAGCTGGACCTCTCTCAGAGGGCAGTGCCAGACCTGCCAAAAGCAACTACTGACTGATTCTCACGAGGAGGGCTTTATTTAACCCCCTTTTAATCTTGATTTTTACAAGTGCAAAAGCCAGTCTGTACTTGATGCCACCTCTGGAAAGGACCATGCCAAGTCAATTACATGCCAGCCATTTTTCCTGCGTGCCAGGGCTCTGTGAATCTCAGAGTTCCTCCCGCTGTTGGGGTATAAAAGACATTTTTCTGGATGGAGATATAGTTAAGTCCATCATTGGCAGGGGAGTGCCTGGGCCCTGGGAAAGCCGGGATGTTCAGGGGAAAGGGGGGCGGGGCAGAACTCTGCAAACTTGGAACCTGGTGACTCAAATGTCATTTTGATATGGTTTCCCAAACAAGTGCCACCAACGCAGTTCCAGCTCTTTCCCTGGTCCCTTCCCTTGATCTCTCTTCTCCCATATTCTTTCTGCCCCTCTCTCCCCTCCCATAAATGTAGGGCTTCAGAAGATTCTCCCCCACCCCAGCAACTGGAGGGGAACAGTGAAAAGCCAGCAGTGGGAAGAGGGGACGCCATCCAGCCATTCCAGTTGTAATTCTGTCTCCAGTCACCTTTTCTTCAAGTAGATACTCATAATTTCATTACGTGATACCTAGCCAATTCTCAGCAAGGCCCAGGTTTTTTGAGCTAATTTTAAGATAGAAATTAGCGTGTGTGAAATCTGCAAGTGATCATTTAGCTTGGGGGGTTGTCATTCAGCATACTTAAGCATCTGAATAGTGACTTTTACGTGGGTGCTCTTCTACGTAAGGGTCCTTTTCAGTATGGATAAAAAGTTTAGAATTTAGCCTTGTTTTAAAGACACTCTGTCTGGGAGAGGCTGAGTGATCCACTTAAGGTCACACAGCAATTGAGGAGTAGAGGTGGCCTGGCTCTTTGATCCCACCCTTGTTCCCTGGTATTCATGCCACCATCTGCCTGTAGCTCTGTAATGTTTATATAACCACTTGGGGGGGTACCTTCTTAATGATCAAAGGAGATATTTTTATTTATTCACCTTGAAATCCATGCAGTGATTAAATGTAACTTCTCAGAAGCCTGTTTTCTAGCACATAATTGATCTTTCTCTCTCTCTCTTTCTTTCTTTTTTTTCTTTCTTTCTTCCTTCCTTTCTTTCTTTCTTTTCTTTCTTTCTTTCTTTCTTTCTTTCTTTCTTTCTTTCTTTCTTTCTTTCTTTCTTCTCCTCCTTTTTATAAAGAGGATAGTTCTTTGACCAAACCAAAATAGAGTGTGGTGTGGCAGTTGGGTTACATGGTGTTGTATAACATTTCCGATCATATGGAATATGAGCTCCCTTTCTTCACATCTGATCAAACTCCAGTATAGATTCCTTTCTGCTGAAATGGGTCACCAGCATTATTAAAGGGAAGGTTAGTGCTGGAGTCAAGACAAGGGTTAACTCTCACGGTAACAAAAGCAATAATAATAACTGGAACTTGGTAGACCTTTAAGTGCCAGGCGCTGTGCTAAAGTAAGTACACTTTATGCACATGGCTTTATTTAAGCCTGCATATACTCTGTGTGAACGCTCAAGCCTTCAGCGGTAGAGAAAGCAAGAGGTCCTAGATGCTCTAGTTAGTTGTTGCTGATAAAAATCTCATTTTTATCCGTTTTCAGAGTCAATTGAAATAAGGCATCAGATTTGCTAATGAGGGTTTTCTTTTTTTCTTGTTTTTGCAGCGAGAATGGATTGCTTTTGTATGTTTCGAGTGGTTCAAAAGTGTTTTCTTTGAAGTAAGGAACCTGGTCCTCTTTTTATTCCAAAAGTCATGTGAATCAAGCCCAGAGATTCTAACTTGGGAGTGATTATAGACATCTTCTCTAGGAAGTTCCTAGGTAGGTGAATAATGAGTAAGGGGGAAAATATGTAAAACATATAGCTTAAAGAAGTTTATATATATACTCTGGCCCAGTTACTATTGCTAATAAGAAATCATTCCACCCAAATGTAGTGGTATAAAACTACCTTCCTTTCTTTCTTTCTTTCTTTCTTTCTTTCTTTCTTTCTTTCTTTCTTTCTTCCTTCCTTCCTTCCTTCCTTCCTTCCTTCCTTCCTTCCTTCCTTCCTTCCTTCTTTCTTTCTTTCTTCTTTCTTTTGCTCATGGATACTTTGGGTCAGGAATTTGGACAGGGTACAGTAGGGATGGCTTGTCTCTGCTCCATATCTGGGGCCTCAGCTGGAAAGAATGAAAGGCTGGGTGACTTGACAGCTGGGTCTGCAGTCATCTGCAGGCAACATTGCTCCCATATCTGAGGTTGATGCCAGCTGTGGACTGGACCCTTAGCTGGGCTGTCAACCAGAACACTTATGTGTGGCCTCTCCATATGGCTCTGTGTGCCTTAGTTTGAACTTCCTCGAGCACAGCAGCTGGGTTCCAAGATGATGAAGTGGAAGTACACCGCATTTTCCTGTCTTAGCCCCAGAAGTCACATGGTCTCACTTCCACTGTTTTCTTTCTGCCAAGGCAGTGGCAGATGTCAACCCAAAGTCAAAGAGCTTGGGGTGGGAGAGCATAGATGCCACGACTTACTCAGTGGAGGAGCATCCGAGTATGCTGTGAAGAGAGCATGTGGGCATGTGTGTTGATGTTTAAGATGGGTATACGTGTTGTGGCCGTCTTTGGAAAGCCAGGGGTCCAAGGAATAATAACTTAGAGATCAGAGACATTTCCCAAGGTGGTAAACAGTGAATAATACACACGTATTTGAAATACCTTCCAATCATGATAACATTGCAGTGCATCTGAAATCAGGTGGTATTTGGAAAGAGGGCTGCGTGCATGTGGGAACTGCAAATTTCAGTTACAGTTGCAGATCTGAGAGGCCATCTTTAGCTTTGTGGCTTCCCCTTCCTCAGAGAACAAAGGTCACGGCCTCTTAATCTCTTGTGTGGGTTACAGAGATGCCTCGCTGGATTCTCCAGCTTTATCTTCCCTCTCCACCCTCCCTTCCATGCTTCACTGCCTGGGCCTTCTGCTCCTCAAAGGGGTGATATTTCATCTGGCCCCAGGCCTGCCACACCTGCTGGTTCCACGGTCATCATCACAGCTAGTTCATCCTTCACGGACAGGTCCAAGATCTTCCTGACCTGATTTGGTCCCCCGTTTGGCTCTCTGAACACCCACAATTTTCCCTTCCTAGCATTTATCACAGTTGGTTATTACGTATTTATTTGGCTGTGGTTTGAGTAACCTGTCCTGTTCACCAAATGCTAAGCTCCAGAAGGTTAGGGACCCTTTGATCTTTGCTCAGCTTTGTCATCTGTGTCACCTGCCCAGAATAGATGCTCAAAAGACACTTGTTAGGTAGAGAAGCTGTTTTGATTTCTGAACTACAGTACCCATGGTAAAAACTAGCTACCATGTGTCAGGAGCTCAGTCACTGGCATACAATTTAATTTCATGATTTATAATTCTTCCCCCCATCCATCAAATTCAATATTGTTACCCATTTTTCATAGGCTACCATGGAGCTGTAGGTTGAGTGCTTTGCCTAGTGTCACCTACTTAAGTGGTAGGATTTGAATGCAAGCCCACTTGTATCTGAGCTGTATGCCACTGCCTTCCCTAGCCTCAGCTTAGGAGGACATGAATAGAAAATGGGAATCACGCTGCCTTTTTTCAGTCTTCTGGGGAGAGTAAAGGAGTAACAGAAGGTTGCTTTCATAGAAGCAGTATTTTAGAAACACATTGCTTTTCAACCTTTTCTATTTTCTGCCTAAGCATATATAGATGTGTCTCTCCTGGCTTTTCTTAGCTGCTCATCAACCCAGATTTTTCTCAAAGATTTCCTGTACTTGCAGGCCTTGAATCCTTGTGGGAAGATTTCTTTTTTCTTTCTTTCTTTCTTTTTTTAATACCCCAGAGGGTTGGCAAAGCCAAAAGAATTGCAAAACCAGCCATTTGCTGAGAATTCCAAGGCTTGGTGGAAGTTGGCTGATAGGACAGGATTTTGGCAACTCTCTTTTTCCTTGAGGATACAAGGAACTCTTGTTTGGCAACTCTCACTTTTCCTTGAGTGATACAAGTTTTCTGGGGGAGTAATAGTACACAGACTCTTGTATTGGAAAGACTGAGGTACAGAAAGTTCAGAAGGCATCCTTGAAGTCACATGGCAAACGAGTGATCCCACTAGGAAGGTAATGCAGGTTTTTCTGCTCTTTCCCTGCCTTCACTTTCTGCCTTCAGAGCTTGTTTGGTATTGACCTCTGTTTATCTTTGCAATGGTTTGAAGCATGGTATTCTTCTGTAGGATTTGAGAATTTGATGTATTAAGGGTCCAGTGGAAGAAGGTTTTCTCTGAATGAAGTGGTTGGTGGTGGCACTATCTAGCCAGTTATAATTATAGAGTCATAAGTTCTTAGACATGGATGGCATCTCTTGGACTCTCTACTGGAAGGTGCACTTGTCCTGTCCTCGTCCTCATCCCTGGGGGCAGTGATGCTCTTCATTGTTGGGAGTCCTGGGGGCTTCATCCTCCCTTGCTGGCTTTCCCACCCCTACCCCCACCTTTGTAAGTAGTCCTTTAAGAAACTCTTCAGTGGCATCTCTAGAATGAATTCCTGCCTGGACCCTATTGGTATAAGACCCAAGGGCCTCCATTAATTCACTGAGTACACATGTGGCAAGCTTTTTGTGAGTTACTGGGGGAATAGTGGTATCTGAGCAGAATATTGTCCTTGTGGTACTTTACACTTTAGTGGGAAGAGAGGTATTGAACAACTGATTTTCAAGAATTATGGGAGAGATGAATGAGAAATATAGAGGAGGCGTTGCTGGTAAGGAGAAACTGGAACTTGGAAAATAAAAGGAATTAGGTTGCTAATGAATGGGGGACAAAACAAAATTATAAAAAATGGGCAAAAGATATGAGCAGGCAGTTCACAAAGCAATTGCAAATGATAAGTAGAAAAAATCCTTAGTCTTAACAGTAATAAGAGAAATCTAATTTTAAAGATTTATTTATTTGGGGGGGGGTTGCTGAGGGAGAGAATCTTCAAGCAGACTCCCTGCCAAGCGTGGAGCCTCACATGGGGTTAGATCTCATGACCTGAGCCAAAGTCAAGAGTTGGACACTTAACCAGCTGAGCCATGAGGGCACTCCTCAGGGAAATTTAATTTTAAATTTAAAAATGATGAAATACAATTTTTAACATCAGATTGGCAAAAATGAAGATGTATGATAATGTCCAGTGTTGGCAAAGGTGCAGGAGAGGTGGCTTCTTTCATTTACTGCAGGCGAAAACATAAATTGGTTATATAAACATCATGGGGAATTGCAGGGTGAGGACCTTTAGGGACAGACTCCAAATGAAGCCTTGGCTAATTTTTAACGAGATGTATAAAAAGGGGAATGTTGGGATTAGAAAGGCAGTGCATAGACTTTGGAGCCTTGGATAGATACTTGACTTTCCCAGACTCATCCATGACTGTGGAGCATGTTGGTCATGATCTAGACTAAAGACATTAGTTGGGAGTTCCAGCAAGCAGGGGAAAAGGCCTTTGTCATATCTGGAGGCATTTTTACCATTGCAAAGTGCTTATTTGAATATGAAATCTAGCCATTATTCCTTGCTTGTCAATCACACTTTATTTCTACGAGAGTGAGAATAATTAATGTCTGCTCATTTGTGACCTAGTTGGTGAAATTTCACATTTGCAACCTGACTTATTTCTCTCTTCATGTTTCCCTCTGTGCTTCCACATTGTTTGACCACAGCAAACATCATTTTCGCTTGAGTGACATACCATGGACTCAGAACCTATTGCAGGATAGGAAGTAACAAGCAGGTTTCTTGAGGAGGACTTTGATGTAAGAACAAAGAGGGTGGAGAGGATGGGCCACCAGGAGAAAGGGGGTGCCACAGGTTGACATCAAGAAGTCAATGGCACCATTTTTGAGGAACACGAGATAATTACTTTTGGATGTTTTTATTTTGATTACTGGTAGGACATCTAGGTGGAGTATAGCTGATCATTAAAGGTCAAGGTTCAAAGCAGTTGCTACAAAGACCAGAGAATAGTATGCATGAGGGTGAAAATTGTCTTTTTGCGTAGCTCCGTGGGTCTCCATCTTCTCTGCACATTGTCAATACTGGGGAACTTTAAACTCAACTTAGGTCTGGGTCCTGCCCCGAAGATTCTGACTTAATGCTTCAGGGTGTGGCATGGGCATTGGGATTCTTTACAAGTGAGGCACACGGTTCCAGTGTGTAGACTGGGTGCCCTGGGTTAGATCAGTGGTCAGCATTTACCTTATCACGGCCACATCATAGCTGAGCTGTGAAGTCCACTGGGCTTAATTTTTCTGTCCTAAGCATGAATGAGTATTTGTCTGCTTTGTTTTTTAAGCCTGCACTGCTAATTTAAGCCCAAACTTTCCTCTGTCGTCTTCATTTTCTCTGCCTATGTACACTGCCATTGGATAGTCTATCCAGGTCTCTTTTTGAAGAAATCTTTCTCGGATTCTTCTGGCTTGTTCAAGTCTGGACAGGTTGCTTGTTAAATCTGCTGCCCAGCTGTCATTGTGTGATCTCCCTTCAACTTCTTCCTGCCTGTGGGTTTTTCCCCCCAGTTCCCCCTATATTGAAAGGATCCCATGTAAGTTTCCTGTCTTTCTTGGCTTATCCCTTCATTTGTGGTATGTTTCTGGGGATCACATACTCCAGGTGCCTTCTAAGACGGGGGATGTGGAAATTACAATACAAAGGTTTGAGACATTGTAAATTTGAAAATACATTAACACTGGCCCCACATTTTGAAGGTGGGAGTGGATCAGGAATTCAGACTGGAACACAATTTCCACACAGTTTTGAAAGCATTGCTTTTATAACTGGAAGGCATTGTCTTATAACTCTTATAACTTGCCCCTGAGAAGTCTGATGCTATTCCACTTTTAATTCTTTTTTATGAACCCCCCCCCCAAAAAAAGAAAAGCATGTGTGCTTTTTGCCCCTCTCCTAATGTTCAGGTGTATCACAGTTAATTCAGTGGTTTGGTTCTGTTTTCACGCATTTTCCTGGGCACTGACCTGGTCCTTTTAATCTGAATGCTAATGTCCTTTGGATCTGGAGATCCTAAACTCTCCATCCTAAACTTTCTCTTCTCTCTGAATTGTCCGTATTTGGGTGTTTTACTCCTGAGATTGAGCTTCTGATTTTCTTATCTCTTCTCTCCTGTTATTTTTCTCATCCTCTTACTCTAATTCCCATAGGTTGGCTAACCACGTCTTTTAATTCTACTGAGCTTTTAATTTCTTCCATCATGTTTTTATTTTTTTATTTTATTTTTTTATACTTCATTTTAAAATATTTTATTTTCCAACATACCTGCCTTTTTTTTTTTTTTTTTTACAATATCTGGTCCTATTATGATGATTTTTAAAAGGATTTCCTTTTTTATTTTATTTTATTTTTATAATAAATTTATTTTTTTATTGGTGTTCAATTTGCCAACATACAGAATAACACCCAGTGCTCATCCCATCAAGTGCCCCCCTCAGTGCCCGTCACCCATTCACCCTACCCCCCCCCCTCTTCCATCATGTTTTTAGTTTCTAAGGGCTCTTTTTTTTAATCCCTGTGAAAGATATTTTTAGTAGCAACCTGTTCTGCTTCATCAATACAGTATCATTGCTTATATCCTGACTTGGTTTCTCCAAGTTGCTGTTGTCTATGTGTTTCATTTTCCATGTTATGTGCTTTCTATGAAAGTCCAGTGATTCTTAGCGTCTGTTCGTATTTATGTGAAGCCATTGACATGATGCTTGGAAACTGTGCAAGGAGAAGGATCTGTTGACTGTTTCTCTGTATGGTGATCTGGCTGCGCCATGTCACTGGGTAGTGCTCCCATGTCTCTAAGTTCTGGATCTTTATCATTGAGTGGTCAGATTTCTCAGACAGGAGATGGGTCACCCCGTGTCTGGAGGGAAATCCATTGGGAATCCAGCGGGAGAGGAAGCGGGGTTTTAAGGGGTGTTGTTCAGTGGAAACATTTTCCAAGGCTCAATGAGTTGTCTCAAGGGTGGTTATGAGTATGACAGAGCCGAACAATTTATTTTGATACATTGCAGGACCATCCTGAGTTATTTCAGGCTCCCTTCCTCCTGCCCTCCTCCCCTCCCTTCCTGCCTTCCTGCTGCCTTCTTCCTTTCTCTAAACTCCTGTACACTCAAAAATGATAAAAGTTGTTGCCTCCTGGGAGGGCTTATCCTCAGGGGTAGGGGGAAGGCATAGTTTTCATCATCTTATTAATTTTAACTGAAATTTTTATGGAGATAGCTGTAGATTCACATGGCAGTTGTAAGAAATACCTCGTACATTTTCCCCAGTTTTCTTCAGTGGTAACATTCTGCAAAACTCTATTATAATGTCATAACCAGAATAGTGCCATTGATGCAAGCTACTAACCTTATTCAGATTTTCAAGTTTTATTTGTACTTATGTATGTATATATGTGTGCAGTACGTGTGTGCATTGTGTATGTATACAGCGTGTGTGGTATGTGTTTATGTGTATACAAGTGTGTGTACCTGTGTGTGTGTATGTGCTCTATACAGCTTTATCACCTGTGTTGGTTGCCATAACCACCACAATCAGAATATTGCACAGATCCATCATCCTGAGGGTAACTTGCATCGCCCTTTTCATAACCACACAGACTGTGTACCTTTTTATGTGGAAGGAAGAGTCTAAATAACTCCTGTCACCTACTCCAAAAGTAAAGTTAAAAGATTATAACTTCTTGAATTAAAGGCAATTTCACTACCAGTCATGTTGCTCTACACCAAAGGCTGCTTGTAAGTTGGAGGGTAGGGAGAGGAGTGTGAGGTCAGTGGACATTCATGAGATTGGGGAGTAGAGATCTTGCTCAGTTGTTGCATTCTTTTCTTCCAGGTATGGCAGTGTGTGCTAAGTGCCAGATAAAGGCCGCTCAGGGCTGGTGACCCGTTTCTCTAGTGGATAATGTTGTCTGTCATTTGCACAGCATTTCTGAATGAGCACTCCATGCAAAGTTTATCCAAGACGCTTGTACATTCAGGCGGGTTAGTCAAGCTTTCTGAAATACTGTTTCACTGTTATGTGTCCCCTAAAGTATCAGAGATGGAGATCTTGGGGACCGTGGTCTCTTAACATCTGACTTTATGTTTGAGGAACCTGCTGTGAAAGAGAATCACAGTCAGGGCCAGGACCCCGGTTTTCTGACTCTGCTTAGTAAGTACTTAACAACACCCCCCCCCCCCCCCAGGAAACTGAGGTTAAAAATATATTTAATGCAGATGGACTCAGTGGAATTATTTCAAATTCTGAAATATTTCTGAAGTGTTGGAATCTTGCTGGGAATTATCTGGCATGCAATGTAGTCACTAAAAGGGGGAAAATTAGGGAATTACAGGGGGAGCTACTTCTTTTAACAAAAGATTTGTTGTTGTTGGTTTTTTTTTTTTTTTTTTCAGAAAATACTGGCTCTTAGGACACTTGTAGCTTGCTTCAGGAGAAAATGAACATCGTTGGTTTACCTTCCATCTGGGTAGTCACCTCCTACAACCTTGAGAATGATTGGTCATTTCAAAGATGAATGCCCATGAATTTTTCTTGTTGGGAGCTTTGAATTGACAAGATTTCAACATTTTTCATACCTAGTGTTGCAATTTTAGTCTGTGATCTGAACACCACTTCCAAACAAAGCAAAGCTTCCTAGGACCTTAACACCTTAGGTTTTGAAAATCGAATGATCATCACCTTCTTAGTGGGATTTCAGTGTGGTCATTTGAAATTGCAAGTGTTTGTTGGGGTCAATGCAGAAAGAAAACTCATGGTACCTACTTCAATAAATCTGGATATGAGGACAGGTCAATTGCGGTATTTTCCAACATTGTGGTATACTTCCTCCCATATACATTGCAAAAGTTGATAGACATATAAAATGTCTTGGATACTGCTTTTGAAACTAGAAAAAATTAATATACAATAAAATTGATTGACGGTCAGGATGTGGAACAAAAATGTCACCACCCCCCCAGAAACATTCTCAAACTAACCCTTTGTAATTATACACTTCCTCATCCTTAACCCCAGATACATTCTCTGTCAACAGGTTTTGTCTTTTTGAGAATGTCATACATATAGAATCCTCCAGGAAGGAATCTTTTGATTGGCTTCTTTCACTTGGCAGGATGCCCCTCAGATTTGTCTACATTGTTCCATGTGTGGGTAGTTCATTCCCTTTATGGCTGAATAGTATTCCATTAAACAAGATGTACAACGTGTTTATATATTTGCTTGTTGAAGAACATTTGGATTGTTTTTAGTTTGGTAATTATGAATATAGTTGCTGTAAACATTCAGATCCATTTTTTTAAAATTTCTTTTTCTCACCTTCCAGTACAGTGTTGAATTTGAGTGGATGTGCTTCCCTCGTCCTTGATCTTAGGGGGAAAGCCTTCAGTCCTTCATCATTAAGTATGATGTTTGCTGTAGGACTTTCATAGTTGAAAAAGTTCTCATCTGCTTATAGTTTGTTGAGATGGATATTGAAATTTGTCAGGTGCCTTTCCTACCTCAATTGATATGATCCTATGATTTTTCTTCTTTAGACAGTTAATATGATGGATTACATGGGTTGACTTTCAAATATAGAATCAGCCTGTGTACCCTGGAGAAGCCCCACTTGATCATGGTGTGTTTTTTATTTTATTTTCCTGGATTTGAATTGGTCACATTTTGTTGAGGACTTTCACATCTGTGACCACCCGAGATATTGGTCATAGTTTTCTTTTCTTGTACTATCTTTGTCTGGTTTTGCTGGCCCTGTAAAATGAATTAGGAAGTATTCCCTTATTCTCCATTTCCTGGAAGAGATTGTGTAGATTTAGTGGATTCTTGTTTTTAACTTATAATAAATATTTCTTCATGGCATCAAACTTCAAAAATAATTTTTAGTGTCTGCATAATAATCATACTAAAAATCACAATATTTTTCTTAGTATTTATAGCAAGTTGTATTTATTGAACACTTTGCTTGCTTGAGGCACCATTTAAGTGCTTTCATCTGTATTGGCTCCTTGAATCTCCACAATATCCAGTGGAGTAGGTACCATTATAATCTTCGTTTTACCAACAAAGAAAAATAAGACAAAACATGTAAGTAACTTGCTTAAAGTTTCTATGTGTCCAGATAGTATTTGAATTCAGGCTGTCTGAGTCCAGACCCATGGTCCTATTACATTGTATTCTCTGGTGATACAATAATTTATTTATTTAGGTCTCCATTTGGGATATTTAGGTATTTTCTGTCTTCACTTTGAGAATGTTCTTGTGCTGAAGTATTTGATAATCAATGACAATTCCTTTAGGCTGGATTCCTAGAAGTGCTATGTCAGTGTCAAAGTGCATGCCTATTGTAAAGGCTAATATCCTGCTATGTAATTTTCAAGGAATTTGAACAAATTAGAAGTTCCAACAGTAGGCTTTGAGAGTGTTCAATTCAGTGTTCTCTGACAGAATTGAATATTATGATTATTTTACATATTTTAAATTCAATTTGATTGGGAAGATATAGTATTTCATTGCTTTACTTTGCTAGCAAAGCTGAATGTTTAAAAAATCTTTTTGGCCATTTATATATCATGTAAGAAAAACTACATCTGTTCTCCATTTTTTTCTAATGGGATAACTGTTTTTCTTAGTGATTTGCAAATCTCTTTATATATTCTATATATTCATCTTTTATCCCTATGAAGTTTTGCCCCCTTTTTTTGGCATACTGAAAATTGTCATTTTTATCTGGTCAAAACTATATCTCTTTTCTTTTGTACTTTTTCATTGTTTTATTCTTACAATCAGAATCTCAAATGTGTGTTCATTCCACATAATCCTTTATGTCTTTTCCCTCCTATTTGTGTGATTTAATAGGAAAAACCCCATCTTTGTTTCATTTGGAACTTATCTGAGTTAAGATGAAGATTTAACTTGAACAGATGAACAGATTTAACAGTTAAATTGTTTATTCAATAATCTTTCCTTTACCCGCATGTTTGTGGTCTGACCTTTATTCCATGCTTGTTCTCTTATGTGTCAGAAGCAGTTGTTGTGATGTCTGTTTTGTTCTGTTTTCTCATTAATTAATTGTTGTAGTTCATTAACATATTAATTATCTGATAGGGCAAAACCCCTCTCCTCTTGTTCTAGGAAAAAAAATTATTTGCTGTTATCACTTGTTTATCCTTTCAGGTGAACTTTAGAATCTCTGTCGAATTTTGCTCAAAAGCCTCTGGGTTTTGACAAATCTATAAATAATTTGTGGAGGAATGACATTTTATAGCATTGATTCTTTTCATTCCTAGTGTGCTTCTTCATTTGATCAAGGCTATAAAACAAATCTGTCAGGGTTCATAATTATTTCCCTATTTCTTTCTTACGTTTATTTGTGAAAACTATTCTATTATTATGTATTGTGACTGTTGTTTCATTCTTTATATCTTTTCTTAAAATATTTATTCTTTATGATTTATTCTTAATTCTGTTCCTTATGTTTTATTCTTAAGTTTTAAACTATGTAAGTAATAATAAACACAAATTTGTAATACAAACCAATACCTTATATTTTCCAATAATATTCTATTAAATGGAATTTTTGTTTTTTATTTTTTTAATTAATTAATTTTTTTTATTTAAAATCAATTTGCCAACATAGAGTATAACACCCAGTGCTCCTCCCATCAAGTGCCTTCCTCAGTGCGCATCACACAGCTACCCCATCCCCCCCACCTCCCCTTATGCAACCCTTCATTTATTTCCCAGAGTTAGGAGTCTCTCATGGTTTGTCTCCCTCTCTAATTTTTCCACTCTGTTCCCCTCCTTTCCCTTATAATTCCTTTCACTATTTCTTGTATTCTGTGTATGAGTGAAACCATATGATGATTGTCCTTCTCTAATTGACTTATTTCACTCAGCATAATACCATCCAGTTCCATCTATGTCAAAGCAAATGGTGGGTATTCATCTTTTCTGATGGCTGAATAATATTCCATTTTTAAATAAAGATTTTTGTTTATTTATTCATTAGAGACAAACAGAGAGAGGCAGAGACACAGGCAGAGGGAGAAGCAGGCTCTCTGCGGGGAACCCGAAACCTGATGCGTGGCTCCATCCAAGGACCCCAGGATCATGCCCTGAGCCTAAGGCAGATGTTCAACCACTGAGCCACCCAGGCATTCCTGGAATTTTTATTTTTTAATTTTTTTTATGATAAAAGTGCTCAACAAAGTGGGTTTATTTTTTCTTTTCTGTAAGTTTTTATTTTATTTTTTTAAAAGATTTCATTTATTTATTCATGAGACACACACACACACACACACACACACACACACAGAGGCACAGGCAGAGGGAGAAGCAGGCTCCATGCAGGGAGCCCGACGTGGGACTCGATCCTGGGTCTCCAGGATCACACCCTGGGCCAAAGGCAGGTGCCAAACCGCTGAGCCACCTGGGTTGCCCCAAGTTTTTATTTTAATTTAGTTAATATGCAGTGTGATATTAGTTTCAGGTGTATAATTTAGTGATTCTACACTTCCATACAGGTGCACTTGGAGGGGATTTTTATTTTTTTATTTTTAATTAATTTTTGAAGAGAGAGAGAACATGAGCACGTGTACAAGTGGGGGGGCGAGGAGCAAAGGGAGATGGAGAGAGAGAATGTTAAACAGGCTACATGCACAGTATGGAGCCTGATGTGGGCCTTGATTTCATGACCTTGAGATCATGATCTGAGCTGAAATCAAGAGTTGGCTGCTTAAAGGACTGAGCCACCTGGGGTCCCAGATGGAATTTTTAGATTGATGTTATAATTGGGGAGTTTTTACTGGTGGTTCTTGGTAATGTTAGTTGCTTTTCATTATGCTATGGAAGTTTCCTTTAATTAATTATTTTCTGAAAGGTTTTTTTTTTTTTTTTTAATCAGTCATGGTAGTTGTATGGGGTCAAATGTCTTATTAACATTTATTGAAATGTTTAGCATAACATATCATAAATGTCCATGTGAAGCTGCTCCTGTGGTAAACCCCAGATAGCCATGGTATTTTTTCGTTTAATAGGATATCGGATTTGATTTGTTCATGCTCATTACAGAATTTTTGCTGTTATATTCTTGACAGATATTGACATACAGCTTCTCTGCCAGGTTTTGGTATTAACAATACACTAACTTCAGAAAACTCATCGATGATTTCCAAGTTCTCCTATGTTCCAAAATATTTTATGAAGCATGGGTATTATTTGTAACTTTAAAATTTGAAAGAACATTTATATAGTACTGCCTGGCTTTTACTTGGCCCGTAGCAATCTTCTTAAAATTAATTTGGAGAAACTTTTCAGTTTCTACCACTACTTTTCCATGGAGCTACTATGTTTTCTCAGAAGTGTCCATTTCATTAAGATCTTTTAGATGAACCAAATTATGCATTGCATTTTAAAATTTCAACTTGTTCTGTAATTGTGATTATGTAACACTTTCTAATTACTAATGTGCGTGTTTCCTTTTTCCTTGATCAGAGCTGACTGTATTTGGCTTATTTTATTATTTTTGGAAGATCCATTTTGTGTATCTTTAACAGTTTTGCTTTCCCCCTGTTTTCTGAATCAATTATGGATTTAATAGTTCTTTAAAAATCTGCCTTAATTAGTTTGTTTTCTAATATCTTGAATTAAGTGCTTTATTTACATATTTTTATTCCTTCTTGCTAATGGTGCATTTGCCTTTGAGGGCAGCTTTAGACTCTCACCTTACGAGTATCAAAGTGTCAGGTAGTGATTATTGTACTTTTCAAATAGTCTTGTCATTATAGTTTTATTTTTTTCTGTAATTAATTATTTAGGAGAGTGATTTTTAATTTCCAAGTTGTCAGGGTGCTTTTTGTGTCTATATTTTTAAAATACCAATTTCTTTTTTTTTTTTTACAATTTCTTTTTTAAAAAGATTTTATTTATTTATTCATGAGAGACAAAGAGAGAGAGGCAGAAACATAGGCAGAGAGAGAAGCAGGCTCCATGCAGGGAGCCCGATGTAGGACTTGATCCCAGGACTCCAGGATCACGCCCTGGACCAAAGGCAGACACTCAACTGCTAAGCCACTCAGGCTTCCATAAATACCAATTTCTAATTATCCTTCAGTTTGTCTGGAGAATGTGACCTTTGATTGTGGTTTTTTGCTTCAGTCGTTTTTCTTTCTTTCTTTTTTTTTTTTTTTTAATTTATTTATGATAGTCACACAGAGAGAGAGAGAGGCAGAGACACAGGCAGAGGGAGAAGCAGGCTCCATGCACCGGGAGCCCGACGCGGGATTCGATCCCGGGTCTCCAGGATCGCGCCCTGGGCCAAAGGCAGGCGCCAAACCGCTGCGCCACCCGGGGATCCCTTCAGTCGTTTTTCTTGGTACATGAACTGTTTGTGATTAGACAGCTATTTGTCTGTCTTTCATGTCTGTCATCCTCTTGTTTCATCATTTACCTCTTTTTGTCATTTCCTCTTCATTATTCAAGAGTCTTTACATTTTCCCCCTCCTCTTCATTGGTTTTATTTTCAGCACTTTGGGTCTCCTTTATTGCCTTTTCTTCCATTTAGGTTTTGTTCGTGTATTTTCATCTTTTTAATGATTTCATATCGTGTCCATCCCCATATTAGCTAGCTGCTTTTGTAATTTTAGCCTTTCTGTTCATTTTTTTTAAATTTTTTATTTATTTATGATAGTCACACAGAGAGAGAGAGAGAGGCAGAGACACAGGCAGAGGGAGAAGCAGGCTCCATGCACTGGGAGCCCGACGTGGGATTCGATCCCGGGTCTCCAGGATCGCGCCCTGGGCCAAAGGCAGGCGCCAAACCTCTGCGCCACCCAGGGATCCCTTTCTGTTCATTTTTAATTTTCTTTTGCATAGCCCATGTTTCTTTGCATGCCATTGAGATTACAAAATAGATTATTTCTAAAATTTACTTCTACCTCCTTTAACAAATTATTTTTGGAAGCAAAGATCCAGGGGCCTGTGAAGGGGCTCTTTTATTTCTCCAGTGGACTCAGCCTGTCGTATGGTATAGTGTACGGTTAGTGTTAGCATGTCTTCAGCTGAAAGTCTAGTTGCTGTTTGTTCATGTCTTGGCCAAATTCCCTGTGTTTATGTGAACTTTTCTGAGGTGACTCAGCTTGCCTGAGAGGAGATCTCCTGGTAGTTTGAATATTTAGATGGAGCTTTATTCATATACTTTCAAAATCTACTGCCTACTTCATATCTTCCTGTGGTTTTGCTGTCTCTTCTCTTTTTTGTTATTCTGCAGAAGGCAATATTCCCCCATCCATCTACTCTTTCCCCTGGTTGCGTTGCATTTCCAGGAATTGGATATCTGCATGGGTGGATATAGAAAGTTACATTCATGGGGTGGGGGTATACTTAAAAGCAATTCCTTTCAGCAGCATGGTTATGAAATAGGGGTTCACACCTGGTTTCAGTGTGCCATAGCCCAGCTCTTACATCCCACAGCCCACCTGTCATGTCCCATTCTTCTGTTTCAGGGGCTCATCCACACTCCATGAATGTAGGAAAGGGTGAACCATGTACTGTTGACTGATGATCATAGCATCCCAGGATACCTGTTGAAATTTCAGCTTTACATTTTTAGTTTGTTACCAAGAAAAATAAATTTAATTTATGGATGTAGGGATTCAGGAACAGCTAATCTATCTAACATTAACTTCCTGATCAGTGTTTTTTCTATGTCGCATCTCTTTCACATATTTTATCTCACTTAATTATCTTCGCAGAACAATGGATTATATGATATTATCCTCTTTGGTTTAAGATGACTTACTCAGAGTCACTCAGATAGATGATGGTAGTTTCCACTGTGCTGAACATCTCTGAGGAATGTTTCCTTCCAGGGAGTTCAACAGAAGCTACCCTAGCTTGGTAGGCAGAATATGGTCCCACTCCCTGTCGAAGATGCCTGTGTCCTAATCTTGGGAACTTGTGACTCTATGGTGCATGGCAAGGGGGAATTAAGTTCATTAATAAGCTGCTTTTGAAATGGGAGAGTATCCTGGATTATCTAGGTGGGCACATTGGTTTTTTAATTTTCCAGATTTATTTATTTATTCATGAGAGATAGAGGCAGAGACATAGGCAGAGGGAGAAGCAGGATCTTCATAATGGAGCCCGATGCAGGACTTGATCCCGGACCCTGGGATCATATCCTGACCTGAAGGCAGACGCTCAACTGCTGAGCCACCCAGGCACCCCCGGGGGAGCCCATTGTGATCATGGGGCTCCTCATAAGTGAAGGAAGGAGGCAAAGGGGCAGAGTCAAGGAAAGTGAGGGCAGAAGCAGAGGTCAGGGTGGTACATTTACTGTCTTTGAAGATGGAAGGGGCCATGAGCCAAGGAATGTGGGCAGTTGCTAGGAGCTGAGAGAGTGAGAGATGGGATTCTCCTATGGAGCCTCCAGAAGGAACACAGCCCTGCTAACACTTTGAGTTTAGCCTACTGAGACTCCTGTTGGATTTCTCACTTTTAGAATTTTAAGATTTTGGTTTGTTTTAAAGCGACATAGATTGTGGGAATTTCTTTTTGTTTTTTAAAGATTTTATTTATTTATTCATGAGAGACACAGAAAGAGAAGCAGAGACACAGGCAGAGGGAGAATCAGGCTCTTCGTAGGGAGCCCAGTGTGGGACTCCATCCCCCGACTGGGATCATGCTCTGAGTCGAAGGCAGATGCTCAGATGCACTGAGCCACCCAGGTGTCCCGATTGTGGGAATTTCTTGCCACAGCATTGGGAAACTAATACACTTTGAGTATCAGACTTTGTGGTCTGACTTTTTGCTTTTTTTTTTTTAATTAAGTTTTGTTTATTTATTTGAGGGGAGGAGAAGGACAGAGGGAGTGGGAAAGTGAGTCCTAAGCAAACTCTGTGCTGAGTGTAGAGCCCGAGGTGGGGCTCGATCTCATGACCCTGAGATCATGACCTGAGCCAAAACCAAGAGCTTAACCAACTGTGCTGCCCAGGTCCCCTGTGGTCTGATTCTGAGAGGCAAAAACAGGAAGTCCTGGAGTGATCCACTCTGTGTGCACATCACACAGGCAGTTACCTGGGCAGTTAATGTGTCATCATTTGATATGCTGTGTATTTATCTTCTCACCGTGCTGATGCTATCCTCCTAGGGAGAATTTCAGCTCCTGGGAGTAGGAACTTCATCAGTTGTGTTCACCGTTTTATGCCCAGTGCCTGGTTTGTAGGAGAAGCTCAATAAATATTTGTTAGATTATTCCTTTTTGTCCAGATGATACTGTGCCAACAAAATGGCATCTCAGTTGCTTCTTTGATGGAATACTGACAAATGTATAAATAGTAACAAAAATAAAAAGAAACTGAGTAAAATGATTAATTTTCAGTGTTTTTTTCTAGTGTTTAGTTATATGTATAATTTTTTTTTTTAGAGTTAGCAGATACCCCTCTCACTCTCATATGATCCTCTCATAAAATAAGTGGTCATAATATGATAAATACAGTGTTGTATGTTACATTTTTGATTGATAAGTATGATGTTCCATGTTGCATTTTGTCACCTAATGTATTTTAAATAATGATAATTGTTAGTTCTTGATAAGTATCATTTCATGGGCTGGTTGGCATTCCATTGAATATTTAGGATATTCTATTGAATATATAAAATATATGTATTTAATTGCTTATTGTTTAAAATATTATAGGTTACTTAAAGTATCTAATTGTTACTAATTAAACACCCTTGTGCCTGAGTCTGTTACAAGTCACTGTACTCTCTAGTTATTATTGTGTTCATAGTAATCGGGTAGATCTGCCAGAGCCACTGGCAATGTCTATGGTTATGGGGCTTCCACATGTTTCTGTATAGAGCTCTGTCCACTAGGTTGCCTGTCTTATTTTTTTTTTTAATGATTTATTTACTTGAGAGAGAGAGAGAGAGAGAGAGAGAGAGAATGAGTACCAGTGGGAAGGGCAGAGGGAGAAAGAGTCTGAAGCAGATTCTATCTATACTGAGCAAGGGGCCCGAGGCAGGACTTGATCCCAGGACCCCAAGACTATGACCTGAGACAAACCTGAAAGTTAGACACTTAACTGACTGCGCCAACCAGGTGCCCCTGTCTTAGAGTATTTCGAATAGCTTTTTAATTTCTATTTACTCTGAGGGCATTCTCTGCCTGGTATCAAGTGTCCCCACCTTGTCTCTTCAACTTCAGATTGCAGTTCTTTGTAAAGTTGTTCCTTGTTGGAAAGCCCTAAAACCTCTACAACAACTGGAGGCAAAGAGACGGTTAATGTGTCAGTGATGGCAAGGAAGTACCAACTTAGAAAACACATCAGGAAGTTCTGAGAATCCAGTGTAGGCATCTCTTTAAAATACATCACCTGATGACCTTCCCTTTTATAAGTAGACATTTAGTTTTTCCTTCTCTTCCCTTCTTGACAATCTCTTTGGTTTCCAGACATGCTGATTTCTTCTCCAATAACAAAATAAAAAGGAAAAAATGTTAACCATTGACTCCATTTCACAAGAGCTACAAAAAAATCCAGGGATGGGGGAGGGGATCTCTCCAGACTTCTTTTGATTGTACAAGCCAGCAGTGTTAACTGAATTACAAACAACAGCTCTCAGCCTGGGGGTGGAGGGTGGGAGTGGGGGGAGAAAGATGTCTACCCTGAGGCTGATCTGGAAAGTTGTTTTGCCTAAGATGGCAAAAACATCATCTTTCGATCTTGAGCCAAGAAAGCCATAAATGGGCATATTTTTGTCCTGCCTGGCAAGGGATGCTCCTGGAAGCTTCTGGGGTGCCATAGTGTTTCTTGATGATCCTTCCCTTTCGGTGTTTGCTTTTCCAGTGTTTTCTCAGTCCATTGGGAAGTTGAGTAGGAAGAAGGGAAGATAAGAGGAATGAATGCTTGTCTGGGATCACTGTCTTCCGATGCACATTCTGAGTATCAGCGCAGAATGAGGGTTTATTTTAGGAGACATCAGGAATGATATCTTTTATGTTGATATTGTACAGGACTGATCTGTATTGTTCCACCATGATGGACAGTAAAACTTCATGATCCTCCTGCATCTTTATAGTTTCTGCTGTGAAAACATTCATGGGTAAGAAACTTGGCTCATCCTGTCCATAGTAGTACTAGACAGTAAGTCTGGAGATGGGTTCTAGTTTCTCTTCTGCTAACTTGCTTGTTCCCAGTTTCCCATCTATAAAATGTGGGCGTTTGTGCTACATTGTCTTTGTGTTGGAAAACACTAAAACTCTCAAATTTTATCATTAATTTAAAATTGCTAGCCTCCTGGAAGATGTTGGAAACCTGCTTCCTTCTAAGGCTGATTTACAGCCAGAGCAGTATAGTTTTGCTTCTGAGCATGCCCTGAATCATTATTCATTTTTATTTCATAGAATCACTCTTATAAATGTGATTTTCTGTTGGTTTCACCGAACCATTGAGATTGCACAGCTCGATGGATTTCTTCAGCATGTCATAAATTTTTGCTTGAAGTAGAAGCCAGTGGTGTTCAAAGCAAGATCCTCAGATCCCTTTGAGCTTGCTAGATATGCACAGTGAGGGGCCCTAGCCCAGCCTCTTGAATCGGAATCTTTGGGGATGGGAGCCAGGAAACTTTGTTCTAACAAGGTTTCTTACTTTATGTGAAAGAAGGTTGAGAAGCATCTACAAGCCAGGGCAGCAGATGGGTGCTATGGTTTTGCCCTGTGCATATGAACATACCCCAAGCATATGGTCTGCTCCTTGAGTGATTCTGCTTCCGACAGACCTAATAGGCTTTATCTGAAATGCCAAGATAGAGACCTTTGTATTTGTGGAGCTTGGGCTGCTCTGTCAAGGGCCTGTGGGGGTTGAGAGGGAAATACAGACTTTCTTGGGGTAGAGAGGAGGATGCCTTTTCTTTAAGGGGTGGCACCCATTGTCCTTGGTACCCCAGGCTTACCTCCACATGTGGAATGCTCTAAAAAGAACCATAGGATTTTTAGAAAGGGGACAGCAGCTCTGACTGGTAGGGTTGGGATGCAACACACACCAGAGGTGGCTCATGCATTCACCTTTTTAAATTAGTGGTTATTCCTAACTCTGGGAAACGAACTAGGGGTGGTGGAAGGGGAGATGGGTGGGGGGTGGATGGACACTGAGGTGGGCACTTGACGGGATGAGCACTGGGTGTTATTCTATATGTTGGCAAATTGAACACCAATAAAAATAAATTTAGAAAAAAATAAATTAGTGGTTATTAGGAAAGTAATTCATGGTTACTTCCTGCTTATGAAAACTTAAGACCCCACAGATAACAGTAATGTCTTCTTTGAGCACCCTGTCCCTGACCCCAATATTTATAGTCCTGTTCAGGGCCACTGATCTGGCTCATCCTACTTATTCTTATTCAACAATGTGTGTTGGGGATTGACCCACCTCCTCCTTTTCCATGCCAGGATGGTATCCCAGGATATCCTGTGCATGCTTAGATGCATTTCTTACCCTTCACCCGCCCTCCTCTTGTCACAGGGAGCTGCTTTCCCCAGCCCCAGTGCCCTTTAATTTCCAGGCACTCTGGCCACTGAGTACAGGATGGAGAGAGAAGAGCATCTCCTTTGCCTGCCCTTCCTTCCCCTCCCACTGTACTTCAGGTGGCCTCTCTCCATGACTGCATTCATGCTGGAAGCTGCTCCTTTCATGGGCTGGCTCCCCACCTCTAGTAACACCCCCTACTCCCCCTTGCCCTTCCTATCCCCTCTTCTCTAATCACTTCCTGCCATCAGCCATCTCTGGGTTGCCCCACCAGCCTGTTCAAGCCTCTAATTGTGTAGTCTGTACAGCCTGGGTTCTCCTGTATGACTTTCTCTCCATCTGAAATACCCGATGTGCTTGTTCTCCTCACAGTCTCATTCACATGGGTGTTATCAGAAATGATTTTGGTTTTTGGCTCTTCCCGCTGTATTGGACATATCATAGAGGTGTTTCATTGTTTTTCCCATCAGAAGAAGTGCTGGAGTTGAACATTCTTACCCATAGCTCCTGTGCGGAGCTGGGGGCCAAGTAGTGAGATCACTACGTCAGTTACTCACCTTTGGTATCTCTTTGAATACGTTCTTGATCTCAGGTGCCTGTACAACCTGACAATACATAGTGAACTGCTCTGTAGAGAGGAACTTACTAATTGTTACGTGCATGAATGAATGAATTCCCATATGCCAATGGAGAAAGCATTGCCTCATTGACTTCACATGAAATACTCTCCAGGCCTTTTGGCTCTGTTCCATGGCCTGTTCTCTTTGAACAGAGTACAGGTTATTTTGGGGTCCCCTTCCATGGAGAAGCCAATCCAGACTCCAGCTAAGCATGGATCTCCAGGTGCCCTGTCTTGGTTTGGGTGAAATGACTGCTACAGAAAAAGTTCCTCAGTTTCCTTATGATGGGGTTTAGGAAACTAGGCATCTGTTGATGGTTCTGGAGGGTATTGTGACTTTGACGGTGGGTGTTGATGTTGATAATGAGTGATGGAGGTTAAGAGGAAAAAACGGGGGAAGTGAGCAGCTCATGCCCACAGATGATTGGGGTCTTCCTTGCTCCCCAGACAAGCAAAAGGCTGGCCCATATTTCATTGTACACTTCTTTACTCCACCCCAACAGTGTTTTTAGACAAGAAGAGAACTCAAAATGAGCGTCAGGGGCCATATTGAAAGGCCAGCAGATGTGACAGACAGAGATGTGTGTGTGGAAAGGAAGAAGGGAGGGTCCTCTGGGGATGGTGGATGTTTACATCTCACTGTCTCCAGCTTTATAAACCTGCCTTTTCTCTGTTTTCAACAGTCAAGCTGATAGAGTTTCCCCTCTTCTTCCTTAGGCTGCCATTCCCCAGTGAACTAACTGCCCAGACTTCAGACACTTCCAAATCCTGCAATTAACTTGAAAAAGTAAGATTAGTTCTACTTTATAGTGCTTGGCCTGTAAATGATGATAATGAGGAGTTAGGGCCACACAATGCACAGTTGATGAGCTCAAGTCCTCGTAAATACATTTGGCAGTGATCACACTGTGCCTCCTTCTCCGAAGGATCCTTTACGTTTTGAGTTGAGAGACCCTCCCAGTTGCAGAAGCTGCATCTACTACTTATGTTCCTCCCAAAGCCAAGCTCTTTCTTCAGTGGAAGGGGATGGCATGACACGGAGACTCAGAGTGCCCTCTGTTGCAGGCCTGGTGTGGCACTTTGGGGTTTGGTGGTGGATAGAGTGGTCAGGATTTGGCCTGCCAGCAGCACTGTCCACTCCTCTCCTGCCTTCGCCCACTTTGTCATCTGGAGGTCATCGTGGAAAGGGATTTCATGAGAAAGTACCTTATAAGGAGGCCTGGCATGGGGTCCCTGTAAAGTCATGGGAATCTGTACTCCCTGGGAGTCACCCCTGCTTATGTCCCGTGCAAGCTCAGCCTGGTTCCAGGCTCTGCAAGGCATCAGAAAACCAGCAGGGCCAGGCTGGAATTTGGGGTGCAGATTCTGTCCTGCATATACTCTCCTTACACAGTGCCCTGACCTCTAGTTCTGTGTCACGTCACTATGCACGCATTGTCATTTGAACGAGACATTGACAGACTGAGCATCTGTGTGTGGCTGGACTCAGATTACGACTAGCCCCCAGTGAGAGGAAAATTGGTAGAGTGGAGAGATGTGAATCACACAACTGTCCTTCAGGACTCTGGTTTGGTCCCCTTTTCACCAAATCACACCCACAGCTTTCTCTCCCAGCCTCGCCTTGCTCTCTGATGTAAGCCAGAACCTGCGTCTCTGGTGTTGATTGATCCCTAGAGCCTGAGCCCCTCTGACGTTTTCCTGCTGACTTTTCTGTTTTCAACCCAAATAGAAACGACAGAGATGGTTTCCGTGGAGAGAGAATAGGATTCATGTGGTTACTTTTAAAAACTCTTTTGGAAGTTTAATGTATACACATACATACATATACGCACATACCAAGGAAAGTGTATCTATCACAAGTGTTTAGCTTGATGGATGTTTACAAATGAACAGCAGCTGTCAGATCAAGAAGCAGAGCAGGGCCTGCACCCCTGAAGCCCCCTCGTGGTCCTTCCTAGCCACCCCCCCAAGAGTGACTGCTGTCCCAGTTCCTAATGACATAGATTAGTTTTGCGTTTTTGTATGTTACCTTCATGTAACCTGTGTAAACATTCTTTTGCTGAATATATATTTGTGAGATCCATCTACATCATTTTAACTGGTTGTAGATTACTCACTATTGTTGCTGTTTCATATTTTATTATGAAAATTGATGGGCATTTGGGTAATTCTTAGTGTCTATCTATTGGTCATACTGTTCAGTGCATTCTCAGATCTGCCTGTGATCACGTGTGCACATTTCAGTGAGGTCCATACCCCAGCGTGGAATCACTGGGTCTTAGGATGTGCCTACATTTGCATTTTGCAGGTCCTAATAAATAGTTTTCCAAAGTGGGAATACCTATTTAAAGTATACCTTGGATTTTAAAGCAAAAAAGATAATTGAGTTTAAGCTTCATGGTCACATCTGGTTGGATTAAAGGTTTCGTGGCAAATCATAGCTAAGAGAGAGTGCAAACCTTTGGGATGGAGAAGTTGCTGGCATCGTGGCATCTTTACGCTTGTTTGGTGTTGGGTCCCTGCAGCAGGCAAGAGGTGGCCAGACAGGCGCATGTCTTGCCCTCTCTGAACTGAAATAACAATAATTATTATCGTTTTTAACCATTCTCTGCACCTCCCTCTTCCTGCCCCTCTTCTTCATGGACTTTTCTTCTCTGCTCTCAGAACATTTTCAAAAAGGAGTTGTATCTGCATCCTTGACCACCCATGCCCACATTCGTGCACACACAGCCCTTGCCTGTGGGAGGACCAGCTCCTAAGGTAGAAATGCAGTCAGGGGAAACAGCATGAAGAAGAGTGTTAATTCTACTGGAGAAAGTGTGATCACAATAACTGCAGCTCTTCAGAGAAAAGCTTATTTAAGAAAAAAAGTAGTAAGAACAAGTCTTCCCAAAATTACTGTGCCTGAGGCCAGGCCTGTATGAGGCAGCCCTGCTCTTGCTCTCATGCTCTCCTCGCATGTTCGTGAAACGGCAAGCCTGTGTGAAGCAGGCTGGCCCGCAGAAGCAATCCAGAGACACACACATGAAAATAACAGGGTGGTACATTCTCTATATAGTGCATTGCCTTTCTAGCCAGCGCCTCCTGTGATTGGGGATTGCACAACCAGCTTGCTCCCCAACCTTGGGTCTGGCCTGAGAACCCCCCTCCCACTGACTGCTGTCGCATGGCTTGGAGTGAAGGGCCAAGAATCTGGGCACCCATCTGGATGCTGTCCCCAGCTCTCCTCAGGGCACTTGTTTGGGGGAATGGAGTGGAGGCATATCCAGGGAACTCTGCAGAGACCCAGCTGTCAGCCAGATGTCAGGATCCTACTGTCAGCTCTGGAACCCCAGTGTCTCTGTCGCGGTGGCAGTGTCTCCTGGGAGCCAGTGCAGTGAAGGCTTCTGTGTAGAAGCTCACTGGACACCACCCAGGGGGCCTGTGGGCAGCCTTGGCACTAGTCCAGTGGCTGTAGGTGCAAAGGGATGTCCTGAGGAGTGGTACCAGCCTGGTTGAAAGTGAACATGCTAAGCAAAGGCAGGTGACCTGGTGGGGTTGTGTATCACTGTCACTGGCTCCTCTCTGCCCCCTGGTCTTGCAAAGTCCTCTCTCCTTGACCACCACAAAGCCCAGGGCTGTGTGGCCACCTTTCTCAGTTCTGTGTCCTGCTCTTTGAGCATTGTAGGGTACCCTGGGGGTAGAACGACTGGGGCCATCTTTTCTCTGCCCCCCGAGAACTAAGAGAGACAGCCACTCTAACAAGATGTGAAGATGGTAGTTTTGGTACCTCCTGTTACCATTTTCTTCTATCCTTAGAAGATTTGTTGATTCATAAAGCTGTATTCATTAAGTACCAATCTTCATTTTTCCCTAAAAATCATCAAAGACTCATGTGACTGCTTCTGGGGGCTGTGGTCACCTTGCAGTACCTGGGCTGCCACCCGGGTTTATATAATTGCTGCTGAGAGCAGAGGCTCGTGGCATTTCCATTAGCCATCACAGCCTTAATTGGAGTGGATGTGAGGGTTCTGTTCTGACAAAGCACAGTGACCCTCAGTACCACCTTGTCCTACTGAGAGACGAATGCGGGCTTTGCAGTGTGAGTGTGCATTGTCAAAGCAGAGTGTTCCCAGTGTGCTGGGGGCTCCAGGGCCAGTGACACTCTGTTCAGGGTAAATGGAATGACATGTATGCAGATGTGCAGACCCGCCCAGGGAGACCAGGGAAGCCAGCATAGGTGCTACTTGCCTGCGGTAGCTTGTCCTCCTTGGGAAGGACTAAATGGATATGGGGTCCTAGACCTCCTTCCACTAAATGGATATGGGGTCCTAGACCTCCTTCCACAGGGTGTCCACTGTCTCTGGTCGGCAGAGCCTGGTTCCTGGGCAAGTGAGTCACTGAGGTGGGGAGGCAGGATAAAGCAGAGTAAGCTAGGGGGAAGGCCAAGATGGGATACAGTTTCTGCTGGGGTTCACTGATCCCCCAGGGAGCTCCCCAGCACAGCTCCGTCCCAGGGTCGATCCTGTCTGGGGCAGGGTCAACCATTCACTGGTCGCTGGCTGCCGCTGGCATGAGAGGAGCAGAGGTGGCCTGCCAGGCAAGGCGGCTGCCCTGGAGGAGAGGGAGGTGTAGCCAGCACTTGCAGCAGCTGGGGTGGTGCCTGTGAGGTGCAGGGGGTCTGAGTGGGCACCAGCGAGGAAGCGCCATGCTGCCCATGGGTCTGGCCCGTGACGAGCTGCTACTGGGCTTGGCTCCTTGGCCCCACTGATGGCAGAAATGAGGCCGGAGCGCAAATGTAAAGGCACAGGCAAGGCTTTGTTGGGGCAGCAGCTGCAGCTGAAGGGAGACATAGTGAGGACAGTGGTGCCAGGCTGGCACTCTGGACGACAGCCCAGGACAGTGAGGGTCATTTTACTGCAGAGGTTGAGGGGGGAAGGAGTGATGCATAAGCACATAGAGGGCGTGGAGTCCAGGAAGGTGGGTGCACAGGTGCAGGGGGCACACCTCTTTTTTTTTTTTTTTAAGATTTTATTTATTGATTCATGAGAAACACACACACACAGAGGCAGAGACACAGGCGGAGGGAGAAGCAGGCTCCATGCAGGGAGCCCGATGTGGGACTCAATCCCGGGACTCCAGGATCATGCCCTGGGCTGAAAGCAGGCATTAAACCACTGAGCCACCCAGGGATCCTTGGGGGCACACCTCTTATATTTCATTTGTACGAACCTCTGGGTGTTTCTTTTAGCAGGAAAGTGAGGGGAAAAGTTGGTAAAAGGTCAGATTTGGTGGCTGTCCTGTTTCAGTTCACTTTGAGCCTGTTTAGGCTTGCTCCATGGTCTGTGCTCAGCTTTGCCAGAAAAGTGATAACAGCCAGCAGGGAGTGCCCCAGGTGCATGGGGACTTGTTCTCAAGGTCCCTGTCTCAGGGCCACTACCTCTCCCAACTCCACCCCTGGGAATGGGCCCCCTCTGGACCTGCCAGTTTGGATTATGCCAGTTGAACAGGTCTGTGTGGCCCTGCCAGCACTTTGCAGCAGGTTTTGGCAAAGCAAACAGCTTTATGTGTTTGGATCCAAGAAGACCATGTAAGTGGGCAGAGCCAGGCTTCCAAGATGTGACTGTGAGAATAAGGGTTTGGGGGGCTCCAGATGTTTGGGGAGGTGTTCCTATTTGAGATCAGAAAAAGATAATTTTTTTATTGGTATTTTTGGGCAGCCACGTGTTCTTGCCTTGTCTGTGTGCTCTGGGGCACCAGGATCCATGCAGATGGTCAGTGGGGCCTGGAACCTCCTTCCGTTCTCAGCACTGTGCTGTTCATCCCTACCACCTCTGTTCAGTCCCTGCTCAGGCCAGGGACCCTTTCTCAGAATTGTCTGGCTTCTCCACAGACCACTGCATTTCTCCGTTTCTCCATTCTTGAGGTGGAGTTGTTGGTTGGGAAATTCTCTCCTGGTCTCACTGGGGTGGAGGCGGGCAGGCCAGGTCTGAATTCCAAAAAATGAAAATATGCTTCTAGATTGATTTGCTGAGCACATCTGGGGGATTTCCTAGGGCTGGCATTGACGAGTAGATAACAGTGATTGAAAACTAGCACTTCCATTGGTCTGTGTTAGTGGCTTGTGGAGACATAGTGGCATTTTGAGCTGTGTCCCTTTTTGGCCAAGATGCTTCTTCCAGACTTGTAGTGGTGGCTCTGAATTCAGAGCTTTTGGCACACTTAGCTCTCATTCAGGGCAATTGCAAAGAATAGTGAATCAACATCCCCAGACAGTGAGGGTCATTTTACTGCAGAATGGCTGCCCTTTGTCTTTCTGGCAAAAGGGTGCTGAGAAATGAATGTTCAGGGCTATAGAAATGCTGAATAATAAGTGAACTTGATCCCATCAGGCGGCAGGGGCTGAAAGGCTCCCTCTGATTGACCCAGTTATACCTTCAGGGTCCCTAGACTGGTGCTGTGGAAAAAGTGATTGTCAAGTGTATCTCACTGTGGACTTTCATCTCATTAGTGAGTTGTAGGTTTTGAGAATAACTCAAAGGATTTCCTGCAAAAGTCAGAGGAGAGTCGGTAGGCTGTGGGATTGTGAATGGGTGTACTGGAGACCCAGATCCAAGAGGAAGATTAATTTACATGTAGAGGGAGGGGTGCTGGCCCCTGATGGGAATAAATAAAAAATCCAGTTCTTATAGGCAGTTCACCTTCATTTATTCTTCCATTCATTCTTCATCTGTTGAGTCAACAGCCAGTGAGGGATGAATGAGGTCAGTTTTGCTGGCATTGTGTTTGAGAAGGCCCAAATAGATTGGGGTTTGGACAACAGAAGTTTGGGCTCTGGGAAGGAACAGTTCTCCACTCATTTCCCAGGACCAAACTGCAGGTGGCTGGGATTGCAGCTGACATTTTCTAAACATTTCCATGTTATCAAAAAACAAGGTCAGTTTTTTTTTTTCCTAAGATTCATGGGGGCAAGTAAGTTCCCTCACTGCTTACTGAATGATTTTCAGAAATGGTAAACCTCAGCTCTCATACAGATATAAAATGAACATATGTTAAAGATTTTATTTAACTTATGGAGGAGGAAACTGGTAAGATGTGAGGAACATTTTAAAGGGGAATCCAAAGAACAGACAACTTTATAGATCAGGAATATTGAAATGAATATGCAAATAGAGGTAAAATTGGTTTCTTCCACAGTAGGGAAGAGAAATCAATTTGCACATATAGATAATAGATGTTGTACATCACTGTCAATTTACACAATTTACACAATTGTAAAATAGCTCGAGGGCCATGAAAAGTGAGAGATGACTTGGAAAGATGTATTCTAGACAATGCTTGGTTTTCTGTTGAAGTGCAGATTTCCTCCTATACTCTTCTTAGAAAAGTCCAGTGTTTTAAGCATTAAACTTGCTCCAAAAGTGTCTTTCTTCTTTTTGATATACAAGTGGCAATGATAAAAGGGTTTTTTTTTTCATTTTTGGATGCATTATGGTTGTTTTTATGATTCTAAGGCCAAGCTCATTACTTTCCAAATAACTTCAAGAGTTATTTTGAAAGAGAATTACTGACCTCTTACTCTGTGTAGTTTCCTAAGACCTATATTAATGAGTAGAAGGTAGGATTTATAGGAATTATGTATATGATTTGTAAGATATTGGGTATATGAGTAGCATGGAAACAGTGAATCTGTGAACTGGAGATGAATTGGCTCAGACAATAGGGAATATTCAAAAGCACAGTGGGGGATGGGAAGCAGGGGATGAGGACACTCCTAGAAGCATCTAGATAATTCCAGAACACAGTTCCTGAAAAAAATACTTGGGAATTTCTTCATGCATTACTTCTCAAGGTCTGAAGACTTTTTTTTTTTTTTTGATATCTGATGATGCCCCCTCACAACCACCACCTTTTTTATTGTTTTATTTTTATTTTTTATTTTATTTTTTAATAAATTAATTTTTTATTGGTGTTCAATTTACCAACATACAGAATAACACCCAGTGCTCATCCTGTCAAGTGTCCCCCTCAGTGCCCGTCACCCATTCACCCCCACCCCCCGCCCTCCTCCCCTTCCACCACCCCTAGTTCATTTCCCAGAGTTAGGAGTCTTTATGTTCTGTCTCCCTTTCTGATATTTCCCACACATTTCTTCTCCCTTCCCTTATATTCCCTTTCACTATTATTTATATTCCCCAAATGAATGAGAACATACACTGTTTGTCTCAAGGTCTGAAGACTTGGAATTTAATGGAATTTAATATTTTTCACAATTCCAAAGAATCTAAAATCCTAGATGTTTCAGTCTCGTTTGCCTTTCTGAAGTTTATCCTGAAATGATGTGTAGTTGTTATGAAAAATGGAAGGACTACAAAATTTATGGTGGGATTTAGCTTATATAGCCTCTTCTGGTTTATTGTGAAAGTATTTCTCCATGACCCTGTGGTAGCCCTTGACATTGCTGACCCACCTCTCATTGGAAACCTGTCCCTCCTTTTCTTGACCCTCTATAGTTCCTGTTTTCCATTGCTGGGATTAGTGTCTGTTTTTCACTGCCCTCCCACCCTTCTGACCCCCTCTCCCTTTGTTTGTAAGATGCCACTGAAGGCACTGTACTCCTCTTTTCCAGCCGCCTCCCCCTGGACACTGCATCCTCATCTAGAGAATGGGTTCTCACCTTGGTTCAGATGGTCATGATCCTCATTCCACTCCAGGACACCATACCCACATTTCCACCTGCCATGGATGTTTCCACCCACATATTCTTACACATTATACTCAGTATGTTTGAAATGCAAGTAATCAGATTCGTTTTAATGAAATGTAGCTCTTAAAAAAAAGAAGAAAGAAACTTAGCTCTTTTTTGACTTCTTCTCCCAGTCACTTGCCAAACACTGTCAGTTCTTTCTTCTCAGTATCTCTATAACTGGACATATTATATATGTCCATATAAATGGACATATTCTTTCATGTCCATTTTTACACCATAATCTAGGCCTTTATCCTCTCATCACTGAGTTGTTACCCCCGTTTCTACATTATCTTAATTCAGTCAGTATCCCTTTAGTGCCTTGTGAGTAGATACCGTGAGCCAGGCCCCATTGCAGCTATCAGGGGTCCAGTGTTTCTCAGTCTCCAGAAAAGATGGATGTCAATTAGATGCTTACACTACTAAGTGTATGATTATAAGCTGAGATAAGTGCTAGAGGAAAGTGGTGTAAGAGCATGTGATGGGAAACCCTAAATTAGCCTTCAGGGCCAGACAAGCCTTCTTGGAGGAAGTGATCACTGAGAGCATTGAGGAATGAACAGCAGCTAAGTACATCAAGGCAACGTGAAGAGCATGAGTTTATCAGAAGAACCTAGTGTTTCCCAAGTCTTGGAGGTGGTTGGAGGCCTGCTGTATTAGCAAGACTGGTCCTGAAACACCCATATGCTAAGGTGAAGTGAGTGAGGACAGAATGATGAGGGATGAGCTGGGGGCAAGGGGTGGCAAGGGCAGGTGGATACTAAGTCATCCTACAAATTCAGGTGTCTACATGGATGAACGTTGAGGGCATAGGCTAAGTGAAATAAGAGAAAGACACTGCATGATCTCACTTATATATGGAATCTAAAAAAAGTTCATAGGAATGGAGAGTAGAATGGTGGTTGACAGGGGCTGGGGAAGGGGGCAATGTGAGGTGCTGGTCAAAGGGTACAGACTTCCAGTTATGAGTAAATTCTGGGGATCTGATGTGAGTATACTTTACAATCCTGTATTATATACTTAAAAGTTGCTACAAGAGTAGATCTTAAATGTTCTCACCACACAGATACTTAAGGTAATTATGTGAGTTGATGAAGTATTAACTAATGTTATTGTGTGGGAAGCATTTTATAATAATACTAGTAGCAAATTATTACTTTAAACTTCCACAATGTTATAAGTCTGTTATATCTCAGTAAAGCTGGGGGGGGGTGTGGAATCAGGTGTCTATCTTCAGAACCAAGGGGAGTCTTTGAAGGGTTTTAAGCAGGAAGGGAACAGCATAACCAGATAAGCCTTTTCAAAAGGTCATTATGACTGCTGTTTGATATCCAGAGATGTCCAGAAGACAAGATAACCTGAAAATCTTCTTGATCCAAAACAACAGGAAATGCTGGATAATATCACACTGGAGCTGCACTTACTAGGAAGTAAGAGATATCACTGGATCTGTGAATAAAAGGGAAGCTGCATACTCAGGGAGCATGCTGTCCCTGTCTGCTTCATCTTCCCTAGTGGCATTTGCCCATTTCAGTAAGCAAAAGATGTGACTTTGTGACTACGCAGGGACAATAGACAAAGCAAGGAGAGTAAATGGATTGGGGAAGTAATCTGAGACTCTGACATGAAGGAGGAACCCTTTGATCAGTGAAAGGGGGACCATGCACTAAATCTGTTCCCCACAAAAGAAAATGCTAGGAAATTTATCTTTTTTGAGCTGGGCTCTGGTTGGGGCTGGGATAAGTCTTCTGCAAAGATCTCTTATTGTGGACAGTGCCCCAAATGGGTGTGGAAATCTTTTTTATACTATTTTCATGGTCCTGGAACCCCATGGCCAAGAAATTAACATAGTAAGAAGTCCCACACTGGTAATTACCTGGGGATTCCTAGAAGAAGCATGACAGTTTTCTTTGATATTATAAGTAGATTTAAGCCTTGAAGATTTTCATGTGATTGTATTCTTTTATATATGTTGCTGTATATATATACACCCAGATATGGATACATACACAGATGTATACACACATGCATATATTCAATATATATATACATATACATATGAAATTTGACCATATTTTAGATTGTATAAAGCAATTTGATTGTGTAAGTACATGATCAATTTGGGAAGGTGATCAGTAAAGCATTTTAACTTATTGTACTTTTGCTGAAGAGAGTGATGTATTGATTACAACTTAATTTTATTAAGTTAAATGTATATGTTAAATGTGTATGGGGAGTTACCAAAATACTATGAATAGGGTATAAGATTTCCTACCCAGTAGAGGAGAAAATTGGCATGTAAAACCCTTTCAGTCCAAATATGGGAGAAAAGAACAAATAGAAGGAAAGAGTAAGAGTATATAAAAGATACCAAATGAGATGGTAGAAACATCTAAAATATATGAATAATAGTAAATGAAGACGGACCAAATTCATGACAGATTGCTAGTTAAAAAAATTTCACCTTTATGCTGTTTTCCCTAGCAGACACATCTACAACATAAAGGCACAGATGGTTGAAATAAAAAAGGATGGGAAAATATGAAGGCAAATACCACCTAAAAGACACCATTGGGTTGTATAAGATTGGATATTATTATCCAATAAAATATATTTAAAGGCAAAAACTATTATTTGGGATTAAAGAGGTAGTATTTAATGGTAAATTAAATTTTATCTTTAAATTTAAATTTAAATTTATCTTCCCAGTTAACTGGGAAGATAGAATAATTCTAAACTTCTAAGCAGTTAAAAACAGTCTCAAAATAGCATAAAGCAAAACTGATGGTTTTTCAAGATGAAACAGACAAAAATGACAAAGTTATAATCATATTGAGGGATAGTAACACAATTTTCATAGTAACCCACAGATCAAATAATAAAAGAATCATTAAAGATACAGAGGATTTGAACAAAGTTTTGATCTGATGGACAGAATGTTATAATATTCTATACAATATGTAATACATACTATTTGCAACATGTATAAAATGGAACATAAATAAAAATTCACCTTGTAGCAGGCCATGATACAAATCTCAAAAAGTGTCATGGAATTGATATCACACGGATTAAATTTTTGAATACAGAGAGACATTTTTAACCTTGTTAAATATACACTATATTACATTATATCATAATACATTGCATTTTATTATATTGTGTGAGAATAAAGGGATATTAAAATGTTGTTAACTGTCAGTTTAAGAAGGAGGAAAGAACAATAAGTGTACTCAAATTAAAAGGAAAGAAATAGTAAAAAAAAAAAAAGAGTAGAATATGAGAATATGTATGAAATAAGAAACTGAGTTATAATCAATAGAATTACCAAAACCAAACTTTAGTTCTTACAAAGAACAGTAAAATACACAGACTCGTTGACAAGTCTGGCCAGCACAAATGAATGGTGGTAGGCATGAAAAGGAGGACATAGGGGATCCCTGGGTGGCTCAGCAGTTTAGCGCCTGCCTTTGAGTCAGGGCATGGTCCTGGAGTCCTGGGATCGAGTCCTGAGTCGGGCTCCTGGCATGGAGCCTGCTTCTCCCTCTGCCTGTGTCTCTGACTCTCTCTCTCTATCTCTCTCTGTCTATCATGAATATATAAATAAAAAAAGATCTTTAATTTTTGTCCTTCTCCAATTGACTTATTTCACTCAGCATAATACCCTCCAGTTCCGTCCACGTCGAAGCAAATGGTGGGTATTTGTAATTTCTAATGGCTGTCATTTGGGGAATATAAAAAATAGTGAAAGGGAATACAGGGGAAAGGAGAAAAAATAAGTGGGAAATATCAGAAAGGGAGACAGAACATGAAAGACCCCTAACTCTGGGAAATGAACTGAGGGTGGTGGAAGGGGTGGGTGGGTGGGGGGTGGGGACTGGGTGGCGGACATTGAGGTGGGCACTTGATGGGATGAGCACTGGGTGTTATTCTGTATGTTGACAAATTGAACACCAATAAAAAATAAATTTATTAAAAAAAGGATCTTGGGATCCCTGGGTGGCGCAGCGGTTTGGCGCCTGCCTTTGGCCCAGGGCGTGATCCTGGAGACCCGGGATCGAATCCCACATCAGGCTCCCGGTGCACGGAGCCTGCTTCTCCCTCTGCCTGTGTCTCTGCCTCTCTCTCTCTCTCTCTCTCTCTCTCTCTGTGTGTGTGTGTGACTATCATAAATAAATAAATTAAAAAAAAAAGTCTTCTCTCTCTTTAAAAAAAAAAAAGATCTTTAAGAAAAAGGAGGACATAGGTACAGCTATGGCAGAAATGAAAAAGAGTGACTCTCAGTATAGTGGGAAACTCAGATGAAATTGACTTTCTTTAAGAAAGATATAACTTAACAACATGACTGAAGAAGAAATTGAAGACCTGAAGAGATTTGTTATATTAAACATTTTAGTATTATTTAATCAGTGTAAGATGTTTATTTGTTTAGATAAATTAATGTAATTTTCCTCATGAACGTATTAAAAAGGATTTAAAAAGTGACCATCTCAACAGATACAGAAAAATATTTAAAAACTCACACCACTATCTACCACCCTTTCAGTTTCTCTCTTGAGAAATCAGACCAAATAGGCAGTAAAGTATATCAAAACCTAACAATAAATAGGTGATCGTTAATTAAGAAACATTAAAAACCTTTTCTTTAAAGTCAAAAATAAGCAAGAGTTCTCTTTATCTTTTGTGGTCAATATCTTTTCTGAGGTTCTGGCTAATTGTAATAAGTAAAAAAAAAATCATATTAAAAGTAGTAGAGGTAGTCCAATGCAAAAAATAAATTTATTTACAAAGGCTATGATTTTCTAATTAAAAAATAAACAGAGAGATTATTATAGATTATTAGAATTAATGAGAAGGTTCTTCCAGATTGCTGGATATGGGATCAATATACAAAAGTTAATTCTGTATCTGTACATTGGTCATATCTCAGTAGAACACTGTATACTACTTAGGAAGCAAAATCAGTGATGATCTCATTCAGGTACTATCTCTCTCTGTGGGGTGGCCCCTGATCACACAGTCTTCCTACTTAGGTCCAGAAGCCATTCCTTGTACATCGGTCTGTCCAACCTCCTACCCGTCCTTACCAGAGTTACTTCCTTGGTTGCCTGGCTTAATAGTTTTGTGACTAAAAAAATAAAAAAACCTAAAAAAAGTTAAATCCAATTTCTGAAATGTCTTCAGCTCTTTACGCAGATCTACGGCTTTCTCAGTACATTCTCTGCAGGCAAGGAAGTCATTGCCAAGGTAATAATTTTATGGTTGAGAATATGAGGCCAGAGCTATTGAAAATTTCATTCCTCAAGGCAGAAGGCAGTTACCAACCCATTCCACATGGTAGCCAAGGGCCACATGCAATCTGGCGAGCACTTGAGATGGCCTTTGAGTGTGAAGCACCCACTGGATTATGAAGACTTAGTTCAAAGGAATGTGAATATCTCATTCATAATTTTATATTGATTATGTGTTAACAGTAATATTTTTGATATATTATGTTAACTAAAATGGATTATTAAAAATTAACTTCACCTTTCTTTTTTTACTTTCTTTGTCTGAATGCTAGGGAATTTGGCATATATGTGACTTGCTTTTGTAGGCATTTTCTTTTGGCTGTTGAGCAGGGTTCTAGGTTTCTCATTCCTAATGGTGTGGTTTGGGATGAATGCTTCATTTTCTCTGAGTGCTTCAGTCGTCTTCTTTGTAAATAGGGGTAATAAGTGCCTTATGTACCTTGAGTAGTTGAGAACATTCAGTGGAGAAACCCATTCCCCAAAGAAGTGCTTGATAAATGACAAAGCTCTATAGCTTTGGATGGATGATTTTATTTCTTGTTTGGCAGTCCATCTTTGTTCCAGAGCATAGCATAGTTCCAGAAATAGAAAAAAAAAAAAGGACTTGGAGAAAATTGACCACATTGCTGGTACCTTGCCTATTTATTGAAGCCCCAGGGATCAGGACCAACTTCTAGGCAGAAGTTTGCTATTTGTCTTCTTTATGGGCTTCTGCTTTTAGAATTCTGTGTGCCTGACATCCTTTTAATCCTGCCATGGTTGTACAAAATCTTAATACTCAATAAAAAATTATGGTGGTTTTGTAAACTTTGAAATTTTTTGGTTACATCATTAAAATGTGTCAGTATCAGTTATATGTGTAAAATGAAGTGAAAAATAATAAAACTAAAAGTTGTGTAGTACACTTAATTTGTTTTTAGAAATATCAATGATTAAAGTGCTTTATTTTTTTATACATAAAAAACTTATCAAGAGAAGTTTAAATAGTGCTTAGGATACAGCAAAGCATCTTTTCTGGACCATGGAAAGTTGTCCTATTACTTTCTAAATTTGGATCAGCTTCCAACGTTTTATCCCCTCCCTCCTTTCCTTCCTCCCTCTCTCCCTTCCTTCCTTCCTGTAGAGAGAAAGAGAGAGAGAGAGAGAGAGAGAGAGAGAGCAAGTGAGAGTGGGGAGGGGCAGAGGGAGAGGGAGAATCTTAAGCAGGCTCCATGCTCAGTGTGAAGCCCGACACGGGGGCTCCATCTCACAACCCTGCGATCATGACCTACGCCGAAATCAAGAGTCAGATGCTTAACCAACTGAGCCACCCAGGCACCTCTTTATCTTCTGTTTTTAAACTGAAGTACAGTTGATACACAATGTTACATTAGTTCCAGGTGCACAGCATAGTGATCGGACACACTGGTATGTCACTTACGCTTGCCACGATGAGGTTGTCACCGTCTGTCCCCATACATTATTATGTATCATTGACTTTCCTGGGCTGTACTTTTCATCTCCCTGACTTACATATTTTATAACTGGGAAAACAGATAAAAGAGATTAAGAGGGACAACATTTTATTTTTTGAACTTCCACCATTGCAGAGTATCTCTAAGAGCTCCTTCAATGTGAAGGTTTTTGCCAGCATTACTTCCTTAGAATCATCTTCATCCTTTTGGTCATAACCACTTTCTTCATTTGTGCTGATGAATTTATTTGCACTGAGCTCCTCTGGCTGTGCATCTAGAGTCTCTGGATCACACTATTGCTGAACCACTCTGAGGCTGGCTGTTCCTTCTACAATGCCCTTTTATGCTCTGGCCACGTTTGCCTTCCAGCGCTATCACTTCTCATTCCTTTGCTGCATTTTCATCTTATTGGCCAGTTCCATCTTTCATTTATTCATCTTACCAAATGTCATGTGGGTTTATTACTGGGAGACATGGGGGAAACATAGCCACATGATTTGCAGTCTCTTGGCAAACTGAGTCACCATTGCAGTGACCAGTCATGATGGATTTCAAAAGCCTTGATGTGTTGGTCACTGATCATGGTGTGTGTGATATTTACATAGCGGTCACGGACAGGGGAGCTAGCAGTGAAGTTTGCACTTTTAGCAGTTCCTCATAGTCTAGTATGTCATGGTAACAGAAACTTAAACTGTTGTTGGGTCACTGCTGGTTTTCAACTAAACTCTGGTACCTGGAACTAGCGCCTCTCGTAACTATGCATAATAAGGTCTTCTGTTCTTGGCACACCAACCCCTCAACTTTTGTCTCTTGTCCCTCGTCTGATCTGAAAGACTACCTTTCCTATTTGTAGGTCTCACATGTTACCTTGAGGTCATGCCAAGTGTGCAGGGGGAAATGTGCTGGGCTCAGTGTTCATTAGGTCATTGGACAGCTATGCGCTCTGTAACCGTCTGTGCTGGGCACTGTGCTAGGCTCTGGCATATTTGCTGGCAACTGAAAGTGCCTTAAATTGCTCTCATTTTTGGTTTTTGGCAGCTAACTTTCCAGCATATTTTCCAGACCACCACTTATACCACTTTCACAAGGTTTTAAAGTGACTTCTTCCTTGCACAAGTTTTCACTGTCTGGATTGTCGGGATACACATGCTGTCAGGGCATCAGGTTCCTGAGATTAGTATATGGTCTGCATCTTGGCATGCCAGACAGGACAGTCCCTTTCTAAATACAACAGTCAACTAATAGACATAGTCTAAACTTGCATAGTTGCTGCTTAATTATTCAAAGCATGTTTCATCAAAGCCAGTCTCATTTCTCAGCATCTTCTTTCTTCAGTGTTTTTAATTCACCTGGGAATTATGGCTCCTCTACTCTAAAGAGTGTGTGAGGGTTTATTTAGAATCAAATGTCTCTTCCTGGAGTGTTAAATTCTACTGAATAACTGCTTCAGCCGGAAGAGAGGTGTGGCCAGAGGGAGAGGTTCATGATCTTAGAGCTTTAAAATGTTTTTAAAATCCTTTTGAGATTCTTTGCCATTAAATTCATTGAATAGTTTTGGCGAATAATATATTTCTTTAAGAAATCCAAAGAAGGTTTTATTTATTTATTTATTTATTTATTTATTTATTTATTTATTTAATAAAACAGCTCTCTGGCTCTAGTGGTGATGGGAACCAAACACTTACTGAGCTCACAGTGTGCCAGGAACTTTTCCATATCATCATTCTTAATCCTCATAATAGCCTTATAGGATGGGAACCATTTATCTGCATTTATGCAGTTGAGAGACCTGAGGCCTCAGCAGGAAAAAAAATTAAGATGCCCAAGACTTAACATCTGTTAAGTGTTAGGGTTGAATTTTGAGTTTTGAGTTTTTCTGATTCCAGGGTACTTATCACTTTCTGTATAGAAATGGTTGTAAATGCCTGGCATATTGACCACCACTGACCTAGCCAGATCCCATTACAGACATTACCAATTGATAACCCATTTATTCTCTCTGCCTTATTCTCTGCTGCTGCCCATAAAGATGCTGAATGATACTGAGAATGGAAAAATTCTTATCCCTTAAATGAAAGGTCATGTGAGTAAAAAGCTTTTAAGGATGCTTAGACTTAGGCAGGCACTTGTACAGCTGGTGGGCAGCTTTCAAACCAGTTCGGCCACTCGCTACTAAGGACCAGAGAGAGGTGTACCCCCACTTCTAGCATTTTCCCTGTGTTTTCTATATTTGGGATTCTAAGAGAGAGCTAAAGTGTTCCCCGTGGAATAGGCACAGACAGGAAGAAAAACAATTATGAATTTAAATTCTGTCTCAGTTTGGGTTTTCTTAAAAGTAGACCCTCACACCAGGACTTGGGCTCAAGAGGTGATCCAGGACTTCTTTCCAGAGAGGGCATGAGGAAAGTGAGACAAAGTGGGGGAAGGGCCAACTCAGGGTGTCTTCTTAAAGCAGAACATTGCTGTGAGCAACTGGGGTCAACCCTAAATTTCTGGGAGGCTGTGTGGGACAAGCCACAAAGGCACAAAGCTGGGATATTTATCCACCATATCCACTCCCCTGCTGGTGGACAGCTGCTCACACACACTCTTCTCCCCCAGAATTAAATCTTCTGCACCTCTCAGTGGCCTCTGCTGAGCAGCCTCCCTTGGTGCTAGGGAAAACCCTCAGGCCAAGAAGCTGGCAGGTGCAGTGCTGCAGTGGGAAAGTTTTGAGTGGACCCTGCACTAGGATACTCTATCCACACAAGGGCCCTGGGGCCGGCCTGGAGTGGAGCTTCTCCAGTACCTGCTCCAGCTGATATCAGTTATGTCATTTCCCCACATGCGGGGTTGAAAGTTAAGCTGATCCCACTTCTTTCCCTTTAGAAAGTCTCCCAGATTCTTTATATTCCAAATGCCTAATGTCATGGGATGGATGGACCCCAAATGGCCTATCTCTGTGGCCAGGCTGCATTCTTAGTGGTTGTAGTCCAGCAGTGTGGATTTGAAATTTATGGTGGTGGTTGATTCCATCAAAGACAACACAGAGTGCTGTGTGTAGCTCCTAATAAATTCCTTATTATCTTTTACAACCATCTCCGGCAAGCATTGTTCCTCTTGATGCAGCAGGCCGTGTCAGCCAGGGTGAATGTTATCCCAGACAACCATGAATCGAAGACCAGTGTTGAGGCCAAAATAAGTAGCTTTGAAATGGAGCCAAACAGTCTTTCACCAGTGGCAGGGGCAGATCCAAGGCCCTGCAAACTTTGCCCTGGTGGGACCCTTAGCTTTGAGAGGCTTAAGAAGTTGCAGGTAGCAAAAATCTCTGCCCCCAAAGCTTGGAGCAAGAAGGAAAATGTCATGGTGGTGACAGGGTAACGATATATTTGCGGTAATAGGCGCTAATTAACCCAGACAGCTGATTTTAATCATTGCTGTCATCTGGTGAAATCAGCTAGCTGACAGAGTGGTTCAGTTTCATCTTTTCCAATAGGCAGATACTCAAGAACTATTCTAACTCTCTTATTTTAGCTTAAGAAAAACCAGCCTAAAATGAGAATGAAGAGTACATTTTCAAGAACCCCCTTACAGTTTCGCTTGAGTTGTCTTGGGAAATTTTTTGCTGTGTGGCTTTGTGAGGATCATGTGAACCAGGCAGAGAACAATTACACGTTTCCTGTTTGACAGTTTGTGTGTGTGTGTGTGTGTGTGTGTGTGTGTATGTGTGTGTGTGTGTTTAATGGAGATCCCAGGATAAACAACTTTGGATCCTCTAGTAGAGCCTCCAAAATGGGGGAAGGGTCAATGTATACTCAGAACTAATGTGTTGTTAGCTGTCTGTTAAATTCTGAAGAGATCCATGAAGCAGTGGTACTTGATTTCACAGTCTCATGGTAGGATCTGTATATGCATTTAAATTTATAGAATTAGGGGATCCCTGGGTGGCGCAGCGGTTTAGCGCCTGCCTTTGGCCCAGGGCATGATCCTGGAGACCCGGGATCGAATCCCACGTCGGGCTCCCGGTGCATGGAGCCTGCTTCTCCCTCTGCCTGTGTCTCTGCCTCTCTCTCTCTCTCTCTCTCTCTCTCTCTCTCTCTCTGTGACTATCATAAATAAATAAAAATAAAAAAATTTAAAAAAATTTATAGAATTATGCAATGGGTGCTTTGCCTCTTGGAGTGAAGCAAGGTCATGTGGAAACATCTGGAGCAATTCATGGATGCTTGGTCTTCCCATGGGATTAGGCAATAGTGCCGGTTCAAATATGCCCCCAGGCAGAGGACAGAATGGTATCATTTATAGAAGGCATCCTGGCATTTGCCTGGCAATCTGTGGGCTCATCTGCCTTTTCCTATAGGAATGGGTGGAGGCAGGAGACAGACCTGAAGTTCACATCTCCAGCTTCCATCTGGATATCCTGGGGCCCAGATCATGTCCTGGAAATCTCCATCAGTGGCCCAACATGTTGAGTGTAAATGACCTGCCACTGTTAGTGTTAGAAGTTTGTCATTTTTAAGGCATTTCCACTATTGGAGAGGTATGGAATTATTTCAGACCCCAGGATGTGATGACTGTGTATGTGGTACATACTAATGAATCCTGTGCCAAGCATCACCGTGACCCAGCCCCACTGTTGCCGCCAGGGCCTGAGCTCTTCTGAGCACTCAAGTTGGAATCCTCTGAACTTCCCAGACCCTTAAGCCATGGAGTCTGGCATTCACTAACTGTTTCATGGTTGTGGATTTTGAGTCATCAGCATCTTTACTTGTAGGATCCACGTCTATACATCTTTCATGGTCTCCCGAGATGCTGTGTAGAGTTGTGCCTCTCTGCCCTTTGTCCTTCCAGGCTCTCCTTCTCATGCCACATTACGCTTGTTGGGTATCTACCATAGGCCCAACCGAATTTGTCAGCGAAAGGAATCAAGAGAAGTGTAGGAAATGTTCCTTTCCTCAAACAGCTTCTGGCGTGGCTGGAGAAATGAGGCATTCACATGTGAGAAAGACGCAAGATCTGACATTCCAGAATTAAATGTGAGCAAGAGCAGCCTGGAAGTGGGAGGGTGAGGAAACAGGGCTTGGGGGCAGAGAGGGAAGGTGTCACAGACAAGGAGGGAGGCAGGCTGACCATGGCTCTAAGTGTGGTATGAATGTAGAGGATGGGTAAGAATGTGTGGTTTGATAAGCCAGGGGCCTCGCTGTCCTGCCAGGAGGTGGGGTGAGTGACAGTAGGGCGTGTGGGAACTGTACTGAGGGCCAGGGAGCTCTCCTTGCCCAAAGTGGAGTAGATACTCTCCTAGGTGTCCACAGGGTAGAACTTTGGGATTTTAGGCTCATTTTGCTTGCCAGGTCTTCCAATTTTTTAAGAGAAGCTGGAAATCTAGCTTTTTCAATGACATTGGATGACTTTTCTAACACTTTCTGAACTGACATGTCTGTGCTGCCCTCTGGCTCCACTATAAATCTGGCCTTTGCCATCACAGTGTGCAACTTCTTCAGGGTGACTATGCCTAGGAGCCTGGTATCCCCCCATGGCCACCTGGAACCGGAGCCTGGCTGCCTGTGTATGGCCACCCATAGTGCCCTGAGGGTTCCCAAATGGGTCATGGGATCCTGACTTCATCTTCAGTGCAGGAGGAAGAGTTCCCTTGTGGGGAAGCTGCCTTTCCCATACTCAGTGGGCTGCTCACTCTCTTGTTGGACTGGGATTTCAGGAAGCGGGGGGGTGGGGGTGGGAGTGGGGAGCATAGTTTTGGGGACAAAAGCAGTGAATCCAAGTGTTGTAGTCTGTCATTCCTTAGCAACAAACTCAGCATGCCTCCCACTTTAATAAATCTAGACCTTTGTGGCTCATACGACAAGCGTGATGACAAGTAATAATAACTCATAAGAAAAAGGAAGTTTTTTGTTTGTTTATTTGTTGGGGGGTCATTCCTGACTAATGCCTCTAGAAATCTAGGCAAGGGTGGCCACAAATATTCTCTGAAGCTGGAGGGTGTGAACCCAGAGGTGGTACCTCATCAGCCAGGAGGTCTGAGGGGGTCCATTGAGGAGGAGGAGGATGCTCCACAGGGAGGGCCTTGGGCTCCTTGGATGTCCCAGGCTTCTCGAGGGCACGTGGTGGTCAGGAGCCTGGACTGGAGCCAGACTGCCTGGGTTCAGATGATTGCTATACTACTTCCTAGCTCTGTGACCTTGAGTAAGTTACTTAAACTCTTTGTGCCATCTATTCATCTTCAGCTGCAAATAATAATAGTAACAATAATGATACCTCCCATACACTGTTGTGGGAATTAAAGCTGTGGGGAAATTAAAGCTGCTCTATGTGAACCATTTAGAAGACTGTCTGGTGCAAGAAGTGTCTGCTATTATTATTTTTGTTACAATACCTATACACATACAGAAGAAAGATGCACCTGCCCTTACCTGTAAGTAGTAAATGCCTTTGACTCCCTGAGCGGGGACCCACGGGGCAACATTATTTATAAGCGATGGAAGTTCCCTGACTCTCATTAACCCAGCAGACCTCTCCTCCTCAGATATGCCTCTGTCTCCTCTCCCGAGCACCCCATAAAGTGGGGGATGTATGTACCATCCCACTGTCAAGGAGTTTTGGGGGAGTTGAGTAGCTTATTCACAGTGACCTGTCAGTTTAACCTTTGTCGCCTTTCACCGGTTGTTGCTTTTGGGAATCAGCTCATCTGGAGGGTGGAGACGGTGGGTTTGAGCTCTAGACATCTCAAACCTAAGTGTTCCCAGGCCCATCCAATGGCACTGTGCTTCCTTCTTCTCGCTGACACTTTGGGCCACATAGGACAGAGATGAAAGCCCAGCGGGCTCTTCTCTCAACAACACTCCAAACCCAGCTGACCATCATTCTGTTTTCAGCCAGGGTACAGGCCCAGAGGGACAGCGGCTGGGCATCCAGCCCCAGTAACCCCCCAAAGAAAGCAGAGTCTAGCCCTGCACAATACCGGAGTCACCAAGCACTTGAAATGTGGCTTGTCCCAATGAGACATGCCGTATGGGTAAAATACACAATGGCCTCCGAAGGCTTAGTACAGAAAAAAGAATGTAAAAATAGTTCACTAACAATTTTTATCAACACAATGGAATATTATTCAGCAATTAAAAGCAAGGCAGGCCTGGTGTGGCAGTCTATAACATGGATGAGCCTTGAACACATTTATGTGAAGTCAAAGAAGCCAGTCACCAAAGACCACATACTGTATGATTCCATTGACATGAAATGTCCAGAGTAGACAGATCCTTAGAGATGGAAAGTACATGGTGATTGCCTAGGGCTAGGCATGAGGGTAATGGACGGTGACCGCTAATGGGTGCAGGGTGTCTTCTCCGGGTGCTGAAAATAATCTAAAATTACATCACGCCAATTGTTGCATAACTCTGTAAATGTATTAAAAACCATTTAGTTGTACATTTTAAATGGGCGAGTTTTATGTCAGGTAAGTTATATCTAAAAAAGGTGGTAAAATAGCTTTCATATTTATTACAGGGTGAAATGATAATATTTTTGATGTATCAGGTTAAGTAAAATATATTAAAATTAATTTTGCCAGTTGCATATACTTTTTTAATATGTTTGGGGAAAAATGTGAAATTGCCTAGGCATCTCACAGTGTATTTCTGTTGGATTGTACTACACTGCACATTCTCGAAGGACCTTACCAGTTCCAAAATTATATTCTTCCACAAAATGATCCCCAGGTTTGGACTTTCTGATGACTCATCTGGTACTGTGGCTAAAACCCAACTTGAAAGAAAGTTCATTTGGGTCTTTTTTTAAAACCATTTACAAAAATAGGTTTTTAAAGAGAAATCCTGGAAGGAGGCACAGAGTCACATCAGGTGAGCCTGGGCACTGAGATTGTCACTCTGTCCTGTCCCCTGAGCCACCAAAGCCATCTATAACTGTGGATGGGGCTGTTTTAAAAAATTTACAGTCTAAGCTGGAACAATGGTTTTCTCAATCGATCCTCCTCTTGGAAAGTTGACTCTGGGACCAGGGCGGCCCAGAGGAAGAGGTTTAATTCCCTGATTGGCAATAGGGCTTAACGGGAGCCAGTGCCTGGATTCCTCACACCCTTATGGCCCAGCTGGAGACAATGGGAGTGTCTTTCATTCCCCCAAAGTCTCAGTGTCAAAACACAAACCTTGGCCCCCAGTGTCATCTACAGGGAGGGCTCTTGATGACCTCAGGAAGTGTCTTTTTGCTTTAGTTTCTCCAGGAGCTGTTATTCACCAAATGCTGGTTGTCCAATGCCCTCATCAGCCATCACTTACTCAACGAGGAGCCTATCCCCTCGCCTAGGGCCTTATGGTTGTGCTCCTTCCACACTGCCCCTCACTGCCCGAGGGCTCCTTCTGGCTGCTGGATCCTGCTGGCCCCATCAGAGGCCACTTTGCTGCCTTTTTCTGGATGCTGTAGGGAAATGCCAACTTCCAAGTAATTTGTCTTTGTGGGGATACTTGACTCCTGCAAAAACAGGGAAGTATCAGAGTGCATTTTTAAAAAAGCCCCTGGAAGTGGCTTGTATTACCCCTGTGAGGTGGTTTTTCCCTTTTGCTCCATCAGCTGACCTCTGGAAGACTGGCAGTCTCTGAGCCCTTGTCAATTTCTGCATTCTTCAGCACCCAGTCTTGCATAGGTCCTTGTTCGGAATGTTATCCCTAAACTCCTTTACCTCTCTTTCCATCTCTTTTCCTTTAAGTGGTAACTGAAAGGGACCCAGCTGCTGGAGGCTGGTACCCCTGTCCCACCTGTTCCTACCCCTGTCACCCCTGTCTGCGATGGGCTGCTTTCTGCACGCTGAGCTCTTGCTCTTTGCAGCATCTGGGCAAGGGCATACGGAAACAAGAGCTTTCCATAAAAACCTGTTTTGACATTTCTCCAGGGAGCAAGGTAAAAGCAAACTTCTTTAGTTCCTGGGCTTCTTATGAAATAATCGTGACCACAGAGAAATAGTAATAGAAACAGTAATGATGAGGGAGCTATAAGAACAAACACTTTCTTCTAGCTTTTCCACTGAGTATGAGCTTCCCAGAGATCCCCAGAGAAGAATAAGCAGACACTAGAGCTTGCACAGGGGGATAAAGCCCAAGAGACAGAAAATTTGGCAAAGGCCAGTGTCTATAGAAGTCCACAGAGTGGTTTCTGGGATGCTAGGCAGATCATATGGAGGCCTTATCCTGTCTTGGCAATGATGCACCAAAGAAACATGTCCTGTCACCAGGTTTCCATTTTAATATTAGCATAGGGAAAGGGCCCGTATCATGATTAAATTAGAGTCAGGTACATTTTCTTGTAACAGGGATATCCAGAGGAGGGATTGAAAATAGAGCTGCTTAAAGATAATCTGCCTCTGGGTTTCCCAGGAGAGGACACTCTGCCAATGTGGCTTCGCTACTGAGGGAAGGCCTCTAGCCCTTTGATGAGAAGATACACCAGACTGTGTGTCCAGAAGAAGGAAGGAAACAAGTGTGTGGCCAGCCTCTGGGATGTCCTCCCTCTGATGCCTGGATGTCTCAGGAGCCAAGGCTCTGGCATTCACAAGTGTTGGTTCTGGAACAGATGGCTTCCACCCACTGGACACCACCAGGACATTCTCTTCTTTGTGACAGGTGTTTGCAGTGCATTTGGCCACTGTGTCGGTACCACACCAGTCTGGTGGTGACAGTGAGGTCCCCGAGGACCTTTAGGCTTGGGGGTACTGTTTTGGAGGCAGAGCAGTTCTGGGCTGCAGCACCTCCATCATGCTTCAAAAACAGCAAGTGATCAAAAACAGCCCCCTGCCCTGTCTGAAGGGGTGCCTTATCCACATGGATCTTGGCCACATTGCCATTATCTTTCTTTTTCTCATACCAGATACTATTAGAGGGATGGTGTTAGTATTCATATGTCTCTGGTACCTTCTTTAACATTATTTCCCTTCTAAATTTTATATGAAAATACGCAACCATAGAGCAACATGGAAAGAACGCTTAGATAACACTTTGACTCTACCATTAACTTTTTACTGTATTCACAACTTTTTTTTTTTTTTTTTTTTTTTGGCCATGGTGAAACAAAACAGAACAGCACAAACAGCCCTATCCCTCCCATGTCTCAGATGGAAACCTGGATGGGAATATAATGCAAAAGAGCACCTTAGTGAAACTCAGGCAAAAATCCAGGTGTTCTGAGTTTAGGGCAGGCCTAGAGAAAGGAAAGGTTCCCAGAGTGGGAGCTATAAGGTGTGGGTGCCAGGGCAGGCTCTGCTGCTAAAAAGTCTGCGTCTCCCAGGGGATCACTTTCATTCTGCCAGGACAGTCTTCATGCTGACCTTGGACGAAGTGCTCTCTGTAGTCTCGTCCAAGGCAGGGGCTACACATGTAGTGTGGGACCTTTGGCAGATTATTGGCTTTGATTCTGAGCTGTTGGTTTCTCATTTGGGAAGTGGAGATAACAATACCCACTTCACAAAGCTGTTGTAAAATTAAGTGAGGTATTGAGATACTAAGAGAATGCCCTGAATGATTCCTGGGTTGCACATATCATGAATATAGATACACGTACACCTTTGTATGGTGTCCAGCACATGATGCTCACAGGAGGCCCATTTATTATATCAGTGAAAGTACCTCTGCTCTGTATTTAGAAACAGCAGTAGTAACAAGAGCAGTAGTTATTGTAGAGTTAAGGAAACCTGAACCAAAGACAAAAAGCGCAGAGAGAAAAAATTTCTCAGTTCACACCCTGAGCATCCTCTGCATGCATCTGTAGAAAGAGCTGTTACATTTGCCTGTGTGGATGAGAATTTTCTGGTTTATTGCTTCTCATAAAAGACAGAAGCCTTGGGAGCACTGTTCCCTCCAGCCCTTTGGAGAAGCCCTCTGGGATGGATGGACACATTCCCCTTACTCAGTGACTTTCCCGTTTGTCATCTGGCCGTAGCAGCAGCTCATGCCTGTCATTGGAGGGGATGGGATCGACTCGAGAACACACAGCTGTAGTGTGTTCCTAATTGAACACTGAGTCAGGGAAGCCCTGGAAGCAGGAGGTGGTGGAGAAAGGCTTTCCTATAAGTACTTCTGGAGCCTCCCACCCCTCCTGAGGCTCATCAAATGCTGCCAGCTCCTCGTAAATTAGATGACACCATTCACAGCACCTTTCATGGCTTCATTGAACTTTCTGAGGCAAGGAATCCTCTCAGAGAGGCGGAAATTTATTTCAGGACTACTCCTGTCTACTGTTTGGGGCTGAGAGGCAATATTGCTGACTGTTGTTGTTAGGCTGTCGTGATGGGCGACAAGGGAATGGGTAGGAATGTGCCAGTGCCACCACTTACTCCATCAGGTGGTTTGACCTGATGGATAATGGAGCCCTGAGGTGGGGAGGCAGGACTTTGCAATGAGCTTTCACTGCTTTTATTAGGAAGCTTTGTGTCTAGGTAGGCTCCTCTATAGAGCAATTCACATGTGTAGGGCCAGCTTCCAGGAAGAAGTTCTTGAGTGGTTAGAAAGTTGCACAGCTATGGTTTGAATGAGTTTGGTATTTCTCATGATGGTCATTATCTTCTTAACAAAAGGCTTAATCCAATTTATCAGTCATGGCACTTCCTGCTGTTGGAAATAAAAAATTGAAAATGCCTACCATGTCAAGGGATATTTTTTGGAGGGTGTATCTGCAGATAGGCCTATCGGTGGACCTGTGATGTCATCAGGGCCCCACTCTTTCCCTCTCCCTTTTCTTCCCTTCCTTATGTGAGTTTCATCCTAAGGCCAGCTTCTCCCTGACAGAAAATGGCTGTAGAGGTTCAAAGAGTTGCCTCTTCACCCAGAAGGAGAGAGAAATAGGACGTGAGCAGCTCTGTCTGGAGAGTGAGAGGCCTTCCTTCCCAGAAGCTGCCAGCATACCTCCCCTCATATCTCACCAATCTCAGTAGGGCCAGCACCTACTGAGCACCAGTCCTTTTGGTTGTGGGCACCCCCGCCTGCCCGAGATGAGGTGGAGTTAAGCTACCCTTTCTCCGTAACTTGCTACTGCTACCCAGTGGGGAAGAGTGGAAGGGGTCTTGAGAAAAGGACCACCGTGTCTCCATGATATCTAACCTGAGGAGCATTTACTGACCTCGCCTGCTATGCTGGTGACCCATCTGCCCTTCCATGGCCCACTCATCCTTCTGGCATGGGGTGACTCGCACGTGATTCCGGGAGTGATGGGCATGCTCCTCTGTTCCCAGAATCCCTTGCTCTGTCACCACCTCTCCACCTGTGTGCATACATGTGTCCTTTTGTTCCCCTCCTGTCTCTTGTTTTCTACTTCCTTCACTTTGAGAAACAGTGGAAGAGGCCTTTTCTTTTTTCTTTCTGGCACCCTTTCAGAAGGCTTACTGACCTTGGCTTATGGTGGCCATGACAGAGGAGGTCTCTCTAAGCATTTGACCTGGAAGGGCCTGGTGTCGGGCAGAGTGTGTGGGCTGGAGGGCGGGGCGCAGACAGGCATGCATGGAGCAAACTGCAAGGAGTGTGGTGAGAGGCCACTGGGTAGGTACTGAATCTTTTTTTTTTTTTTTTAAAGACTTTATTTATTCATGAGAGACAAAGAAAGAGGCAGAGACACAGGGAGAGGGAGAGGCAGGCTCCCTGCAGGGAGCCTGATAAGGGACTTAATCCCAGGACCCTGGGATCATGACCTGAGCCAAAGGCAGATGCTCAACCACTGAGCCACCTAGGTGTCACCTAAATACTGAATCTTGATTGTCGTCGCCAGCGAGCATTTCCAGGGGGGAAATTATTGGCACTCTTCTTTGGTCATGACCCTAGAACAAAGCCTGATTCTTGAGGCAAATCCCCAATCCTTGGACGTGTAGTTGGCGGGCTTCACTGGGGATAGGGTGAGGGAGGTGTTGCTCTCTGGCTGGAAGGTGAGAAGCCATCTTGCCCATTCCTCAGGTAGCAGGTGGAGGCCTGAAGGTCCCACATGTGTCAGCCTGTCCTAGTCTGGCCATTCATGTGTTTCCTCCCTGTCTTTCCTTTCCTGGTGCTGGATCTCTGACTCAGGACTGAAACCTGAGAGGGAATGAATGGATCCTATCTTTCTTTCCACTCAACCTTTGGCCATTTCTCTCTGATGGCTGGCTTCAGTTTCCAACTTGGAAAGGGACAAGCTGTGGGCCAGCAGATAGGAAAAAGTGAGCAGAACCAAGTGGCTTTGTGCTTTAGTGAAAACCACCCTGGCCGTCCTCTCTTTGGTCCTGTCCCTCTCATTGTGAAGCATCAAGAGAATATTTTAGTTCTGGTGTCAAGTTCTCTGATGTGAGAAGAGGGAGAAAAAATTATTGGCACATCTCCATGTCTATGGCTCTAGACCAATCACATCTTCCCACTTGCTTCAGGAGGCATTCTTTCCAGGATGAGGCCAAGGTTACTTTCGGTAGCTGACATAATTTGGTGTCCCTTGAGACATCCCTCAGCCTTCCTCAGGTTCTAGCCACAGCTTGCAGTGGGCAGTTCAGCATGACTCCAGACTCCTGTTGTGACGGCCCTCAAGCATGGCTTGGGGTCTTTCCCACTAGGTGGAAACTGACTTGGCCCACTCAAAGGTGCAGCCCAGAATTTGCAGGGTTTCATGGTCCTGGGGCAGCCCTCAGCTGGTGGGCCATGGGAATCACAGCCCTCTTTCTTCACGTAGGCATCTCAGATGCATCTCCAAACTTCTAGTGGATTTGTGCCCTAGTTGCCAGCAGAAGCAACCTCTATAAGTGTGTCCTTATATATCTTATGTCCCTTCCCCTGCTTTGCTTTCCACCCTCCCTTGCTCCTCCTACCTGGGATCCCTTTCATAGGAAACTACTTGCACTCAAGTCTTTATTTCAGACTTAGCATTTGGGGAACCCAAACCAGGACATCTCCCAACATGGTAAACACTGCATTGCCTTCTAAAGCATTACTGTAGTGTCACAACAATATCTGAAGCTTTTGTTTGTTTGACTATCATCTGGCCAAGAGTGACAGGATATTCTGGAGGGTGACAGGCTCCCTCTTTTCACCATCAGTGGCCAGCCTTCATCCCTTGCAGCCTGCACTTGAACCCCTTATGCTCCAAAGCCATCTCAATTCCCAGACAATTTCATGGTGCTCCTATTGCTTTATTAATCTGGTTCATAGAAACCTTTGGGAGACTCCATTCATGGTGAGATGAAAGACACTTATACAGAGAAAGGAACGGGCTCTCCATTTGTCAGTACACCCCATGGACACCGTGAGGATGAAGGCCAGGGAAGTTTTGAGAACTGGTGTGTGATACAGATGTGGAGGTTTTCATATTTCCTTCCCACCCTTCAATAAGTCATACAGCCCATCTTCTAAGAGGGCATGACTCTGAAGGATTGGGACAGATGTACCATGGGGCTCTGTCAACTTTTGGTCAGATGACTCTACCCTGGATTTAAAAACATCCAAGTTCAAGGAACTTTATTTTTTTAATTTATTTTTTATTGGTGTTCAATTTGCCAACATATAGAATAACACCCAGTGCTCATCCCATCTTGTGCCCCCATCAGTGCCCGTCACCCAGTCACCCCCACTCCCCGCCCATCTCCCTTTCTACCACCCGTAGCTCGTTTCCCAGAGTTAGGAGTCTCTCATGTTCTGTCTCCCTTTCTGATATTTCCCACTCATTTTTTTTTCTCAAGGAACTTTATAGAGGTTGGATCATTCATACCTTTCAATTTTTAGATGCAGCAACTGACATAAAGTGGCTTACCTTTTCCACCAGCCTAGAGCTAGTTACAGAACTGGCACTAGAATCCCAAGTCACCAAATGCCCAACATGGTGAATTCCTAGGACCACAAGCCTTGGGGTCCTTGGAACAGACCCACTTGCTTTATTTAGTAGGCAATGGAAGAAGATGGAGCAGTTTTGAAAAAAGAGAACTCTGAGACCAGCTGCTGGGGCTGGATCTTTAAAGCTTTTCAGAGGATTCTGAAGATGGATGTGGGGAGGCAGATGTGGCAGGAAGCATCTCAGGGTCCCTGCATAGCACCTTGGAGGCCACAGCACCACCTCTGGCTGTGGCTTATGTAGTGCTTACAGAGGTGCTTTTCTGTTCTCTGAGGATGTTAAGAAGTCCTTGCATTTCTGACTTCAGAGGTGGTGAGACCAATCTGGAAACCGTGTACTGGGAGCCATGCCAGCACACAACAACATCTGTGAATGAGTTAGAGTAGGAGATTGCACACAAATAACCTGTATATTTATTTATTTATTTTTAAAGATTTTATTTATTTATTCATGAGAGACACAGGGAGAGGCAGAGACATAGGCAGAGGGAGAAGCAGGCTCTTCACAGGGAGCTGGATGTGGGACTTGATCCCAGGGACTCGGGATTGTGCCCTGAGCTAAAGGCAGATGCTCAACTGCTAAGCCACCCAGGCATCCCCAAATCACCTGTTTAGATGCAGCCTGTCATTCAGTGTGAGTCTGAGTGGGGGGTCCTGGATTCTGTATTTCTAGCAAGCTCCCACGGGATGCTCATGTGACTGGTCCCAGGACCACTATGAGTAGCAAGGCTATTATGAGAACAGTTTTGTCCAGGAACCTGGAAGACCTTAATTTCTGGTTCAGGTTTGCCGCTAAAATTCTCAGTGTGTCATTTAAACATGAACCCCTCGTCAAAGGGCATGACCCCTGAGGGATGATACAGAATCACCCGAGGTTCTTTCCTGGGGATTCATTGATTACTCCCAGTCCCACCCAGCGGCCTGACTGAGATACTATGACACTGTGGCTATCCAGTATCTCCTGAGTTCTAGGCCAGGCAGATATGGTGAGGAGGAAAAGACAGAAAGGCTGGATATTCCTGGACCTTATGTATGGGTTGGAGGGTGAGGAGGAGCAATAAAGACAGGTTATGATTCTGACTGTGACAGGTGATCTGAGGGAGGAGTGGGAGCTTGTGGTGAGAGAGGCCCAGGAAGGTCAGGGGAAGCTGCCTGGAGGAAGGGCTTCCTTCTGGAAGCAGTGAGGGACTCAGAGTCTCACAGCCAGGCCTGCCTTGTTTGCACCATGGCAGAGTCTGTATCTGGGGCCGGTTTGGACTCTTGGCTCATCCGTTTGGGCTGGGTGCCCTGGGCCATCCTTTGTCCCCATGGGCACTCTTGCAGGGGCTCAGTCAGCCTCTGTGGGCCTGGAGTGGGTTTGTGAGCTGGGCTGTGTAGGGCTCGGTGTGAGAAGGGAAGAGGGAAGGTGCAGCAGTGGTGGGGACTTTGCAGGGGAATAGAGAGATGGCTGGGTTTTCCTTTCTCCTCCTGTGGGTTGGTTTGCACCAGGACTGGTCATGGGACCAGTCTTTCTGATGCAGGACATGACTGGGCAGCAGTCTGCTGTGTGCTCCGTGCCCTCCTTTTCTCTGTTGGAGGCCCCTGCTTTCCTGCATCCTCAGTCCCGCAGTGGCAGACAGGGTCCAGTTCCCTATGCCCTGAAGGTTCCCTGTGTGTGTTGCCAGAAGGACTGCCCCTTTGGGCATGGGTGCAGTGGCCAGCTCCAGTGTGCCCCAGGCAGCTCCTGATTCTCCCGGGTTTGAGATTTGCATTACCATCCAGCCCTCAGGAGGTGCCCATGTGTGGCAGGAGACCTCCAGAGGACAGGGCATCAGCGGCAGTGCCCATGTTGGCGTGGCAGGTGGTTTGGGGCTCCTCTTCCCCTCTGAGTGAAAGGGAGGCCCAGGAGAGGTACCTTCTAGGCTTCAACTCTTGTAAAGGTGTTGTGCCTCGGTGCTGGGAGGTTTTAATTCAGTGTGAAAGCTACAACTTGCCATGCATGGTTGGAGCGCAGGAGAGGGGAGAATTTGACCCAGTGCACCAGGTTTTCAAAGTCCCCCACCCACCAGACAGCGTGTGTAAGCAGCTAGAGAGACGAGGAGTTTATTTTTTATAATAAATTAATTTTTTATTGGTGTTCAATTTGCCAACATACAGAATAACACCCAGTGCTCATCCCGTCAAGTGCCCCCCTCAGTGCCCGTCACCCATTCACCCCCACCCCCCGCCCTCCTCCCTTTCCACCACCCCTAGTTCATTTCCCAGAGTTAGGAGTCTTCATGTTCTGTCTCCCTTTCTGATATTTCCCACACACTTCTTCTCCCTTCCCTTATATTCCCTTTCACTATTATTTATATTCCCCAAATGAATGAGAACATATAATGTTTGTCCTTCTCCGATTGACTTACTTCACTCAGCATAATACCCTCCAGTTCCATCCACGTTGAAGCAAATTGTGGGTATTTGTCGTTTCTAATGGCTGAGGAATATTCCATTGTATACATAGACCACAGCTTCTTTATCCATTCATCTTTCGATGGACACCGAGGCTCCTTCCACAGTTTGGCTATTGTGGACATTGCTGCTAGAAACATCGGGGTGCAGGTGTCCTGGCATTTCATTGCATCTGTATCTTTGGGGTAAATTCCCAACAGTGCAATTGCTGGGTCGTAGGGCAGAGTTTAAATAGTATGTGGGCTCCCTGCAGCAACGAGGTGCTTGTATCTGCTCTTCTCTGCCTTTCTGGAAGCTTTGAGGCAGTGGAGAGGACCCGGTGCACAGTCCATTCAGCCTCTGGCTTCTTCCTCTGCTGGTGGTTTTGGAGAGCTCGCAACCTCCCCGCGGTTTGTGTTCCTTTCCAAGGACCAAGAACAGTGCAGAGACACACTCTTCTTTAAGCTGGAAGATCCATGTGAAAATCCGTGTGCAGAAGGTGGCGCCTTCTTTTCTTCCTCTTCACCCCCAGAGGGTGAGAACCACTGGGCTCACCCTCGAAAGACTCTGGGACTGGGGTCAGGAAGGGGGCCATGTGGATGATGCTGCTGGGGGCTGGCACATTCGCCCCTGCTCACCGAGTGTGCAGAAGGCGGTCTGCTGGCTGTGGGCTTATGCAAACCTGACCTCCAACCCTGGGGTGAAGACCCAGGGCGCGGAGAGTGGAGACAGCTGTGTAAACTGCAGGGTGGGGTATTTATAGCCATGGTGAGGAGCGCTGAGCCAGCCTGGAGAGCCAGAGCCAGCCACTGTGGCCATCGGCTCCGTCTCTTGTTCTCTGTTCAGTGAGCTTTCTGGAGGTTATTTCTTCAATGTTGCATTAGGCATTCCAGACTCAGTTTCTTCATCTGCAAATGAGGGCGCTCTTGCCCTGATCCTCTGGGTGTTTCAGAGTGGTGGCTCTCCCCATCCAGTGTTCAAGAAGAAATGCAGTATTCCAGTTTTCAGGGAAGGGAGAGTTAACACAGCCTCTCAAAGGGAGCCTGCTGACCCCTTGAAGCCGTGTCCCCTGGGCTCCCGGAGCTCCTGGGACCAGGTGAGATGCTCTGGGCTTTGGAGTCAGATCTGGGCTTAATTCCCCGCTTGACCTCCAATGCCATCAGCAACAGCAGTGAGACAGTGGAAACGCCCCATGAGAGCTCGGAGTGGCTTGGTGCCTAGGCAAGGGGCACACAGGACAGTCGTGATGCTGCTACAGCAGACCCCTCCCATCTGTTGCCTGTCTGTGTGTCTGCGGGAGTCCCCCCCTCAGAGAGCAGACAGGCCCCCTCTCCAAGGGACCCAAGGCCAGTATTTGGAAAGGATGGAAGCTGTGTGGGATCAGGGTACACATAGGAGAAAGCGTGTCCATCTTAGGGGGAATGCCGGGATGTGGGGCACCCAGGGAAATCCATTCTTGATTTGTGAAAACTTTGAGTTCTCCAAGACCCCATCCCAGGGAGGAAGAGGGGGGTGCAGAGAGAAAGAGAGAGAGAGGCGGTAGCGGGGGAGGTGGTAAGAGCAAGAGAGGGTGAACACACAGCTCTGTAATGGAAACTTGGCACCCAGCCTCCACTTCTTTCCTTCCTTAGTGCAATGTGGCTTGAGTCTCGGGTTGAGAACGTCTTCCCCTTTCGGCAGGCTCCCCGCCGGATTGCCACAGTCTGAGCCTGTCCCCCCTTCTCAGAGCCCGCAGTCCTCCAGGCTGCCTCTGCTGGTGACACAGGACCTGTGAGCCTCCTGCCTCCCTCCTCACGCGCCCCCTTCCGCCCCCCCCCCCCGACTAATTAGGCCAACATGCAGCTTCCAGGGCCTGGCAGAGTAGGAGCCAAGAATGTGGTGGACAGGCGCCAAGTGTTTTTGTTGACATTGCTCAAGTGCAGTTTTGTGGAGCAGAGAAGCGCAAGCAAGCTGGAGATGAGAAGGGAGTGCAGTGAGAAAGCCAGTGTGGGTGCCTCTTCCAGCGCCCTCTGCCTACCCCCTTCCCACCCCGGGGCCACCCTCTGCCCCCCTAGTCCTGAATTCAACAATAGAACCCTCCAGCTCCTGACCCACAGGCCTGGCTTCAGCTATAAACCAGCCAGCCACACCAAGTGGGGCGCCCCATGTTCACTGGGGTTTGGGGAACCATTCTCTTTTCAGTTGGTGGTGGCTTCATGCAGTTTAGGGAGCCTATCTTCACCCCTAACCTGGAAGAAGGTGCAGGCCCCATTGTTGATCTGCCTTGCAGTAGCTGAATGCTGCAAGCAGGTACACTTCATCCTCTTCAGGATCACCAGACCTGGGTTCACATCCCCATTCTGCCCCTCGTTGCCTGCTGTGGGACCTTTTAACCTCCTCTTTCTTTGGTTTCCTTATTTGAAAATGGAGCTGATAGTTAAATAAGGCTGCTGGGATGCCTGGGTAGCTCAGCGGTTGAGCACCTGCCCCTGGCTCAGGGCGTAATCCGCAGTCTCAGGATCCAGTCCCATGTCAGGCTCCCTGCCTGGAGCTTGCTTCTCCCTCTGCCTACGTCTCTGCCTTTCTCTCTCTGTGTCTTTCATGAATAAATAGATAAAATCTTAAAAAACAAAAAACAAAAAACAAAATAAGGCTGCTGTTAAAACGAAACATGAATGGAACAGAAAGTTCTTTGCACGTGATAGACATTCAGTAAATGGAAGCCATGACAGCTATTAAATGGTAGTTGATGTGGCTGGCTATGGATTAGC